>NC_092872.1:30479540-31079540 GCF_028372415.1 Notamacropus eugenii | reverse complement strand
ATTAAAAATGAAAGGGGTGAACTTACCTCCAGTGAGGAGGAAATTAAAGCAATAATTAGAAAAGAGTCTGTATTATACAAAGAAAGAAAACAAATACATGGACACATACGTACATATAAACACACACACATATTTAGACATACACACATATGTGTGTAGGTAACACATATAGAAAATAAATATGGACTAAAGAATATAGACTGAAGAAAGTACCAATATCTGAGAGATGGAAATCTTCATATATAAAGTAATATTTGAGGTGAGTTTCAAGGAAACATGGGATTCTAAGGAGAGCAGATCAAAAGAATGACTGCAGACATGGAAAATAAGGTCATGAAAATAAGAGGCAGAGCATCATGTGTGAGGAATAGCAAGAAGGCCAGCATAGATGCATCATCAGAGGGAAACAAAAGGATAAGAAGGCTAGCCATATAGGAAGGGTTAAGGTCATGAAGGGATTTAAATCTGAGAGTTTATATTAATTCTAAATAGAGGAAGCTAGAGCCAAAATGGCAGAGTAGACAAAGCGTTCAATTGAACTATCCAACATTCCCCTACAAACAACTTTAAAATAATGCCTCAAATCTAATTCTGGAGTGGCAGAACCAAAAAAAGATGAGAGTGAGATATTCTACCAGTCCAAGATAACATAGGAGGTCAGGAATAGAGATGTCTTAAATTTGAGGAAGGGGATAGGCTCTTCTGGATTCCAGGTGAATGAAACACTAGTGGTGGTAATAGATGGTGGTGATAGAAGCAGCAGCAGCTTCAGGAACTCTCAAGTCAGTGAGTGTAAAGGGAAAGGGACATGACAACTTGGTCAGAAAGAGAAAACATGATATACCTGTGCTAACACTACAAACAGGACCAGACAATGTTTGTGTGTGATTAAAAACCAAACTCATGAAGAAAATGAAGTCAAATTAGCTATAAGCAAACCTCAAAGAAAAATCAGAACTGGCCAAAAGCCCCAAAAAAAGAATTCCAGGAAGAATTTTTTACAAAGACTTGAAAAATCATATGAGTGGTAGAGAAAAAATTAGGTAAAGATATGATAGCAAAGGAACAAAATTATGAAAAGACAATACCTTGGTAAAAGAGACACAAAAAGAAGGTGGAGCAAAGATGGCAGAGTAGAAAGATGAACATACTCTAGCTCTTCCTCCACAGCCCATAAAATACCTGTAAAGAAAGACTCTCAACAAATTCTAGAGCAACAGAAGCCACAGAATTATGGAGTGGAAAGATTTCCAGCCCACGGTGACCTAAAAGGCCAATAGGAAAGGTCTGTCACACTGGAAGTAGAGCAGAGTACAACCCAGCCATGGCCGTGCAGCACCAGGAGGAACAGTACCAGAGCAGGCTTCTGGGGCAGAATCCCTTCAACAGCAGAGGTTCAGAGATGCCTCAAACCACAGGCGACAAAGACACTCCAAAGGTCAGTGAGTGAGCTTTTTCACCACTGTGACAAGGGAGCAGGGTCCTCCCCTAGCTCTGGTCCCAGGCAGTGGTGGTGGCACCAGCAGCAGCAGCAGCAGCAGTGGATAGTGGCCTTAGTGGCCAGGGGTAAGGCAACAGCCAGCTTCCATTGTTGAAGCCTCAGCTTAAAACTCATGGGGGAACTGAGCAGCTGATCCGAAACTCAGCCATGAGCCAGGCCAGGGAGTAAACTCTATTCCCTTGAATATGCCACCTTAAAGGAACTGAGATTTTATAGGTCCCCAGAGTATATGCTACATTTCACAAAGGACACAAAAGTCAAGTAACTAGCTGGGAAAATGCCCAAAAAATGGAGAAAAGACTATAGAAGGTTACTTTTTGGTGAATAGGTATTATCTCCCATCATTTTAGATGAGGAAGAACAATGTTTACTATCAGAGGAAGACATAAAAGTCAAGACTTCTGCATCCAAAACTTCCAAAATAAATATGCAATGGTCCCAGGCCATGGAAGAGTTCAAAAAGGATTTTGAAAATCAAGTAAGAGAGCTGGAGGAAAAATTGGGAAGAGAAATGAGAGCAATGCAAGAAAATCATGAAAAATGAGTCAACAGCTTGCTAAAGGAGACCCAAAAAAATGCACAAGAAAAATGCAGCTTAAAAAATAGACTAACTCAACTGGCAAAAGAGGCCCAAAAAGCCAATGAGGAGAAAAATGCTTTTAAAAAAGCAGAATTAGCCAAATGGAAAAGGAGGGACCATTGAAGAAAATAGTTCTTTAAAAATAAGAATGGAACCAATGGAAGCTAATGACTTCATGAGAAACCAAGACATTACAAAACAAAATCAAAAGAACGAAAATCTGGAAGATAATGTGAAATATCTCATTGGGAAAACAACTGACCTGGAAAATAGATAGAGGAGAAACCATTTAAAAATTATGGTACTACCTGAAAGTCATGATCAAAATAAAAAAAGCCTAGACATCCTCTTTCATGAAATTATCAAGAAAAACTGCCCTGATATTCTAGAACCAGAGGGCAAAATAAATCTCAAAAGAATCCACTGATCACCTCCTGAAAGAGATCCAAAAAGGGAAAGTTCTAGGAATATTGTAGCCAAATTCCAGAGTTCCCAGGTCAAGGAGAAAATATTTGAGGCAGCTAGAATGAAACAATTTGAGTATTGTGGAAATACAATCAGGATAACACAAGATCTAGCAACTTCTACATTAAGGGAATGGAATATGATATTCCAGAAGTCAAAGGAACTATGATTACAACCCAGAATCACCTACCCAGCAAAACTGAATATAATACTTCAGGGAAAAAAATGGTCATTCAATGAAATACAGGTCTTTCAAACTGAAATGAAAAATTTGACTTTCAAACACAAGAATCAAGAGAAACATGAAAAGGTAAACAGGAAAGGGAAAACACAGGGAACTTACTAAAGTTGAACTGTTTACATTCCGACATGGAAAGATAGATTTGTAACTCTTGAAACTTTTCTCAGTATCTGTGTAGTTGGAGGGATTACACGCACATACACATACAGAGAGAGACAGAGAGAGAGAGAGAGAGACAGACAGACAGACAGACAGACAGACAGAGAGACAGAGAGTGCAGGGTGAGTTGAATAGGAAGAGATTATATCTAAAAAAATAAAATTAAGGGGTGAGAGAGGAATATATTGGGAGGTGAAAGGCAGAAATGGAATGGGACAAATTATCTCGCATAGAAGAGGCAAGAAAAAGCTTTTCCAATGGAGGAGAAAAGGTGAAGGTGAGAGCAAAAAAAGTGAAGCTCACCCTCCTCACATTTGACTCAAGGAAGGAATAACATGCAGACTAAATTTGGTATGAAAATCTATCTTACACTACAGAAAAGTAAGGGAGAAGGGGATAAGCAGGGGGGATGATGGAATGGAGGGCAAATGGGAGGAAGGAACAATTAGAAGCAAACACTCTTGTGGACGGATAAGGTCAAAAGAAGAAATAGAAGAAATGAGGGGGGCAGGATGGGATGGAGGGAAATATAGTTAATCTTACACAACATGACTTTTATGGAAGTCATTTGTGAAACTACACATATATAGCCTATATTGAATTGCTTGCCTTCTCAGTGGGGTGGGTGGGGAGGGAGGAAAGAAGAGAAGTTGGAACTCAAAATTTTAGGAACAACTGTCGAGTATTGTTCCTGAATACAACTGAGAAATAAGAAATACAGGTAATGGGGTATAGAAATTAATGTAGCCCTACAGAACAAGAAAGAAGATAGGAATAAGGGAAAGGAGGGGTATTAGAAGGGAGGGCACATGGGTGGAAGGGGCAATCAGAATGCATAGAATTTTGAGGAGCAAAGGGAGAGACAGAGAGAAAATATGAAACTCAAAATTTTGTGCAGATGAATGTTGAAAACTTAAAAGTAAATAAATAAAAAAATAAAAGAGACACAAAAATGTTAACATTTAACATATCTTAAAAAAATAGAATTGGTCAAATGAAAAAGGAAGTACAAAAGATTGTAGATGAAAGCAATTACTTGCAAATTAGAATTGGGCAACTATATGTGAATGATTCCATAAGACATCAAGAAATAATAAAAAAATCAACTGGGAGGAGGACACCTCAGGGGCAGAATCTCCAGTTGCAACAGCAGGTCTTCAGATCCCTCAACCCACAGGCGTCAAAGGTCAGTGACAGGGTTTTTTCAGCTGGCCAGGAAGGGAGAAGGGCCTTCCCATAGCTCTAGCCTCAGGCAGCAGTCCACAGAGGCCACATTGGGCAGTCAGCAGCAGATCTCAAGGCAGTCCCTACAGCTGCTCAAGACTATTGCTGGATCGTAAAAACCCCTGGGGGCACTGAGGGATCTGGTCTTTTTCTTGCACTGAATGGTGTCCCTGCCCCCACAGCTTGAATGAATCCCACCCCCTCAGTGCTAGCTTGGCAGAACTGGAGGTCAGGTGCTTGTGGAGAGGAAACTCTACTAAGAGTCTGGACAAAAAAATCCTTCCCTGCTCCCAGACCAGTACACGCTTGAGTGTGCCACCTTGGAGGAACTTATATCTTACAGGTCCCCAGAGTATACCCTACTCTTGACAAAGGGCCCAAAAGTCAAGTAACTGGTTGGGAAAATGCCCAAAAAAGAGGAAAATAATAAGACCATAGAAGGTTCCTTTCTTGGTGAACAGATATCTCCTCCCATCCTTTTGTATTAGGAAGAACAATGCTTACCATCAGGGAAAGGCAGAAAAGTCAAGGCTTCTCTATCCCAAACATCCAAAATAAATAGTCAATGGTCTCAGACCATGGAAGAGCTCAAAAAGGATTTTGAAAATCAAGTAAGAGAGGTGGAGGAAAAATTGGGAAGAGAAATGAGAGAGATGCAAGAAAAGCATGAAAAGTGGGTCAACACCTTGCAAAAGGAGACCCAAAAAAAATGCTGAAGAAAATAACACCTTTAAAAATAGGCTAACTCAATTTACAAAAGAGGTTCAAAAAGCCAATGAGGAGAAGGATACTTTAAAAAGCAGAATTAGCCAAATGAAAAAGGAGGTTCAAAAGCTCACTGAAGAAAATAGTTCTTTCAAAATTAGAGTGGAACAGATGGAGGCTAATGACTTTATGAGAAACCAAGAAATCACAAAACAAAACCAAAAGAATGAAAAAATGGAAGACAATGTGAAATATCTCACTGGAAGAACAACTGACCTGGAAAATGGATCCAGGAGAGACAATTTAAAAATTATGGGACTACCTGAAAGCCATGATCAAAAAAAGAGCTTAGACATCATTTTTCATAAAATTATCAAGAAAAACTGCCCTGATATTCTAGAACCAGAGGGCAAAATAAATATTGAAAAAATCCACCAATCACCCCCTGAAAGAGATCCAAAAACAGAAACTCCTAGGAAGACTGTGGCCAAATTCCAGAGTTCTGAGGTCAAGGAGAAAATATTGCAATCAGCTAGAAAGAAACAATTCAAGTATTGTGGAAATACAATCAGGATAACACAAGTTTCTAGCAGCTTCTACATTAAGGGATCAAAGGGCATGGAATATGATATTCTAGAGGTCATATTCTATGATATTCTAGAGGTCAAAGGAACTAGGACTAAAACCCAGCAAAACTGAGTATAATACTTCAGGGGAAAAGTGGCTTTTCAATGAAATAGAGGACTTTCAAGCACTCTTGATGAAAAGACCTGAGCTGAAAAGAAAATTTTACCTTCAAACACAAGAATGAAGAGAAGCATGAAAAGGTAAACAGCAAAGAGAAATAATAAGGGACTTACTAAATTTGAACTACTTACATTCCTACATGGAAAGACAATATCTGTAACTCTTGAAACTTTTTTCAGTATCTGGGTAGCTGGTGGGATTACACACACACACACACATACACACAGAGAGAGAGAGAGAGAGAAAAAAAGAGAGAGAGAGAGAGAGAAAGAGAGAGAGATAGCACAGGGTGAATTGAATAAGATGGGATCATATCTTAAAAAAATGAAATTAAGTGAGAGAGAAATATATTGGGAGGAGAAAGGGAGAAATGGAATGGGGCAAATTATATCTCAGGAAAGAGGCAAGTTAAAAGACTTCCCAGTGGAGGGAAAATGGGGGGAAGTGAGAGAAAGAACATGAAACTTATTCTCATCACAATCGACTAAAGGAAGGAATAAAATGCACACTCATTTTGGTATGAAAACCTATCTTACAATACAGGAAAGTGGGGGAGAAGGGGATAAGCGGGGGGGGGGGATGATGGAAGGGAGGGCAATGGGAGGAGGGAGCAATTTGAAGCCAACACTCTTGGGGAGGGACAGAATCAAGAGAGAAAATAGAAGCAATTGGGGGCAGAGTAGGATGGAGGGAATTATAGTTAGTCTTACACAACACAACTATTATGGAAGTCATTTGCAAAACTACACAGATATGGCCTATATTGAATTGCCTGCCTTCCCAGAGGAATGAGTGGGGAGGGAGGGATGGGGAGAAATTGGAACTCAGAGTTTTAGGAACAACTGCTGAGTATTGTTCTTGCAACTAAGAAATAGAAATACAGGTAATGGGGTACAGAAAATTTTCTTTCCCTACAGGACAAAAGAGAGGATGGGGATAAGGGAAGGGAGGGATGTTAGAAGAGAGGATAGATTGGTGATAGGGGCAATTAGAATGCTCGGTGTTTTGGGGTGGGGGAAGGGGAGAAATGGAGAGAAAATTTGGAACCCAAAATTTTGTGGAAATGAATGTTGAAAAGTTAAATAAATAAATTTAAAAAAAGAAAAGAAATTTTTGAAGAAAACTTCCTTGATATCCTAAAAAGTAAGAAAAAATTAATGAATCCACCGATTACCTCCTGAGAAGGATCACAAAATGAACACTCCCAGGAATATTATTGTCAAATACATAATCCCCAGGTCAAAGAGAAAATACTTAAAGCAGCCAGAAAGGAAGCACATAACTTAGAGTCACAAGGATCTCATAAAACTTAGCAGGTACAACTTTAAAGGAGTGGAGGGCTTGGAATATGATATTCTGGAAGGCAAAAAAGCTGAGACTGCATGCAAGAATAATGTCCCAGTCAAACTGGATATACTACTTCAAGCGGGAAAAGTATATTTAATGAAATAGAGGACTGTCAAGCATTCCTGATGAAAATACGAGAGTTGAATAGAAGTAAAAAAGAAAAAATTGAAAATCCCCAAATAGACATCAAAATGGAAATTCTGAAAATGAAAGAAGAGGCCAACAAAATTGAAAGAAAATAAAACCAACACTGAACTAATAAAACTAGGAGATGGTTTCATTAAAAATCAAATAGAATGGATAAACCATTGGTTAATTTGATTTGGAAAAAGACAAAAAAAAGAAAACCAAATTAATGATATGAAAAATGAAAATGACCAATATGCCACCAATGAAAATGAAATTAAGGCAACTATTGGGAGTTCTTTTGCCAAATATATGCCAGGAAAATGGAGAATCCAAGTGAAGTCAATGAATATGTACAAAAAAATATAAACTGTTTAGATTTACAGAAAAGGTAATGGAATATTTAAATGTCCCTATCTTAGAAAAGGTATTGAACAAGTCATCAATGAGTTCCCTAAGAAAAAATCACCAGGACCAGATGGATTTACAAGTGAATTCTACCAAACATTTAAGGAAAAATTCATCTCAATACTATATAAACTATTTGAAAAAATTGGTAAAGAAGGAATTCTGTCAAATTCCTTTGAGTACACAAATACGGTTTTGATATAGAACCCAAGGAGGATGAAAACAGAGAAAAAAACCTACAGAATCATTTCCTTAATGAATATCAATGCAAAAATTTTAAAGTACTAGCAAGACTACAGTAATATATCACAAAGATCATATATTGTAACCAGGTAGGATTTATACTAGGAGTGTAGGAATGGTTTAATAATAGGAAAACCAACCACATAATTGACCATAAAAAATAATAAGAATAAAACCTATATGATTGTGTTAATAAATGCAGAAAAAGCCTTTGACAAAAAATACACCCACCCTTATTAAAACACTAGAAATAATGGGAATGAAAATCTTTCTTAAAGTAGTAAGTATCATCTACATAAATCCAAGAGCAAACATTATCTATAATGGGTATTAATTTGAATTCTTCCCAATAAGTTCAGGAATGAAGCAAGAATGTCCATTGTTACCACTATTATTCTATATTGTACTAGATATGTTAGCTATGTCAGTAAGACAAGAAAAAAGAAATTGAAGGAATAAAAATGGGTAATGAGGAGAGAATTTGGAACAATATTTTTAAAATCTTTTGTAAATAATCTTATTAACAGTTTTTACCTGTAATGTACACATTTAACAAAGTAAATTTTTAAAAATCCTGAATACAATATGCGGCCATTTGAGTTCAACTAGCTGGAGGATGCCATAAGTAAACCTTTAAAGGAGGCCATGAAAATGCTATGGAAATAGGCCAAACGGAGATGATGATGACCAGAACTGAAGCGATGGTTCTCGTGAGGGGAAACAAAAACAAGTAGAAGGGGTATTTGTGGTTAGAGACACCAAAATTTGACTACTGTTTAGCAATAAGAGAGAAGTCAAGTGTAATTGAAAGGTAGTATGATGTGATGGGCATGTTAGATCTCATACTTATGTGACATCCAATTGGAAGTATCTGGTACAAAATCAGAAATATGAACCTATACTTTGGAAAATAAACTGGGGCTACATAAGAAAGGTTGGTAGCCATCAGTTAAAAAGGAAAGAGAGAGACATAATTAAAACCATGTAAGCTGATGATAAACAAATGATAAAGTGTAGAGGGAGAAGAGCAGAAGCTTTAGGGTAGAGTTTTGGGATATACCCACAATTAGCTGTTGGTAGATTAACCAGAAAATGAGACTAAAAAATGGAGATTTGTAAGGAGGACCAAAATAACATCTATGAGGGAAGGGTAGTCAACAGTGTCAGATGATCGAGAGGTTGAGATGAATGAAAATTCAGAAAAGGCTATCAAATTTAGCAAGTAAGATATTATTGATGACTTTGAACTGAGCCACCCCTGTTGACTGATAAATTTAAAAGCTATCTTGTGGAAGGTTGAGAAATGATTGAAAAGAAAAGAAGTAAAGGCAATAAATGTAGACAGAACTTCAATTCCCCCAGGAGTTAAGCTGTACAAAAAAGAGATATAGAATGATAGTTTAAGGAGAAGCTAGGGCCTAGTGAATTTTTAAAATTTGTTTTGAGGATGAAGGAGGTTTGAGTATGTTGATATATAGTAAATAACAGATACCAATATCAACCAATCAAGCATTTACTGTTCTATATGCCAAGCACTGGGCTAGATGTTTGGGATACAAGTATGAAGAACAAAAAAAAATCACTATCTTTGAGAAGCTTACATTGTAATGTGGAAGAAAATAAGTTCATATAGAAGTGCCCCTTCCATATCACAGAAGATGGTGGTACAGCACCTTCACAATCTGGAAAATCTATGTAAAATATTTTGGTCCTTCCTTTATACCAGAGAAGTCTTACAGCTTTGCAGATTTCTTTCTCCTTTTTTTCTTGATATTACACAATACTATATATACCCACATTTTATGCATTTCTGAGTTTTTAAACATTTCCTGTGTCATCTGCTAGGCTTTTGCATGTCATCTGCAACTTCTACAAAACTCCCCCAAAGTTCCCATTTAATCTCTTATACTGACCCACAGTGTATCAAAATTGCCATGGGGAAAGTCACAGTGTGGAAGAGACAACTATACAGAATAAATATAAAGTGAATAAATGCAAATATAGGTAAAGTAGTTAAATAAAATTTAGTTTGAAAATGAGAGCAAGAACAGTAGAAAGACAACAAGAATGGTTGTACACAGAAATAGTTCTTGAGTTGCATTATGAAAAAATAATAAGAATGAAATACACTCTAAGTGTTGGAAATGGAAAGAGCAAGAACACATAGACAGGTGATGGATAGAGGGATAGAGAAGAAGACATGTGAGGGAAATAGAAAATGTAGGGCCAGTAGGGCCAGTAATCTGAGAAGCCAAGAGGGGAGTTGAATAAAGGTAGATGTAGCAGAATTAGCCTCTGTAAAGAAGACTGCATCTAGATCAGAAATTTATATAGAACAATAGGAAGTAGCAAGGCAGAGTAAAGTCAGTGAATTAGATTTTGAGATACAGAGAAGAGGAGAAAACAGAACTCACAGCGAAAGAGTTCTATTTTCTTAATAAAATATGAAGATACTTCCTCAAGTCCTCAAAGGGTTAAGAGTAAGGAGGTAGTAAGTAAGGACTGAGGATGGAATAAATGATCTGGACCACTCTGTGGAGAAAGGGGTAAGGAATCAATTATGGAAGTGGAAGGATTATTTTTAGCTTGTTTGTTAATAGTATTTCATTTTTTCCCAATTATATTTCAAGACAATTTGTAGCATTAACTTTTACATGATTTGGGACTCCAAATTATTCTGCCTCCCCTTTTCCTAAACTGGTAGGCAATTTGATATAGGTTACACATGTACTATCATACATGTGTATGTGAAAGAAAAAAACAGTTCCAAAAAGGGAAAAACACAACAAGAATATGAATAAAGTAAGAAAAAACAAAATGCATTGCTCTGCATTCTGAGTCTATCAGTTCTTTATTTGGATGTGGATAGCATTTTCCTTCATGAGTCCTTTTTACTTGTCTAGGATTCATTGTGTTGCTGAGAAGAGCTGAGTCATTCATAATTGATCATCACATAATGTTTACACTGTGTACAATGTTTTCCTGATTCTGCTCATTTCACTTTGCATTAGTTCAGATGAGTCTTTCTGAGTTTTTCTGAAATGTGCCTGTTCATCATTTCTTACTGTACAATAGTATTCCATTACATTCTTATACCTCAGGTTGTTCAGTCATTCCCCAATGGATGGGCAATTTCCCATATTTTGTCATCACAGGAAGAGCTGCTATAGATATTTCTGGACATATAGGTCCAATTTCCCTTTTTAGGATCTCTTTGGTATACAAACCTAGTAGTGGTGTTGCTGGATCAAAGGGTATGTACAGTTTTATAGCCCCTTGGACCTTGTTCGAAATTGCTTTAAAGAATGTCTGGATCAGTTTACAACTCTACCAAGAGTGCATTCACTTGCCTATTTTCCCAGCTCCTCTTCAACCTCTATTTTCCTTTTTTGTCTTATTAGCTGATCTAATTGGTATAAGGTTGTATCTCAAAATTGTTTTAATTTGCATTTCTCTAATCAAAAGTGATTTAGAGCATTTCTTCATATACTTATAGATATCTTTGATTTCTTTAACTGAAAACTGCCAGTTCATATCCCTTGACCATTTATCAACTGCGAAATGGCTTGTATTCTTATAAATGTGACTCAATTCTCTATATATTTGAGAAATGAGGTCTTTATTTGAGATACTTGATGTAAAGATTATTTCTCAACTTTCTGCTTTCTTTCTAATCTTGGTTGCATTGGTTTTCTTTGTACAAAAGTTTTTCATTTTAGTATAATCAAAATAACCTATTTTAAATTTTGTAATGCTCTCTATCTCTTCTTCACTCATGAATTTCCTTTACCCATAGATCTGACAGGTGGACTATGTCTTGTTCTTCTAATTTGCTTATGTTGTCACCCTTTATGTTTAAATCATGGACACATGTTGACATTATCTTGGTATATGGTGTAATATGTTGGTCTATACCTAGTTTGTATCTTATCATCTTCCAGTTTTCCAAGCTGCGTTTGTCAAATACTGAGTTCTTATCTGAAAGGCTGAGGTCTTCGGATTTATCAAATGCTAGTTTACTATGATCATTGACTAGATCTTGTGTATCTAATCTATTCCACTGATTCATCCCTCTATTTCTTAGCCAGTACCAGATAGTTTTAATGATTACTGCTTTATAATATGGTTGGATATCTGGTGTTGCTAGGCAACCTTCCTTTGTATTTTTTTCGTTAATCCTCTTGATATTTGTGATCTTTCATTTTTCCAGATCAATTTTGTTGCTATATTTTCTTGCTCTATAAAATAATTAGTAGTTTGATTGGTATGGGATCTAGTAGGTAAATTACTTTACTCAGAAATGTCATTTTTATTATATTGGTTCAGCCTACCCATGAGCAATTGATAGCTTTTCCAATTGTTTAGATATAACTTTATTTGAAAAGTGTTTCATAATTGTGTTCATACAGTTCATATAGTTCCTGGGTTTATTTTGGTAGATTCCCAAATATTACATATTGTTTACATTTACTTTAAATGGAACTTCTCTTTCTATTTCTTACTACTGAACTTTGTTGGTCATATAAGGAAGTGCCAGTGATTTATGTGGTTTTATCTTATATCCTACAATTGTAAGTTTTTAATTATTTCAAGTAGTTTTTAGTTGATTCTCTATGATTCTTTAAGTATACCATTATGTCATCTGGAAAGGGTGATAGCTTTGTTTCCTCATTGCCTATTCTGATTCCTTCAATTTCTTTTCCTTCTCATTGCTATGGCTACCATTTGCAGTACCATATTGAATAATAGTGACGATATTGGGTATGCTTGTTTCATCCTTGTTTGCACTGGGAAGGCTTCTAGTTTATCCACATTACAGACGATGCTTGCTCATGGTTGTAGATAGATACTGATTGTCATTTTAAGAAATGCACCTTTTATTCTTATGATCTCTAATGTTATTAATAGAAACAGGTGCTATGTTTCACAAAAGCTTTTTCAACACTTATTGACATAATTGTATGATTTCTGTTGATTTTGTTATTAATATGATCAATTATGTTGACAGTTTTCCTAATATTGTACCAACCCTGAATTTCTAGTATAAATCCCACCTGGTCATGGTGTATTACCCTTGTGATATGTTACTGTAATCTTTTTGATATTTTATTTAAAATGTTTGCATCTGTATTCATTAGGAAAATTGACCTATAATTTTCTTACTTTGTTTTGACTCTTCCTAGTTTAGATAGTAGCACCATATTTGTGTCATAAAAGGAATTTTGTGGGATTCTTTTGCCTATTTTTTCCAAATAGTATTACAACTAACTTTTCTTTAAAGGACCTGGGGGGAGGCTTACGGGGAGTGGGGTTAGAGTGTTCAGTGAAGGCTTGTTCAATTTCTTTTTCTAAGATGGAGCTATTTAGGCCTTCTATCCTGATCTGTTGATGTGGGTTATTTATATTTTCATAAATATTCATTGATTTTGGAAAGATTGTCAGGTATATTGGCATATAATTGGGCAAAGTATTTCCTATTGATTGATTTAATTTCTTCTTCATTGATGGTGATTTCACCTTTTTCATTTGTGAAACTGGCTATTTGGTTTTCTTCTTTCTTTGGTTTTTAACAAATTAATCAATGGCCTGTCTTATTGACTCAATAGTTTTTGTTTTTACTTTCATTTTTATTAATCACACCTTCAATTTTTAGTATTTCTAATTTCATGTTCAATCAAGGTTTTTTAATTTGTTATTTTTCTGGGTTTCCTTTTAGTCTTATGCCAAATTCATTGATTTGTTCTTTTTCTATTTTGTAGATGTAAGAATTTAGAGAAATAAATTTTCCCCTAAATATTGTTTTGGTTGCATACCATAAATTTTGCTATGTTATCTCATTGTTATCCCTCTCTTTAATGAAGTTAATTGTTTCTATGATTTATTCTTTTACGCACTTATTCTTTAGAATTAGATTACTTAGTTTCCAATTAATTTTTAATCTAACTTTCAAATGCCCTTTGTTGAATGCAATTTTTATTGCATTATGATCTGAGAAGAACATATTTAATATTCTTCCTTTCTACATTTGACTTTAAGGTTTTAATGCCCTAAGAGATGGTCAATTTTTGTGCAGTTGCCATGTGTTGATGAGAAAAAAAGATTTATTCCTTTCTGCTCCCATTCAGTTTTCTCCAAAGATCTGTCATATTTAACTTTCCTAATAATCTACTTACTATCTCAGTTATTTTCTTGTTTATTTTTTGGTTGGATTTATCAAGTTCTGATAGGAGACAAATGAGGTCCCCTACAAGTATGGATTTGCTGTCTATTTCTTCCTGTGAGACAAATAACTTCTCCTCTAAGAGTAAGAATGCTATACCACTTAGTACATATATGTTTAGTATTGATATTGCTTCATTGTCTATGATATCTTTTAGCAAGATGTAGTTTCCTTCTTTGTATGTTTTAATCAGGTCTGTTTTTAGTTTTACATTGTCTGAGATCAGGATTGTTATCCCTGCTTTTATTTTTTTTTTTACCTCAGTTGAAGCATAATAGATTCTACTTTTATTTAATTTTACAAGTTTTTTATTTAAATTTTCCAGTATTTATTTCTTGCTTCCTCAGTTACAATATATATATATTCCTTGTACTTCACAAGCTCTCTCACAATGCATATAGAAAATATGTGGGGTTTTTTGCTTTGATTTCAGATTTAAGAATCTGTTTCTTCACTCCTCCATTATAGGAGGTGTAGGATTTAATTGGAGCAGTTAGGTGGTATAGTGACTAGAACAAGGGCCTTGGAATCAGGAAGACTCACTTTTTTTTTTTTTTTTGGAGGGGAGAAGGCAAGGTAATTGGAGTTAAGTGACTTGCTCAAAGACAACAGCTAGTAAGTGTCAAGTGTCTGAGGTCACATTTGAACTCAGATACTCCTGACTCCAGGGCCAGGGCTCTATTCACTATGCCACCTAGCTGCCCCAAAGGCTTATTTTTATGATTTCAAATCTGGCCTCAGACACTTACTAGCTATGTGACCCTGTCACTTAACCACTGTTGCCTCAGTTTCCTCATCTGTAAAACGAGCTAAAGAAATGCAAACCACTCCAGTATCTTTGCTAAAAAAAAAAAAAAATTCCCAGCTATATATCTATAGTACATTCCCATCAAGGTACACCTTCTACAGATGTTTTAACTTTAAGGTTAAGCCCCTACACTTAATGAGGGGCTGTTTTTTATACATCCTGTGAGAATTATTTATAAAACTTAAATACCATAAAGAGTCTGGTACAACTGAAGTGACTGAAGAACAACGAGGATTTAATGACTTTTAAAACCTCTTCCATCTCTGCAATCTTCTGACCTAATATATCTTGCTACCTCCCCAAGTTTTCAGAAGGATTGAGGGGAAGTCAGAAGCTCACCAAAGTTTTAAGACTGGCTTTGAACTTGGGAGTCCCAACACTGCAACAGAGGTGGTTTGCCAACAACTCACAGGTGCACACCACATGAGCAGATGAAAATAGCATCACCAGAGATGTGATGACAGCTGTGTGTCTGTAGTACATTCACCTCAAGGTGCACCTCTTACATCTGTTCTACCTTTAAGGTTTTAATATACTTAATGAGGGGCTGCTTTTTATACATCCTGTGAGAATCATTTGTAAAAGTCAACTGAATTTGTATTTGTGTTCACTTTGAATGCACTTCTTAATATTTACTTATCTCTATATTTGTCACCTCCCCACAGGAAAATGTCGCCAGAGGACAGAGATTGTTTAATTTTTGTCTTTTTAGTCCCAGTTACTTGAATTTTCCTGAAAATATAGCAGGGTGAATAATAAATGCTAACTGAAGTAACTTACATGAAAATGAATGCATTTAGATGACTAGTGGCTTATATGTAGATAGGAATATTCAATAGTCAAATGACTTCCACATGATCAACCAAAAATTAAGAGTTTAAAAGCACTTTAAAATTATAATCATCTACATTATTTTTTTTTTGTTGTAGACTAGTTCCTTTGTCAACTATATAAGAATTACCTTTTTTGAACTTGAAAGAATGTTAGAGGTCATTCAGTTTAACTCCTTGAACATACAGATGAAGAAATAGACTGACATAAAAAGTAAATTGACCATCATCATATAACTTGCTAGTATCAGATACAGTATTTGAACCCAAAGGCAGGAAGGTCACCATACTCAGGAATGCTTTTTCTGCTTCCCTGTCCATGGTAGATCAAAAGAATGATAGAATTGAAAAATGGAGGGAGAAGAGATGACCTAGAGAGGCCTTGGCTAGCTCTCGATAGACAGCTCTAACTTAAGGCTGACAGCATGATTTAGCAATTGGATATTCAACAAGGAGTCATAAGTTTTAGGTCTACTTTCAGAGTCATGTTTCTAACAGACCCTATCCTTAGTGAGCAGTAAGTAGGGGTTTAAAAAAATGCACTTAATCACTAACTAGATGGCACTGTTCTAGGAAGAAGAATTTCATTTTGGAGACAAAAAGCCTATTTCAAGGAAAACTCTGGAATCCAAAGGACCAATGTTGCAGGAAGAAAAGCCACAGTCTTTTTCCCTGGTCTGATAGTTGGATCTATTAGGAGTTTGCATTTCTAAAGAGTTTTTGCTTAAATCCTGACTAAGCTACAGAGAGGCTAGAGAAGAGGGAGAACTTTAGCTAAGGATTCCAGCTGAAGCCAAGGCAAACTATGAAATAGCCAGGTGATAATCAGTGGTTCATGGCAGAGAGGTGGACTTACAATCAACTTCAAAAAGTATTAAGAAAATTCTTCAGTCTTCTGAAAATCTATTTACCAAGACGATTGGCACTAGAGAATTAATTGCTCCCTTTCTCCCATTCATTTTAAAAGTGGAGTGAAGAAGTCTGCATTCTTCCCCCCCCCCCCAAATAAAAGGTTCAGGCAGGTGGGAGTGGGGTGGGTGAATTTTTTCCTTCCAGTTCATGTGATTGAATGTATTATCTTTTGAATTCTGATTTCATGCAGTATATGTTCTCCAATATATATTGTCAATATACTATCTTTGGGATCACATTAGGTTGGGAAGGGAATAGGCACTCTAATGGGAAGTAGGGGAAGAAGGCAATTTTGAAAAGTTCATTAAATAGCATACATTGTTGATTTTACAATTTAATCACTTAATTGAGCAAGAAAAACTAAATTCAGTAAGGAATGGTACAAGAACAGAGGACCAAACCAGTAAAAGAATACTAATTTTGTAGAGAGAGCTTCATGTGCTGTGGTAGTTTACGCTGAGATTTCATTCTAAGTTACTATTTCAGAACATTCCCTTAGGAGGCACGTGGGCACTGATGCTCACCCACCTGTCTTTCAGCTTCTAGTACCCATGTAAGAGGAAGGTTCTTTATAAAGAGGAAAATATTCTCTATCATCAGTGGAACACCTTTTCAGAAAGGTTAATCTTCCATGGGCACATCAAATTAATTATAATATTGTATCATTTTCTTGGGAAGTGCAGTTTCTGCTCTCTTGCTACCTTCTAATTGTAGTGACTGCTTTACATTGGCTAAACTTCTTATGGTAAAATAGTCTAAGATAATATCTTCAGCATTGTTCCTTATTCCTTCTTCTGAGTTGGCATTATTTCAACAGGTGGAGTTAGAACTCCCATGGTCCTACATGATTTCTTTGTCTTTTTAGTCTTTCTTCTATTCTCGTATTAACTTTAGCCTTTCATCTATCGATCCAATTAATTGACTTCACATGTGTAATTGATTCTGAAACTACTTCTACAACTCTATATTAAGGTATAGTGTTTTTAGTTGTTTTTAGTTATGTCCAACTTTTTGCAACTCCTTTTGAGTGTTTTCTTGGCAACAATACTGTATTGGTTTGACATTCCCTTCTCCAGATCATTTTATAGATGAGGAAAGTAAGGCAAACAGGATTAAATGACTTGCCCAGGGATACACAGCTGGTGTTTGAGGCTGGATTTGAACTCAGATTTTACTAACTCCAGGCCCAGTGCTCCATCCACTGAACCAATTAGCTGCCCATTAAGATAAAGAGATATAGTCAGTCTTAATTTTAATGAAGTGATGCTTGCAATTTTTACCATCATTTTTTTTTACCATCATCATCTTTACTATCTTATTAAAGAAATTACAATATAAAGTATTAGCAGCTAGGTAACTCCGTGGTTGGAGTATTAAGCCTGAAATCCGGGAGACTTGAGTTCAAATGTGACTTTAGACAGTTACTAGCTGTATGGCCCTGGGCAAATCATTTAATCCCTATCTGGCTCAGTTTCCTCAATCCTAAAATGAGAGTGATAATTACACCTACATCTCAGAGTTTTTGTGAGGATCAAATGAGATAATAATTGGAAAGCACTTAACACAATGCTTGGCACCTAGTAGGTGCTATATAAACATATTCCTTTCCTTTGCCCCTCCTAACTTGTTTCTAAATCTATTTTTTTTTTAAATAAGGCATATTTATAGGATAAGTTTTATGTTTTTTCTGTACTTACTTTCAATGTTGGTTGACTATCAAAATATATCTTGGTTTATTTTGAAGGATCCCATGAAGATCTTTATAGGCTTTCTCTCCTTCATCCTATGCAACCAATGTTAGCAAATAAACTACAATAAACCTAATGGAGGTCTACTTGCTTGTGTTTATTGTGAGCACTGCAAGGTTAGATAATCAAGTGCCCTATGTAATGATGTTTCTCCTTGTCTTCGGTGTAGGATGAAATCAACACTGTCAACTTTTTATTCACCTTTCAATGGAATCCTATGAACCATTCTTTCATTTAATTCTGAAACTCTTCCAATTTCTTCAAATTGACAGTGTCCATGCAAACCAGGTGAATTAAACTTCTTCCAATGGGTCAATTCTTTGATCTCTGAAGGGTGTTTTTACATTAAGACAAACATGAGGATGATGTCTTAAACTAAAGTCTATGTCCACATACATAAAATGACCTTATTGCTAAAATGAACTTGTCAAGTAAAGCCGAAAAAAACAGTCAAAACAGGGATTGTGTGGGAATTTTTATTTTTTTGCTGACTTGACTGATTTAAAGATAGTTCTGTAAGCCTCCATCTGTTACCTAATCTTTAATATACTGATTCATATGGCCTAAATAAGCTTAATTATTTATATGAATTCTCCATAAAATGTTTATGTGATCGCATATAGGAAGCTTTTCCTGTATATATCCATAGAAAATATGAAATAAAAGCAATTCATTAAATAAGCATGTGATGATGAATAGATGTTAAATTCCCACTGAATTTTTCATTATCTCTCTCTTACCATTAGACCAATGCTAAAAATCATGTTAGGGCTCTGTCTGATTATCCGTCAGAAATAAAAAGCTATGTACAATTGCTCCTTTGTTGTTAGGCTCTCTAAATTGTTCTTTGACGCATTATATTCCTCCATGTCCTTTCTTCAAATTTCATCTGATATGTGATCTGTCTCATTTTCCAACCTTGTTTATTATATTCATCCCTTAGGACATTAATTTGATTCAGCTGCTCTGTAATTTTCACTCACCTAATTGACTGCCTTGAATCGCTGTGTTTGGGCACAAGATCCCCACTTTGATGTGTTGTAGGAAAGCATTTGTAAAAATCAAGGCAGAGATTAAATGGTTTGGTGCAACAAAGCTCAGAAAATGCTACCATGTGAACTAGATCAATTTCAAGCTCAGGTTTCATTCATTTTCACCAGTGTTGATTTTAATGTGTCTCTTAATAATGTGCTAATGGAAAGTAAGAATAAGAGATACATCATGAAATCTAGTCTTTCCTCTCCAGTTTAGCTTAGAATTCCTCTAAGTGTCTCCAAGTGGCATCAAAGAGTTAAATCGTACAGTCCAGCTGTGAAAATCTCTGCTGGGATGTAATGTTTCTCTTGTAGTCATGCTGAGGATATTGTAAGTTGTTAACATACTGCAAAATTTTCTGTCAAACATTTCCTTACAATATTATTTGTCTTATGTAATATCAAAGGTTTCTTTTGGGCTACTGCCCACATTGACTGGTGTTTTGGTCATTTAGTCAATATTGTAATTTTCTCCACCTATGTTTATGGTACACCTCCAAAAAGACTAAGGTGACTGAGGGCAAGAATCCTATTTTCTTTCATTAATTCCTTAACCATTCTACTAGAGTGAATTTTGTTGGTTTGGGAGATTAAATATTATTTGTTGGACCTTTCAACTAAAGGATTAGTTGGAATTATTTTGGGGGGGGGGCAATGGGAAAAAGTGGGCAAGATCAGTTTTATTAAGAAATATCATAAAGTATAATGGAAATATTATATAATTAATACCTATATCTTAGGGTCTGACTGTGTACCCATTAATGTTTCTCCTAGTTTTCTTATTCTGCAACTGAATTGTCCTTTTCCCCTCAACCAACTTCCATACATAGAAGTAGAAAACTAACCTAGCTAAAGCAGTAAGACATCCTCAGGAGGCTTCATGTGACAGGCAAGTCAAACTTTCACCACCACCTTGACCACCAACTCCCTATAGATATTGAGAGAGATTGTCCAGGATTCTGAGCCTAAGAGTTTTGGGAACATCAGTGCCAGCTCCACCCCCCACCAAAAAAAAAAAAACTCACCAGTGCTACTTCCATTTCAGTTCCACAATCATCATTGACAGGAAAAATCATTGTGGATAGAGGACTTACTTTCCTTACTACCAGCAGCAACGGCTGATCAACTGCCACCAGTGGGCGTGGGAGTTTTGTCAATGGCAATGAGGCACTCTGAGACAAACCAGGAGAAAGCACATGCTAAGCAAATCAAATCATCACCACCATCTTGCCCCTCAGACCCTGATAAGACCCTGATAGAAACAATCTGGGAGCTTGAAATGAAAAATCTAGGAAACAGCAATGATGACTTCAAGGCATTACAATGGGAAATAACCCTTATAGAGGAACAGCCTGGCAACTGCTTCTGCAGGTGCTACAGCCACAGCCACTGAAAACTCAGAAAAGGCAGTTCTTGCAACCAATGTCATTGGCACTGCCAAATGGCTCAACATTAGAAACTGTTATGATTTATCAATGGAAATGATATTTTAAAAGAGGCATTAATTTCTGTTTTAATACTCAGTGCATCCTAACGATCATAACACTTTTCTATCTGACATGCTGCTGCAAACTCTCCATATGTTTTGTTTTCCTTGTATGTTTCTGTCCCTAGAATTTAGTATAATGCTTTGCACATAGAAAGTGTTTAATAAATGCTTTATTCATTTATTCAACCATGCATTCAAATTATCCAAGTCATGTCAGAATTTGGGTACAGTGTCCAGTGTCCCTGCTGTCCCTTCCCTATGCCTCCAAAGAAAGAATCCATAAGATAGATCCCAATTTGATAACAGTCCAGGTCAGAATTAGCTATTGAACTGGAAGGGTCTGAGGCAGCATGGTTTGGTGGTAGGAAAAGTTTGATATGTGAAGCTAGAAGACTAATTAAATTTCTAATTCTGTCATTTGCTACACCAGTGACTTTGCACAGCCCTCCCTCCCTCAAATCCAGTCCAATTGCAAGCCATGTCATCTTCCTGATGTCATGTCCCTCTTCGAGAATGAAGGACAAACCACACACACACACACACACCCATACCCACACACATACACACACAATATCTGGAGCAGTTAATTTCATTTCATTAAAAGAAACTTGTTGCTAATTTTTGTATGTTTATTGTTAATGTCTTAAGGAGGAAACACTGCCATCAATGTCATTTTCTTTCAGCATATAATCTAACCATGGGATTACCTATAAAGGATTTCTTATCAGCTCAAAGGTAAAATATAAACTCCTCTATTTAAAAAAAAATTGGAGGGTTAAGTGACTTGCCCAGAGTCACACAGCAAGTATATACATGAGACTATTTTTTCCCCTTTCATCTTTTTAAAAAAATTCTTCTCTTTAGCTTTCAAATCACCACACACAATCTAACCCCAATCTATCTCTCTAACTTCAATGGACATTGTTTTCCTTCCCATACTCTGCATTTTAGTTAAAGTGCTGTTGTGTTTTCATTTTTTTTCTCATAAACACTTCATCCTCTCTCTTCTATACATTTTCTCTCAGCATCCTCCTCCATCCTTATCTCCAAGTTATTGAGGGCTTTTCTTCTAAGATGCAGTTCAAGCACCACTCTTCTGTATGAAATTTTTACCAATTTATTCATCTGTCAGAGTTCTCATACCCAAACTACTTTTTATTAAACTTTTCAATAAATATATTTATTCATTTTGTATTTACTCTTCATAAATTTACAAATATATTTGTTTTCTTTCTTCTCCACCCTTATCATAATGAAACTTCATTGGGAATAGGGATTTTAAAATTCTTTGCACTTATATCCCCATCTAGCATAATGGCCGGATATAGTAGATGTTTAAAAAATATTTTTTTTTATTGTTTGGTAGGTAGAAGAAAGAAGATATAAAGAAGTCGAGTTATAAGAAAGTGGAAAGAATGAAACAAAAAGAGAGAAGGATCATTTAATTTTTGAAACTTTGTAATATTTATGAGACATATGCTCTTGAAGAAGAGTCAGCTAATTATGGCCCAAGGGCCAAATCCAGCCCTCTGACTCAGCAACTAAGAATAGTTAGCTTGTGGGCTATAGCAGTGATGGTGGGGCAGTAGGGCATAGTTTGCAGACTGTTGCTTTAGCATTAGAGGATAAACTATCTCCAATGGAAATAAGTTCTTTTTTTAAAAAAGATTTATTGATGAGTTTTGATTTTATGTTATAAACATTAACCCTTTTATTATTTAATACCCAAGTATAATAATTAAGTGAAATTAATAAAGCAGTACATTCATGTGAAAGAACATGCAACCTTTCACATCTAGAGCAACTCTCACATCTGTAATTGAAAAAATAATAACAGAAATCTAGATTTCTCCATCTCACTCTCACCCCATTAGGAAACAAAAAGGAAAGAAAAATAAATTTATTGCAGTAAATATGCATTGATATGTAAAACAAATTCCATCAAACATATACAAAATATGTATGTGTATATTTATATTAATATGTGTAGATATGAATATGTGTATGTGTAAATATGAGTTGATATATTCAGATTATATATGCATATAAACATACATATACACATATATATATATATATTCTATACGTTAAATCCTTTGCCCCAGCTGTAAGAAATAGCATATTTCATCATCTGTCCTCTGGGGTCACAAATGGCCATTGTATTGATCATAATTTTTACAATTTGAAAAGCTGGTTGATTTTATACTGATTTAATAGTTTAATTTTATAGTTTCATGTAAATTGTCCCCCTGGTTGTACTCATTTCATTCCTAAATTATTTATAAAAATCTTCAAAATTGTTCATTTTTTATAATTGTCATTATAATATAAATTATTTTTCTAGTTCTTCATTGTTCCTCAGTTCATGTATGACTTTTGATATCTCTTTTGAAATGATCAATTTCCATTGAAGAAGATGTGGGAGAGTTGGAACAGTAATTCATTGTTGGTGGAGTTGTGAGCTGATCCAACCATTCTGGAGAGCAATTTAGAACTATGGTCAATGGGTTACAAAAATGTGCATACCCTTTGACCCAGCACTATTGCTTCTAGGACTGTATCCCCAAGAGATCATAAAAATGGGAAAGGGTCCCACATGTACAAAAATTTTGTATAGCAGCCCTCTTTGTGCTGGCCAAGAACTAGAAATCAAGGGGATGTCCATCAATTGGGGAATGGCTGAACAAGCTGTGATATATGAATGCAATGGAATACTACAGTGCTATAAGAAATGATGAACAGGAAGACTTCAGAGAGACCTGGAAAGACTTACATGAATTGATGCAAGGCGAAAGGAGCAGGACCAGGAAAACTTTGTACACAGCAACAACCATAGTGTGCTAGAAATTTTTCTGGAAGACTTAGTTCTTCACAGCAATGCAAGAACCTAAAAAATTCCCCATGGACTCTTGAGGCAAAATGCCTTCCACATCCAGAGAAGCAACTATGGAATTGAATCACAGAATGAAGCAGATCATTTTCTCTCATGTAATGTTTTGTTTTGTTTTATGGTTTCTCCCATTCATTTTAATTCTCTTATGCAACATGACTAAGGTACAAATGTATTTAATAAGAATGTATGTGAAGAACCTATATAAGATTGCACGCCATCTCAGAGAGGAAGGGAGGAGAGAGGGGGGAAGAAAGGAGAGGGAGGAGGAAAAAATCTAAGATATATGGAAGTGATAGTAGAAAACTGAAAACAAATAAAATTACTATAAAAAGAAATGATCAATTTCCTCATTTCTTATACAACCATAGTATTTTATAACATTCATATACTACAACTTATTCAGCCATTTCTCAATTGATGGGCGTCCTCTTAATTTCCACGGTGGTTTTTTGTTTGTTTTCTTTCTTTTTGCCATCACAGAGGAGAGTTTTTAAAGTGGGAAGTATTTTGTGTACCAAGGAATTAAGGTGAAATTCTAGAGGTTCAAAAAAATATCTCAAGCAGAACAGCCAGGGTAGTGAAGAACCCCAAGGCCATGCCATGTGTTGAGCAGTTGAAGAAATGGGAAATGTGTAATTTAGGATAGAGAAGATATAGAAGGTGATAGCTGGCTTCAGTTTTGAAAGCTGCATCATGGAAGAGGAATTAGACTTGTTCTACTCCAAAGTTAGACCTAGGGTAAGTGAGTGAAATTTGCATAAAAATGTATTTGGGATTGATGAAAGGAAAAAAAATCTCTTAACTAGAACTGTCTAAAAGCAAAATGTGTTGCCTCAGCAGGTATTTGTTTCTCTCATTACTATTCAGGATTGATGCAATGGGAAAATATTTTCTGATAACTGTAACTATCCAAATGAAAATCCATTGCTTCAAAAGGATTTTGGTCCTCTCATTACTTAAGGAAATCCAGAAACCAAAGTCTCAAAACATGGTGGAGACCATTTGGGTAAACATTATTTGAGGGATTAAGCTATATTATGTTGCTGAGAGCTATTCTACAGACCAACTGATCAGAAGGAAGAATTGGATGAGGGATTTGAGAAAAAAACAAGTTAGGAAATCGCTCCTGAAATATATCTTTCAATGACGGGTGACTTAAAACATCCAGGTGCCTGCTGAAGCTCTCTCTAAAAGAATGTAGAACATCTGATAAATTTTATGCCATCTTTTAATGGAAATTTCATCTTCAAATGATTGAGGAAGTCAAAAAAGAAACTGATATTCCCAACCTGATTTAGTCTAATAAAAACTATATTGGTTGTTGAAATAGAAATGACAAGAATCTTAGATATAAAACAGATATAATAGATATAACTAGATATAATCAGATAAAACAGATATAATCAAATATGGAACTTAAATTAGGGGAAAAAGATTCATATCTTCATATATCTTCACATCAGGGGAATAATATTAGGACCCAGTGGTCCAATATTTCAAGAGGAAATTTGGTACAAAATGGAAGGGAATTGAAGAATGAAAATTTGTAGGTAGAAATAGAAATGTTTTCCAAAAATCAGAAACAGAGGTGCTGACATTAAAATGATACAGCTAGACCTTTCCCCATTCCATACTGTGGTACTTAGATACTATCTGGCTCTCTTTTTCCCAAACTTTCTTGCGAATGCCCTCTTCTCATTGGTTAGATCTTGATTCACCTTTTTCCCCTCCCGGAAAGGAGGGAAAGAAGAATTTCTCTTCCACTCAGACGCTCAGGCCCATTCCCCACTTTCCAGTAGCGGTGTTCCAGGCCCTGCGAGGTCATATGCACTGCAGATGGGATGTGGCTGCTAATACTATTTATCAGGGAGTCCGTAACTGCAAATCTAATCAAAAGAAGTACCAGTAGCTTTCATCATCTATCCTGCTACTACATCCTCAGGTTCTCTAGGTCTTACAGTCTGATGTGCTTCTTCAACCTTCATTCCCCTCAGCATTGCCATCTAAACTGAAAATACATGACAAAAACCCCTGGGTCTTACACAATGAGTCCCTTGCTGTCTCTTCATACTCTACATGTTTTGTCTCCCCCAAATAGAGCATGACCTATCTGAGACCAGGAACTAACTTGACTATTTTTATTTGTATCCACATCTATTCATCCTGGAGCTAGGCAAATACTATGTCCTAATAAATGCTTTTTCATTCACTCCTTTTATTAATAAACAAGTTTTTTAATGTAAAAAATAACTAAGCAAACAAGTAATTGAAGATGACTACAAAAGTGTAATGTAGTCTTGTAAGAATAGGTTTGGGAGCATGGAAAACCATAATGACTAAAGGTTACAAAGAAATTTGAGGAAAGCAAAAAAGATCAGAGTATATTTTGGTTTGGTTTGGTTTATTTCTTTGACTATGTTGGGAGAAAGAGGAAGATCAAAAGCTGATGTTTAAAGTGCATGGGGTTATGGTAGTTAATGACAATGAGAAGGTTGAATTGTTAAACTCCTGTTTCTTCTTTCTTTTCTTAGGGGAATGATCTCTTCACTGGGAGGGACAGAATTAAAATAAGTAGATGAATAGAAAAACTAGATAAATGAGAAACAAGAGAAACATATCAACGCCTTCAATTTCAATTTGATTAAGTGGAAATACTGCTATATGCAAGGTCCTATTTGAGTGCTAGGGATACAATGACAAAAATGAAAACCATGTTCTTTCTTTCACACACCTTACTCTAATGGAAGGAGAAGGCAATACAATATCCAAAAATAAAAATAAAAAAAATGGGGAAAATTGAAAAAGGAAGAGTGCTAACTACTGGAGAGATCATATAGGATCTGGCACCAGAATCAAGCCTCTAGTTAAACTAACGATTACAAGAGGTGGAAAAGAGAAATATGTGAATTCCAGCAATAAGAGAAAGCCTGTATAAAGCCATGGGGGAAGGAAATGGTAGGCTACATTTTCTGAACAGCAAATAGGCAATAAATGAGCTTGGCTGGGACATAAAACATATGAGAGCAATAGTAAAAAATACATTTTGGAAAGAAGACTCGAGCCATCTTGTGGAACTCTTCAAAGGCCAAGCTGAGGAGTTTGTATTTTATCCTCCAGGCAATAGCTTTTGAGTTGAGGATTGACATAGTTAAACATGTGCTTTAGGAATATTATTTTGGCAGCCATGTGGAGAATGGATTTGGAGAGCAGAAAGCATGAATAAAAGGAGATCAGTCAGGAGGCTATCGTAATAGTGCAAGGAAGAGATGATGAGGGCTTGAATTTGAGTGATAACTATAAGAACCCCAGAGTCAAGAATCATAAAATGAGATCTTAAGTTAAATGACAAGTTAGAGATTAGAAAAATATAGACATAGATATACATATACATACATATATGCATGCACACATATATATATATACATGCATATATATGTGTGTAGGTGTGTTTATATATATGTATACACATATGTATATACTTACATATATAATACAAAGAATACAACTATCTAGTCTAGTCAATATTGCTCAGAGAATTCCCATTGTAACATACCCATTACATGGTTATATACACTCTGCTTGAAGACTTCCAATGAAGTGAAATTCACTGTCACCCAAGGTAGTCCATGGCACTTTTAGACTGGTCTACTTGTAAGGAAGTTTTGTGGATTTTGTTCTGTTTTGTTTTGTTGACACCAAACCTAAGGTTTCTACTTTTCAACTTCTATCTGTTGCTCTTTGGTCTGACCTTTGGAAGAACCCAGAACAAATCCAATGCTTCTTTAACACAGTAACCTTTCAAATATTTAAAATCAGTCATCATTTCCCTCTTGAATTATACTTCTAAAGCAAAGATTCCCAAACTTTTTTGGTCTACCATCCCATTTTCAAAAAAAAGTATTACTCAGTGCCCCCCTAGAAATCTACTTTCTTTAAGCTTTAATGTTTTTTTTTAATTAGCATGATATATATATATATATATATATATATATATATATATATATAAGAACTGATGCATCTTAAATTTAATAATGTATTGTAAATTTGTGGATTTCTTCTTATGTTGAAATTTTGATGACACACTATTGCATCATGTAACCATATAGTATCACATTGTAAACATTGCATTGAACATTATACACACAGATTCCTGCAGATGCATGCTGGACTTCCAGACAATGCACAACATGCTTGCCTACCAACACTTGTTTCTTAAGACTTGTTGGGAGACGACTACTTATCAGTTATAACTTGCATTTTGTGTGTTTGTAAAATAATGTAATCACCATGAGTTTAACTCTGATACACAACAGATGAAACGTATAAATGTTTTTTTTTCAAAATTTTATTTTCTTCTTTATACATCCACTGCCCCCTTATTTTTAATTTAAGGTCCTCCAATTACACCCAAGGTTACAATTACTGACCCCCTGTATTATTCCAGCATCCTCCAAGGGGCAGTATTTCCCACTTTGGGAACCTCTATCCTAAATGCTAAATATCCCCAGTCCCATCAACTAATACTCAGGGGATAGGGATTCAAAGTCCATCATGATCCTGATCCATCATCTTCACTTCTTCCAACTTGCCAATGTACTTTCTTTGTGTCTTCAGATTCTAGCACAAAGCTCATCATATAATAGACACTAAAAAAATACTTATTGATTGATGTTTGACCAGTTGACTTCTTTCCTCCATTTTCCACTTAATTTATATCCAACCCACTGTCTAATTTTCATTGTCCAATTTTTTGTATGCTGTAAGATCACACTCTGTTCCACAGGTCTAGTTCAAAAAACTGTGCCAAACACTACTCAGCCATCATTTAAAACAAACAGTGGCCTCTCAAGAAATCCCGTTAGGTACCATGGATACAGTGAAGCAGTAGTTGAATCTGTCATATTTTCAGTTTTTCTTGACAAGTAAGCTTTTGATCACAATGCATCCATCAGAACAAGAGGTTGTGTCACTGTCTGACAAATCCCTAGGGAATTAAAAGCTGAGAAGATTGTCTAAGTGACCATACTAATAGAGATCAGAGCTGCTATTAGCAAGGTTAAGCTGGAGGCTAGCCAGGTATAACAAACTCCTATGACAGTCACAGAATTTTGCTTGAGAGCAATCTTTAAACAAAGCAAAATTTTGTGGGAGGAAAAAAGGGAGAGGAAACGACCTATCTCTACCCTAAGGATTTTGTTTTTGTATCATGACTCCTTAAAATAATCGCCAAAGTACTGCTATTTATAAGAGAAAGCATCCTCTAGAAAAATGTTTCTAAAAATTTGGTGTTAGTCTACAATACTACAGGGTATAAAATGTTGTGAAAAATCATCAAAAAGGCAACATAGGAATTTGCTACCTAAAGAATCATTAGAGAGAAACAGAATCAATTTGGGAGGTGCCAAGGAAAGAAGGTAATTGGGAATAAAAACTCATTTTTTTATTTCTCTTAAAAACCATTGCTATGCATTTCATATCATCTACATTTTTCTTTCTAGGAATGATTTCAATACCTCTTTTGTATTGGAGTTCCGTCTTTTTCCATTAATGACTAGACTCAGATTTGCAGGGCAGGTCATCTTGGTGGCATCTTGACCTCCTTTGCCTTTTGAAGACTTTATTCTATTTATTCACTCTTGTTGGGGCTTAATGGAACCAAGCTTTAAAGAGCACATTGATAAATTTCCAGTCTGTGCCTTTACAAATCAAAAATCACCACAACTCAGGGTTAACTTTTTGTTCTGCTGATTATCTAAACTTTAAAAAGTCTCAATATTGCTGACCAATTTTAACCTGCATTGTAGGAATATTTTTCCTCATAAAAAGTCAGTTAACTATTTACCAGAAATTTTCTTGTAGTACTCTATAAAAATTACTTGATCTCAGCAAGAGTGGTGACAGGTTCAAAGGATGATGTCATCACTAAACTAGAGGCCCAATGACCAAAGAATAATTAATAATAATGATAATAACAACATTAATAAACAGCCATTTGTATAGTACTTTATAGTTTGCAAAGTATTTTATATCTATTATTTCATTTGAGTCTCACTTTGCCTCTTACAGTTTCTGGTAACTAGAGTTTTCGGTTTTTTTTATTTGCTTTACCTTATATTTATAAGTTGTTTTTATTGTAATTTGAAAATTTTTTGTTTGTCAATTGAATATTGAAATTTAACCACTGTGTGTTTTGGAATTTACAGCACAAGTTTTTGATTTTGTTTTCCATGGAAGTGATCTGTGGATTAATTGGATTGGCATTTGGCTTTCCATGTTGAGTAGTTCCAGGAGATTTTCTTATCTCTTGTGGTGTGCTGTTCTTGTTTTGTTTTTAGTTTGGGATATTGTTGGGGACATATAATCCTTCAATTAGCTATACGTTGTGTTTTGAGATCAATATATTTTACTGGTGTGAATATAATGCTTTCTTTTAATATTATTACTTTTTGCTTCTCTTCTTAACGGTTGTACATTTCAATTCCTAATCAATTATTTACTCTTTTGTGTCCTTAGTGAGCCTTACCATCATGGATTAAAGTTTCCTTATTGTGTCAATTATTTCTTCTATGCGTGGAGTAAATTCTGCTTTTGCAATTATTATTTTTCTTTCATCCCATTTATGAATACTCTACTGGGGTAACATACTCTTTTGAGAATTCATATGCCTCATGGATCTCTAACTCATCAAATATTAATTTATTTTCTTTTGTCATAATATTTAGGCACCATGTAAATCTTTTAGCTGACCTGAAGACCATATTTTCTTTTGTTATTAATATCGTTTGTGTTGGTTGATCTGTTTAATGCTCAAAGTCTTGCATTGAATCAAGTGGTCTTTGGTCATTTCAATCTTTTTTTTTCTTATAGTCCTTTATTCTTCATTTTTTTTTGATTCCTTCCCTTTGGGTATGACCTCTCTTGAACTGGAACTCCAAGCTGTCTCAGCCTCCTCTGCACTGGGTTCTTCATGGTTCACCAGTCTTAACATCTCCCCAGCCCATCCCTGTGACTAATGGAAGGACAAAGCTACCTCAGCTGCAAGGTAGACTTCTTTCCTCAACTTTAGTGGATTTTCATGTAGCTATCTACATAGCCTGCCTCAATTTTCTTTGTGTTTCAGTTACCTGGTTGAGTTTTATTGTGACTTGGAGCCCTGCCCAGTCAGAGAAAGTTTCTACCTTTTGATTTCTACACAACTTGGAGAAGAAGTGTGGAGTTGAGTTCCATTGCAAGTCCATGGGTCAACCTATGCAGCCCTTCTGACAGATATTGAGGGAAGTAAAGTTGTAAATGCTAAATGATTGGCTTAGGAACTAGCAATTGACTTTCTCTGCTATTAAATTCATTGAATCAGTACCTTATTTGGATCCTTAGTATCCTAGACTCTATAGAAAGCTAAAATTTCTTTATAGTTTGCACACAATTCTTATTTTAGAGGAGTATAGGAGATTATAAATCTCTGAGAAAATGTCTAGTCCTCTATCTTCTTAGTCACATGATAAAGAAGTCCTAAGTTTCTCCATATATCTTTTCTCTTCCTCTCCCAAAGGACTCTCTTACAAGAAAAGACTACTTTTTAAAGTAGAAAAATAGGTCAACAAAACTAACAGGAACAAACTCTTGTGTTTTATGCAATTTCATTCACATAGTGCCCTATCTCTGCACAGTTGGGGGGGAGGGCCATTTGTATTTATCTTCTTTGAGGCCAAGATGAGCTGCTATAATTTTACATAATGTAATTTTGGTTGTTTTCTTATTGCTGTGGTTTTCATTTCATTTTCTGTACTTGTAGTCATTGTGTATATTGTTCTCCTACTTCTGAGTTTCTTCATTTTTAGTTTCCTCTTTCTATTAAAAAAACAGCATAAGCATTTTTTTTATTATTATACACTCAGTTAACTTGAGTACATAATGCTTTAGAGCAGGGACAATGTCTTATGTGTTTATATCCCATCTAAGTGTCTTTCATAAAGTAGGTGAAAGAACAGAATTGGAACTGGACCTGTGAGTCTATTGGCATAGTTTATTCCCAGGTGTGAAAATTCCCTTTACCAGTACAGTTTGGCACCATCTTTGCAACATAGAGTCTTAGAGACTTGCCTAGAGCATAATACCTAGCATAAAGACAACATTTACTAAATGTATATTGATTGACTAACTGAAAGATTAAATGACTTGCCCAGTGAAACACAGCGCTTTTGGATAAAATGGAGGACTTGAACACAAAAGACAGCTTTCTATCCATTTTTCCATGATACCTGAGGGTAGGGAGAAAGAAAGAAAGAAAAAAACATAGATAATAAATGAGTGAATGCGTGAATGCATACATCTTCTTTAAGGAAATGCATAATCCCCCTTCAAGGAAAGGTTGTCTTCTAACTAAATTTGTCAAAACAGCCTATAGAAGAATATTGGCTTTAAAAAATGCCAGATATGGAGTGCTTTACATTTGGCAATTTAACCAAAATGAAATTTCCCAAGGATTAAGAGATATTATGGAAGCAATATGAAATAGGATAAGGAGAAAAGGAAAGAAAGAGTCCTAAGAATATATTTACCTGACACATAAAGGATCACAGGTAAACATTAACAAGGAAAAGCTTAAAGTAAGTACAGGAAATACAATATGAATCATTTAAAATGCATATATAATATGAAAAATCTGGGTAAAGGGGAGAAATTAAAGCAAAAGGTGAAAAATATAATTTTAGCAGAAAAAAATTGGATTAAAAGAGACAATGAATATATATACAAATGGTAAGAGATTTATATTATACTCAACTGAGTGAAGATACAGCCAAATCCTCAACTGATAATTCACATGCTCCCAGAACCTAAAGATTCATTAGAAAGAGCCTCAGAAGTCATTTAGCTCAAGATTGGCCTGCTGAAAATCTATTTTATTGCATTCTCTCAATATGGACAGAAAGACCTCCAATGAGGTGGAACATGTTTCCTTCCACATCATATACATATTTTCTGTTGTGTAATTCTGATCACTGTGTTTTGTTTTTTTTTTACTTTATGTTAAGCTTAAAGCTGTCTCTTGCAAATTTCTACCTATAGTTGCTGGTCTCACCCTCTGAGAACAAGCAGATCAAATCTAATCCCTCTTGTGAATTACAGGCTTTCAAATACCTGAAGACAGCTATCATATCCTTAAGTCTCCTCTCACAGAAGCTAAATGCCCTCAATTCTTTCATATTTCAACACCCTCATATGACATGTTGCTCAATTTTCTTAGCATCCTGGCTGCCTTTCCTTGGCTGATTAAAACTGAACACAAAAATCTAGACTTGATCTGACCAGGTGTAATCTCATCAGGATAGAAATATACTAGATATACCAGCAGGACTATTAGGTCCCTGGTTCCAGTTCTTATGATTCTCATTATTTTGCATAGTTATTTTTAAACTGTCATACCTCACACTCAGCATTCAATCAATTAAAATCCTATGATCTTATTTTCCAGAGTGATGTTATAGTTACATTTCTTGATTGTTTAATTGAATATTTCAACCCAAATGCAGAGCTTTACATTTGTCCCAACCAAATGTCTTCTTTTTAACTTGACCCAGAATTCTAGCCTTCCAAGATCTTTGCAGACTCCATCAATCCAAGTGTTTATTAGATCACCAAGTAATCAGCTAATGTGTAGAGACTGATTCTGGTCATGTAACCAGAGATGGATTTTCTTGGTAGTGGGCAAAGATATATTTTACATTCTGCAACTTAATGAAGAAAGTATAGAATGTGATTTAAGGACAAAAATCAACTAATTCGCATTAAGATTAATTCTGGAAGACCATTTTCCCCCTGTAGTCACTTCTTCTGATTAGTCAGTTAAAATGGAGGAACCTCAACTTTAAGGAAAGTGTTGAGGTCAATCATATTCACACCTTCATTCTAAGCTCCACTATTGACTTGTTGAACTTCTTTCTCCAATATGCCATAGGAGTCTTCTACTCCTGGACTTTTATTTTTTCTCTGTGACCCTTGAAGACCACTCTACTCCTGAAACTTTGTGCTCTGATTGGTCAATTCGTCCCAATCTTCATTTCAAGGGGTGTGCTCAAGTTAGTCCTGTTACTCTTTCATCCGTTTCTGGGCTCTACACTTCCCAGAAAGCTTTTCCCAACATACCCCTGAGTAGGTAACTTCTTCCCCCCCTCCCCTACTCCACTTACTTTTCATCTTCCTTTTATATGCTGTCCTCCCTTATTGGGTTCTATTCCTAACACTTACAATGCCTGCCACATATTAAGTACTTAATAAATGCTTGTTGATTTGCTTTGCTAGGGCATTCGCTATCCAAACAGCTACTGGCTAGATAAAAGGAATAAAAATGTTGAAAATATCATATATTTCTTCAAGGCATATGAGATAGCAATTCAATAAAGTAAATGTAGTAAACAATTACTAGGTGCCTGTTATGTGCTGAACATTGTTCTAAGCGCTGGACAGATACAAAGTCTATTAAAATACAATATTATTCAGTAAATTCATTAGAGATTTATAAATCAAAGAACTATATGAAATATGAAGAACAAAGATTATAACTTTAAATAAATATTAAGAAGGGTTTCCTGTGGAACAGGATGTTTAAATTTGATTCTAAAGGACCTCTAGGAACTCAACTAGTGAAAAAGAATAGGAATGGTATGGAAATAACTTATCAAAAACACACAAATAAATATGAAATTGTCATATGAGCTCATGAGGTAAAGAATTGTGCAAACTGGCTAGAGAATAGTGCATGAAGGAGATTAATAGTAGAGAAGACAAGGAAAGAAGGCTATGCCAGGTGGTAGAAGTTCTTGAATACCAGTCAGGGGCAACTCAATATTTACTTGGTAGATGATAGGGAACCACTGAAGTTTTTGAAGTGACTGAAGAGACATTTGGCCAAATCTCCATATAAGAAAATTATTTCAGACATAGGATGAAAGATGGATTGGAGAGAGAAGTAAATAAAGACAAGAACACTCCAAAGATACTGTTATAACATTATCTGGTTGTTAAAGGGGACCTCTACTACTGTACTGACATTGAAAATCATTAAATCAATCAACAAGAATTTATAATCACCTCCTAAGTGTCAATTACTGTGCTAGGCACTATGAATATAAAAGGTGAAGAAGAAGATTCCAGAAATGTTCTGGTATGAAACCAACAGAGTCTGATTTTTGATTTAATTAAGAGGGCAAAGAGATGCAAGAATCAAAGATAAGAGAAATAATGAAATGGTAGTGCCTCAGTAGAAAGAAAATAGTGAAATAAGAAAGAGAAACAAGGTTAGACAAAAATACAATGGATTCAGTTTTGAAATTATTGAGTTTGAATTTCTGTTGCAGGTCTAGAGTCCAGAAAAACTATAGGAGCTCATTAAATTTCTAATGAAGAAAGATAATGAGAATATATAGAGAAGAGCAAATATTGATGTTTAGAAAGCATCGGAAGTAAAGGGTCAAGCTAAGAATTAAATCAAAGGACCAAAATCCAGTGAAAGACATGGAGAAAGAGCAATTAAAGAGGCAAAGGTAAAATCAATGATGCAGAGTCTTGTAGTAAAGAAAGGAAAGAGTATTTAGTAGGAAAGAAGAGTCAACATTGTCAAAATCCTGAACACATCAAGTAGGAGAAAGACTAGGGAAAGGGCATTAGATTTATTTGTAGGTCACTGGAGGACATAAAGACAGCTAAGCGGAAAGCACTGGACTTGAAATCAAGACTCATCTTTCTGAGTTCAAATCTGGTCTCAAACACTTATTAGCTGTGTGACCCTGAGTAAGTCACTTAACCCTGTTTACCTCAATTACTCAACTGTAAAATGTGCTTTAGAATGAAATGGCAAGCCCTTCTGGTATCTTTGCCATGGAAACTCCTAATAGGGTCACACAGAGTTGGTCATGAGTGAAGAAGAGAAAATAGTGTCAATAAAGTAACTTAGGCAGAAGTTCAATTTCAAGGAGCTGAGGGGAAATAAATTATAAGGAAATGGAGGTGTTATATGGTAAAAACAAATTTCCAATTACAGAAGTGAAGGTGAAAATTTAACAGAACAAAGAGATTAAAAGAAAACCTTTTATGACTACTGATGTTTGAGCATGTTTGTAAGCATGTAGGAAGGTGCTGGTATTCAAAGGGAGATTTAAAAAAGCATGAAAAAGTAGATGATGGCTGGAGCAAGGTCATAAAAAGCAAAACAAGACACCAGTTCGAACCAATCAGTCCAAAGACTTTTAAAACTCTTCCCATGTGGAAAATCCTGTTTCAGGCCATGTTGGAAGACCATGTTTCAGGAGAGAGTTTACTCTTAGTGAAGAGTTTAAAAAATGCCTTTTACTCCATAACTAGATTTCCAGACAGGAAGACAAGGCTGCAACATATGACTTAAGCCAATGACAATTAAATGTCATGCTATATATTATAAGCTATGAGTATAATAGGTATTCCAAGGAAGTTGCGGTGAATGGACTGGAATATTGAAGAAAATTTTACCAATATGGAGCAGAGATAGGCTTTGAAAGATGGGATACATTTATGTAGCCAGTGGATGACATTCCAGGTTGAGAGATCCAGATCATAGGCAACAAAATGGGCATGAGACACAGTTAAGGAGATAGCCTAGCTAAATAAGAGTCTAGTAATTCACATTTACATAGCATTGTTCATTTTAAAAGAAATTTCTAAACAACAACTTTGTGAAGTAGGAAGGGAAACTGGTATTTTCAGCTGAAGAAATCAAAACTAGGAGAGCAGTGATTTGTGCAAACTGAGATAGCTACTAAGAATTTCAAGTCAGGGCTCAGACGCATATCTTCTGACTCCAAACCCAAGACTCTTTTTACCACACTGTGTGTTTCAAGTGATGGGGAATCAGACTCAATGTTTTTTTTTTCCTTCATTTTTTTTTAAATTGTGTTTTAGTATGTATTAAAAGCCAAATTGAGGAGATTAAATTTGATGCATCTATCAATGGAAAGCCAGGACACATTTTTGAGAAGCTGAATAGCAGTATAAATACATCTTCCAAGATTAATCTACTATGTGCATTACACAGCACTTGACTATGATACTGTGACGTCAGCTGAAAAAGCAAGCAAAGTTTCTTGTCTGGAGCACCTCAAACTTGAAGAAATTAACAGAAGTATATTTTTGGTGGTCTTTGACTTTCTATGTAATTGAATTGCAGAGAATGGATTGGAGGGTAAGAAAGGGAGAGATGATTGTATAATCTAACATAAACTCTATCAAAATTATTTTTTTTTTAGTAACTCCCTTTGTTTTTTTGACATATTTCTTAAAATTTCACTTTTCCACAGCAGTCATTTCTTCTGTAAGGTCTTGGAGTTGCTACATCGGAGTCTGGTATTCCTTAGTGAGGGTAATAAAAGATAGCTGTTCATTAGAACTTCAAAGGATGAAAAAGTTTAGGTTTAGTGAATCTAGGAGTCATTAATGACTTTTTTCTCACATGGGTCCAAAGACTATGCAATTCAAAACTACTCAAGCACAGATCCTCTTACTCAGTTCACTCACAGTACTATAGTGCTTCATAATTGGGAGGACTTTCACTTGATTTCATTTATATAATGAATATAGTTTTAAATTATAAATTTATAAATTAAATTATAAATTTTAAAATAAATTACAAATAATTATAAATGTTATAAGAAAAAAATCTATGTAATGACCATTCACAACTCCCAGAAGACTGGTGATGAAATATGCTGTTACAGTAAAATGATGAATTTATGGTGCAGAATAAAATGCCCCCATGCATGTATGTGTATATGTGTTTGTATGCATATAAGTATGTGTATGTATACATTTATATTAGATGACAAATAAGTGTGTATATATGTTTCAGTCTTTGAAAGGAATTTGTTTTTCTTGACTGTGCATATTTGTTATTAGAAATTTGTTGGGGGAGGGCTCCTAATAAGGTTGGGAAGAGAAGAGAAAATAGATTTTTTATTGTTGTTTTAATAGAAATGTGGGATTGTTACAGAGGTGGAATTTTCAGGCTCTTTTAGATGAGGTTGCTGTATTATCTTAATTGTTTTATTTTGTTATAAGATACCTCTCATAAAATAGGGCAATTTATAATAAAAAAAGATCAATAAAACTTAAAACATTAAAAAAATTGAAAGAAAAAAGATAGCTATTACATTCCCTGGAGCCTTTTCTCAAGGCTAAACATTCCAAGTTTCTTTTACTGATCCTTTTAGGGCATAAACTCAAGAGCATTCAGCATTTTGATTGCCATTTTATAGGCACTCTCCAACTTAGTAAAGCCCTTTATAAATCATGGTGGCCAGAACCAAACATAACACTCCACATATAATCAAAACAGGGCACTGCAGAATGGGACTATCAGTCTGTTAATTCATGGGACTGGACCTCTCTTCATCCATCTCAAAATCACATTTGTTGACTGCTTCATCACATTGTTGATTCAAATTGAGTTTGAAATTCATTAAAATTCTCAGCTAATTTTCACAAAACTAGTCTTTATCCTTGCTTATTCAATCTCATGTTTGTTTACTTCTTTACTGTAAATATAAGACTGCCTTTATCTCTGTTAGAATGTAGAGTCCTTGAGGGCATGGGCTATTTGACTTTTTACACTTGTATTCCCAGTACATATCACAGTACCTGAGGCATGTTGCTGTCAGTCATTGCATTTCTGACTCCTCATGACCCCATTTGGGTTTTTCTTGGCAAAGATGCTGAAGTGGTTTATCATTTCCTTTTCCTCTGGATCTATTTTGTCAGGCCATCAGAGGTTAAGAGACTTGCTAAGGGTCACACAGCTAAGAAGCGTCCGAGGCTGGATTTGATCTCAGCTCTTCCCGACTCCATGCCCGGTGTTCTATCCACTGAGCAACCAGCTACCTCATACTTAGTACATAGTAACTATTTTTAATAATTTTTTCATTTATCTTATTAAATGAGGCCCAATGTTCTAGCATGATAAGATTCTTTTCTTTCAATCTTGATTTTGTCATCCAATGCACCAGCAATTTCTATCTGCAAATGTCAAAAAGATACCATTTATGGCCCCATCAATATTGTTGACAAAAGTATTAAATAGTACAAGGCCCAGTATGAATCCCTTGAGTACTCTACTAGAGACCTCTGTCTAAGGTGCTATGGGATCATTAATGACTCATTGATGGTGCTCCTTATATATCCTACCCTCTTTCCTTACCAAGAATTCCACATGTGACAAATACAGATTCCTGTCATACATTGTTGTTTATCTTTGTCACACCATACTATCATAATGTATATGAGCCTTATAAGAATGTGTATCTGTGTGGCAACATTGTGTGGTGTGTCTCTATGTGTCTGTGTATCAGTAATCATGGGATAAGAAACATGGAGCAGAAAAATGTGCTGGATGTAAAATGAATTCAAATTCAGAAGATCTAGACTCAAATCTAGATTTTATGTTACTCTGAGTATGTCACAATTCTTTTTCAATGTCATCAGAAGTAGAATAATAGGTTTGTACTAAACATTCTGGGATTGCCCTACAACACGAAATCTGAAGGTTTTATGTAGCCTTTGTGTAGAGGAGGTGGATATGTATTTAGAGCCTTAGCATTATGCCAAATGAAATTCTGAGAGGTAAAACTCTCAGCACAATTCAATCAACTTATTAATTAGGCTAGCAAGAACAAATAAATAGAGGCTACTTGTCTCTCTGAGTTACAAAAACCCTTTCTGAGGGTCACAGAGCCCTTTAAATCCAGGCGTGTCAGTTCCTTCTGATGTACTTATTGGGACATACCTTAGCAAATTAAAGGCAACTCTTGATAGGTTGGCCTTTAGTTGTGGCTCATTATACCCATCTCTGATATCCAAGGAGTACCAGTTGCTCCATCAAAAAACAGCTACTTCTAGTAATCTTGATTTAATCATGTTGTCACTGGCTTGGTTTCCCATCTGTAGAACAGGTCACCCCAAACTTCGGTAAAGGAAAAGAAAGGACACAAAAGTCATTCCCTAGGTAGGGCTTTGGTTAACTTCTGTTTAATGGAGTAAACAAAAGCAAAAGGCCTCTACCCAAGCATGTTAAGGAACAGATGCCTTGGGGCTGGCAGTGATTACCTTATTCTATTACACTCTTCAGAAATTGCCTGCACTTGAGAAGAAAGATCTGAGGAAATGAATGGATTCACAGAGAAACACTGGTATTAGATTTCCTCAGTCTTATAACATAAAAAGGGATTGAGAACATGAATTCCTATATCTGAAAGATTAGATACTTGTCCTTGTTTGTAAGCCTATTAGATCAGAATTAAAACACACATACATATACACACATATAAACGTGCACACATGTGTACATATATGTGCATGTATACCTATACCCACATATGACCTTGTCTTTATATACGTTTATTTTTCAAGCACCTTCTAATTACAGAACATTGAGCTAAGCAGGAAAGGACAAAGTTTAGGAAAATATAGCTTTTGCCTTCATAGATAAGTAAATGACACACACTCATAGGTGAATATAATGCTTTATACCACATATTATATTTTTGTACATTCATTAGAGAATTCCAAAACAAAATTCTATATGAAGCCTATGGAGAAATTGTCTTACTATTAGGAGGTATCCAGAAAGGCTTTCTTGGAGGAAGGGATATTTGAGTGGTGCTTTGAACTGTGAGCCAGAATCCAACAGGAAGAATCAAATTGACAATCTGTCACCAAGTCTTTATCAAGAATTTTCCGGTTGCTTAATTCCTAGCATAGGTCCTGTGGGAGATACCATAAAAAGAGGGAAAAATATGACCTTCACAGAGTTCATGACTAAATGAGGATACAAAATTAACACACATGGAAGGATGAAAGTACAGGGCAGAGACCTAGACATGGAACCAGAAAAAACTGAGTTCAAATTCTACTTCCTACATTTACCTATGGTGTGATCCCAGGCAAGTTAATTAACCTCGGTCTGCCTCAGTTCTCCCTCTGTAATATGAGAGATAACGATGGCACACACCTCACGGGGTTGTCATGAAAATCAAGCAAGATAAAGTGGACAGAGCATCTTGCAAAACTTAAAATGCTAAATAATAATAATAAATCTTTTATAGTATTTTAAAGTTTCTATAATCTTTACTTATATTATTTCATCTGGATCTTACAACAATTCTGTAAAGTAGGTAAGTATTATTATACTCATTTTAAAGACAAAAATAGTAGGATTCAGAGAGATTAAGTGACTTGTTCATTGTCATACAACTAGTATTGGTGAGAGGCAGAACTTTAAAGGGGCCTTCCTGACTCTAGCCTTAGAACTCCAACTATTGCATCTTACAATCACTTTGGAGACGGTGAATTCAATGACTGAAAGTTCAGTAGCAAGAAAAATAATTGTTTAATGCAGAAATAAAGAAAAAGTAGCAAGGAATTGGGTATTAAATTGAAACAAATAGAATTATCATAAACAGACAGAACATATAAAAGGCTTTACAATGGAAAGGAATATCTTTGGGATGAAATAAAAATTATATTAATAAATAATTATAGCTAGCATTACTTATGTAGACCTTTAAAATTGTCAAAAGAGCTTTACATATGCTAGCTCAATGGCTACTAACAACAACCCTGTGGAGTAAGTGCTATGAATGCTCTCATTTTATAAATGAGGAAACTAAAAATAAAAGAAATCAAATGACTTGCCCAGGGTCACACAGCTAGGAAGTATTTGAAGATAGGTCTTATTTATAGGGATTTAAGGTCTTTATTTTATGGAGATTGATAGATAAGAATTTGTAGTAGAAGTCATTTACGGTACCTCTTAACCTTGAAATTCTCTGATTCTATGAAGAATGCCAAAAAAAAAAAAAACCCAGAAAAGAGTTTGGTGTCTCCATTACAGTGAAGGAAGAGTTGGAGAATTAAAGAGGATGAAGCTGGAAAGGTAGAATACGGGCAGATTATTAAAAGTCATGAAAAATACTCAAAAATAGGTGGATCCCTTAGAGAAAGAGAAGGAATTAAAGATTCATGAGAAGAGTAATGACATGATTAGAATGACATTTGATGAGGAGAGGTTGGACATAGAAGTCACTGGAAGATTGGATTAGACTGTATTTCATAAATAGCATTGCTTTTTAAATGATCTCATATTACTTGCTCTTATAAAAAACATCAACTCATTAAAACCAATATTTTCCTACGAATAAAATGTATCTATAATTTTGTGAGAATCAACATTGCTTCTAACTTTGAATGTAGTAGAGGGAGTGAGGGGGGAAATGGGCAGCAGAAATATGTTAATGATTATTTTAAATGATGAAGCTGTGGGGAAGAAACAGCACCAGAAAAGAAGGTGAGTGGGACATGTGATGACAATAAGAGTTAATAGATGGACAACCTGATTGCCACATTGGTGACCCTAGAAAGTTCTCTATGGGTGGTAACAAAATGCAATGGAAAGACCACTGGCTCTGGAATGACCTGAGCTCAAATCCTCCTATCTCTGATGCTTATAACTTGTATGATCTTGATCAAGTTACCTAACTGCCTTGGGCTTCAGCTCCCTCATCTGTAAAATAAAGAGTATGAGTCACTCAGGTCCTCTTCCTAGATCTATGAGTTTATAAGTTAAATGGGTCTTCTAAAAATAGTATTTTCAGGAAGTAGATGAGAGCTGCATGGGAAGAGAGGTGTGAAAAGGCTGATCTAAATCTTGTTCTAAATATTTGAGTAATTCATCTCTTATGGAATGTACTATAGTTATTTCAAACTTGATAAGTTTCAAAAGCAATTTATTATCTTTCCTCCCAAGCATTTCATCCATTCTCCCGATTGCCCAGGTTTATAACTTTGATATCATTCTGAAGTCCTCATTTTCATTTAACTTACATATACTCTATGTTACCAAATTTTGTAGCTTCTACTTTCAAAATATCTCTTATATACTTTTTCCCTCCATTTCCATAACCACAATACCAATTCAAATCTTATCATTTCTTAATTGAAATGTTGCAATAGTCTTCTAACCATATCCTTGTTGCAAGTTTCTCCCCACCCCAATTTATCCTTCCCACATCTGCCAATATGAATTTTCTCATGTCTGTCTGACTGTACTCTATCACCTCAAGAGCTCATCACTCCCTTTTACCTCCATGTTCAAATGCAAACTCCTTTGTTTAACACTTAATGTTAAGTCTAACATTCACCATTCCTATCTTTCTAGCTGCATTGTACTTTAATTTCTGTCACTCACTCTTCATTCCAGAAACGTTGGCCTATCTTCATTTCCTTGAACAGGATGCTTCATGCCTCATCTGTGTTCCTTTGCATTAGCTGTCTCCCTTGCTTGGAATACTCTGCCCCACCTCACCTTCACCTCCTAGTTTCCCTGACTTTAAGACTCACTTGAAGATCTGCCTGCTACAGGAGATGTTTCCTGGTCTTGCCCCTCTGACCTTTCATTACTAATGACTCCACCTCTCAAAGGGTCTTCCATCTGCTTTCCATATACCTTGCATTTATTGAGTTGATTATATGTTGTCTTCCCTATGAGAATGGAAACTTCCTGAAGAAAAGGATTACCTTCTTGCCTTTCTTTGTATAGTCAGCACTTTGTACTATCCCTCAATGCCAGTTGACTTGACTTGGTAGCCATGTGCACAATGAATTGGAGTGGGGGTAGGGGAAAGATTTGGCAATACTTAGGCAGCATTATTAAAAGGTAGATGGTTATTAATGTAATAATCAAGTAACCATGAATGCATGAACTTTCCTATATTTTTCATCACACCTCTCACTTTTCTACAAAGCTAATTCTGACTTAAAAATTTCTGTTTCTTTTATAAATAGGTGGCTTTTCATACAAAGAAGTTTTCCCTCAGGATGATAAAAAGATTCCCCTTGCTGTTCCCCATCATCTAGGCATTGAACTGTTCTAGATGTTGATATTTGAGAATTTGACTTTCAAAGCATAATTCTGAGTATTTCAAGTAAAATATAGGTGAATTAATTAAATTCATTACTTAGTGATTCTGAATGACAAGTGGATATTACCTCACACTTTTGGGTTCTTGGATAAATCACACATAAACTTCAAGAATGAAAGGGTGCTATCTATTAAACTTGCTTTATTTTTGAAAAAGGAACATACTCAATGAGTTGAGATTTCATCCATTAATGGAATGTAGATAAATATGCAAAAAGATGACTTCATCCTCAGCATTTGTTGAAATATAATGATAATTTGTGATGTGGCTACTCAGTCAATCAAAATAAATAAGTAATTCTTATGGGTATTTGTCACAAAATGTCATCGGTGATAATATACCCAACTCAATAGATAGGACTAAATTCAATTTAGAATTCCAACTTTTGACAAATAAAACATTTTATTGAACTAGCTTTCCATCAAATGCACTTCTGTTCAGCAATGTTTGCCTTATGAAAAGGAAATCTACACATTGAATGTTTAGGAAATTACTTATCAGATATCAAAGTGTAGAAAACTGTCATTAAAGCAGACTACACAGAGAGCTCTTAAGGAGAAAATATATGGCATATCTGCTCAAGCTATTAAAATAATAAATGTGTTATGATAAACAAGCTACATTATTTAGGAAGCAGTAATATGAAAAACACATGCATCAGAAAGATGTCTTAGTAGAGCTGCCATTTCTAAAATTCAACTCAGAAATTTCACCACAATGTAAAGGTGACCTTAGTGGGTTCTTGAGGATTATGCCTATGGAGTGTAACCTCTGTTAAATCCTACCAAGCTGGGAAAATTTTGAGTACTGTTGAGTATAAATGTTTGTCTTCCAATCAGTCTAACTAAATTGAACCAAAAAGTTAACTATAATATAATATTTTTGACTACACTTCTGCAAAGGGGTAAAGGGTTTTGTGATGTGAAGAGTACTCGTGGAGCTGAAATCCTTCGAAGTTATAGCTGAGAGTAGTCTTATTCCTCCTTCTATCATGTACTAGGAGAGGCAGTGACAAAATGAATAGATAAAGAGTCAGTGTTGGAGTCGGGAAGACCTAGGTTTAAGTATACCTTCTGACAAATGCTAGTTGTTTGAACATGGCAAAGTAATCAAAACTCTCAGTGCCCCAGATAACTCTACAAAACATGCTATATCCTAGTTGTTCCTATACGTTAGCAGAGAAAGTTTCTATGCAAGGAGTTCCCTAAACTACTATATATTCTTTCAATAATATATGTATGTCATATTATTATACATACACACAAAGATGCAATTCAAGTGTACTTCATCTTAAAAATAAAAGCCAGTTGTATATACTGTACATACATAAATATCTATATAATATATAAAATATATGCATAATATATAAACTCATATGCTATGTATTTATATATACCTGTGTATCTATATCTACATGGCATGCATATTTATCTTATAAAATGATGTTCAAACTTAACTGAAAGTCCATATAATGATCATAAAAAATCACAGTGATAATAGACTGTTAGTGTGAAGTCTATAGGTCATTTTCTGAAAAATTTTTCCACCTAGTTTAATAATGATGTTGAGTCAAGAGCTCTGATTATTTGAAAGAAATGAGTTTCCAGGTTTTAGGCAACATCATTACAAAGATTTCTTGAGTGCAAAGAAAATACTTTAAAATTATTGTTGCTGCAGCCTCTCTCTCTCTCTCTCTCTCTCTCTCTCTCTCTCTCTCTCTCTCTCTCTCTCTCTCTCTCTCTCTCTCTCTCTCTCTCTCTCTCTCTCTCTCTCTCTCTCTCTCTCTTTCTTTCTCTCTCTCTTTCTCTCTCTCTCTCTCTCTCTCTCTCTCTCTCTCTCTCTCTCTCTCTCTCTCTCTCACACACACACACACACACACACACACACACATTTCTATAGCTACATTTTTGTAATGCCTGTAGAAATTCCCTCCAAATTTAAATTGAGTCCTGTGCTTCTTTTCTTTTCTTTTTTTAGGGGGTTATTATAGAGAAGAACATGTCACCTTCTGTTTGAAACTGATCAATCTGAGAACTGTCCTGAGAGGGTCTGCTTCTGGTACCTTAGTTCTGGCTCCAGTCATTTACTATTTATTTACTCTCCAATGAATTAAACTGAAAGAAACTAGATTAATAGGACCCAGAAAGTATTACCTATATTCATTGTTTTAGCTGCACTAGGATTCTTTTCCCTTCTTTGAATAGTATGTCAGATGAGATACTCAAATATATGAACCAAATATATATATATGAATCTAATATATTTAAATCAAAATAATATAATTGAGGGTGGGGAGTGCCTTCAGTTTGGGAATCTCCTTATTCTCTGCCTACCCTACAACATAGGTTTGGTGAGTAAATATAAACTCTTCTTTACATTTCCTCCCTCTCTCCCTTCCTCTGTTCCTTTTTTACTGTTTCCTTTTCCCTTCCTTCCTTTCCTGCCTCTATCTCTCCCTTCTTTCCTTCCTGCTACCCTTCCTCCTCTCTACCTTGCTCTTTTCTTCCCTCTTTCCTTTTTTCTTTAGTTATTTCCCCTCCTCATCTCTTCTTTCTCCTTCTCTTTCATTCTCCCTACTTCCTTTTTTTCCCATTCAACCCAATAGTCTATATTTTGCAATACAATCTTAAGATCTTCCAAAAGAATTTACTAAACATAAATCATTGATACATTTTGTCCCTTAATGAGTTAAAAAGTATGAATCTCCATTACTATTCTTCCTAATATTTCTTGTCTTTGTTCTCACAATTTGCCTTTATCCCCATTTCTTTGGGAAGGATATTTATTCAAGAAATCTCAGCTTTTATAAAAAGTCTTTATATTTTCACCTGAGTGGGGAGATGGCTAAAAAATGATTTTTAAGGATACTGAACTACAGTTTAGACTGAGGACAGGGAAACTCAATTTCCTGGAAGAAAATCTCAAGAGAAGTGAGGAGTTGATTAGAGACTATCTAATGTAACTGATGATTCAAGGTCACCAGTCAAAATGGACCAGACAAAGTCCATACCAAAGAAATTTTTTTTTAAAAGTTATAGATGTGGTAGTATAGCCACTGTCTGTGATATCGGGAATATTTCAAAGATCCTGAAGAACAGTAATGGTACTTGTGGCCTAAATAGGGACAAATGTTCTAATTTATGATAAAAGAAGTGAATAGAATCTGAAAATTGTAGAAAAGTGAGCTTCATTCCCATTCTAGGGAGCAGAAGAGGACGAGAGAAAAACTTAGGAGCAATCTATAACATGATTTCTGAGCAGCTTGAAAGACAAGCATTGATCACCTGGTAGCATCATCAAGAACAAGCCATGTCAGATTAGAATCATTTATCATTTTGACAGATTTTCTAGAATGATGCATCTTTCTAGATCCAAACCATTTATAACATGCTCATATTCCAGAGAAGCATTTGATAGTCTCTGCTGCTACCTTTTTGGAAAATGTTTAGAAATATAGAATATATAATAGTTGGCAATTGTATATGGAACCAGGTGAATGATGACCAAAAGAGTAATAATTAATAAGCTAATGTCAACTTGAAATAAGTTCTCTAGTGAAATGCTCCAGGAACCTATCTTGACCCTTGACTGTTCAGCATTTTTATTAGTGATTTAGACAAAACTATAGGTAGCATGCCATCTAATTTGCAAATATCACTTAGATTAACAATAAGGATCAAAAAGATCTTGACAGAATGATGGGCTAAATTTAATGACATGAAATTTAATGTTGATAAATGAAAATTTCTGTGCTATAGCTGAATTAATAATAATATCTAACATTTCTATAACACTTACAATGTACCTAGATATTAAATTAAATACTTTATGAGCACTATGTAATTTGATCTTCACAACAACCATGAGAGGTATGTTCTATTTTATCCCCATCTTATAGATGAGGAAACTGAGGTGAAAAGAACTTCAGTGACTTGTCTGAGGTAGGATTTGAACTGACGTCTTCCTGACTCCAATTCTGACACTCTATCCATTGTGCCAAGAAGGATGAAAGTGACATGACTAGAAAACAATTTTCTATGAAAAATATTGTCAAAGTGGGGATAAGTATTGAACTACATCCTAAATATGTGTGATACACAGCAATTAAAAATTTCTACCTCCTTTCTAGGTTATATTAAAAGAGTCACAATCAACAGAAGGAACAGATACAGTAATAAGTTAATTCTCAATGTCTCTGGTCAAGCTTTGTCTGAAATATACCTATATTTTAGATAGATATACAAAACCCAGAGTTCATCTGACATAGAATGATCATGATAATGAAAATGCTAGAGTGCCTATCATATTAAATTTTTAGCTTTATGAATTGAAAGTGACATGAAAGTCATTGTTTCAGATGTTCATGATACAATTGCAAAAGGATTTTCAAAATTGTAGTTGAAGAAGACTTACATTCCAGACCTCAATACTATTCAGTCATTTTTCCGTCATGTCTGATACTTCATGAGCCCATTTAGGGTTTTCTTGGTAAAGATACTGGAGTGGTTTGCCATTTCCTTCTCCAAATCGTTTTACAGATGAGGAAACTGAGGCAAATGGGATAACATGACTTTCTGAGGGTCACACACCTAGTGAGTATCTGAAGCCAGATTTGAACTCAGGAAGATAAGTCTTCCTGACTCTTGGCCTGGCACTCTACCAACTGCAGCATCTAGCTGCAAGACCTGAAGGATAATATGTGAAAATGGATGGACACTGGAAAAGGTGATGATTAGTTTTCTACATTGACAAGAAAGTAAAGTCAACTGGGGATGAGGATAATATGATATATTGTATACATCTAAGATTGGAGTAAAACTGTGACAGCTTTCTAGACAAGGGAATTTGCTTTTTGTCCTAGCAGGAATAAGGAGTCTCTAAAGACTTGGAACAGGGAAGTAATTATTTTGAAGGGACTAAGAATGTTTATCCTAGAGAAAAGAAAAATAGAGGAAAGGAAGCATGGTAGTCATTTTCATGTCTTTAATGGGTGATCATGTGGAACTATAAGGCAGAAGTAGGAACAAAAGATCAAAATTGCAGAGTGATTAACCCAGGAAAATTTTCTTAATAGGTGTAATGAACTATCGTGAAAAGTAAGGAATTCTCCCTAAGAAGGTCTTCCGTAAGAAGTCATGTGACCCAGTTCTTGGCGCTACCATTTAAGAGACATCTTAGTCTAGTCCAATCTGAACTAGCTTGCCTATGAAATCCCTTACAACTTTTTTTGTCATTCTGTGTTTTTAATATCTGTCTGTTCCCTCTGTTCCCAGACAATTTTCTCCTCTCTTATGAGAGAGAGCTAAATCTATATTCATCACCTCTCTACCACCAATGAGTTTTCCCAAAATGATTCCTTCTCCCAAACTCTATATTACTGAGAGGACTCCAGGTCAAATGCTGATTATTAAAGAACTGTCCCACTGGGTGCCAGCATCTCTAAAAAATATGTTCATTCTATTACTATAAAGAGCCATGTTTTCTTGAATGAACAAACAAATTCTTCATGAAACTGTCCAAAGGAAGGCCATCAAGCCAAAATAATTTGAAACTCTGTGGATTTCATGTAGTATTGAAACAATTATTGAGTTCATTATTGCAGATACCTGAACCCTTTGAAATGTATCACTGATGCAGATGATAATACTGTCAGCTATTTTGGCCATCTGGAGACACGTGAAACTTATTTGTGCTGTAGGGATTGCTTTCTGCCTTACTAAATTCTTCACTTGGGCAGGGGTGCAAGGAAGAGAGAGTCTTATAATAACTTCTAATTGATGCCCTGCCCTTCCAAATCAGGAAACATTTCAAAAATAATGGTAAGATAATCATCAAGCAAATATCAGAATATATATTTATTTCCAAATCACAGCTGCTATGATCTATGGAGTTCTTATCCAACAAGTGTAGATTTAGGGGTTTGAAGTGGGGGGAGGGTTGAAATAGGAGAAAGTATATGCTTTATGGTTTTACAGAGCTATAGAATCCCAGCTTTGGCAGATTTTCTTTCTAATCCCTCACTTTTTCAATTCATCTAGCTATACGCATAATCTAATATTTTTTTTTTGACTTTTACTTCCCCTTCAGCCAACTACTCTGCTGTTACCTCCGTGTTTGTTTTCCAAAAGCTCCCTAGAGTCCAGCAGCAAACAAAAGACATTTTTTTTCTCCCTATAAAACAGTTTCCTCATTATTTTCTGCAGAGTTTGGAACTAGGTCAAGGCAAGATCTGTGCACCCTGCTGTAATATGCAAACTGTGGCATTTATGTTGGAACTTAGATGACTAAGAATGCCCTGGAAATTATGAATGACAGATTGTGAATTGCAAAATTTGCCCATTATTTGGCATGAGTAAATTAATTTTCAAGGAGAAGGCTATAACAACTATGTTTGGAGTGGGGAGAGTCAAATCGATGATAAACAGGCACTTACTAAGCATTTGTTATGTGTCAGACATTATGCTTGGTTTTGAGAACACAAACAAAAGCAAAAATAAAGGAGGTCCCTACCTCAAGGAGCTTACAGTCTAATGAAAAAGTGGTTCAAAAAAGTGGAGCAGTACTGACATGGACACATGATAGCAAAGTCTAGAGAGTCAAAATCTGAGCCAGGTGAAGAAATACAGTTTCCAGGAGGAACACTGATGAAATAAGTAAGCCAGAGGATTGGAGGGGTATTCTAGGGTGAAAAGGAAATGAAAGCACTTTCTTTTTCATTTTTTTCTTGCAAAGGGTAACTTTACTATTCTTTTTTTTTCAATTTTAAACATTTTTTATTTAAAGTTTGGGGTTCTAAATTCTATCCCTCCTTCATTCCCCTTCCCCCTCTCCAAGACAGTAAATAATTGGATATAGATTGAAAGTGTACAATTATATAAAACATTTCCATATTACAAGAAGATTTGAATAAAAGAACAAAAAATGAAAGAATGAAGAATAGTATGCTTCAGTCTGTATTCAAACAATATCAGTTCTTTCTCTGGAGGCAGATAGTTTGATTCATCTTCAGTCCTTTGGAACTGTCTTAGATTACTGTCTTGCTGATAAATAGCTGTCATTCACAATTCTTCGTTGAAAAATATTGCTGTTACTGTGTACAATGTTTTCTTGGCTCTACTTACTTCACTATGCATCAGTTCATGTAAATCTTTCCAAGTTTTTCTGAAATCACCCTGCTTGTCATTTCTTATAGCACAATAATATTCCATTAAAATCATATACCATTAGCTGGCTTTCCTATTTTTCAATTAACTTCCCTGATAAAAATATGCCTCAAATAATTATAAAGGAAAAGTATTCTAATTGTAAATTTCATAATATTAAAGTTGAAAGCATGTAGGTTGTTAAAAAAAAGTCTAATCACATCTCATATTAACAGGATCTCAGAGTTGAGAGAGCTCCCAGAGGTATTAGTCCAATTCATAAGTGAAAAAGACTCCCTTCTATACAGTCCCCAATAACTGGTAATCTTGTCTCCTCTTCAGGAACTCTAGTAATGGAGAACTATCTCCTGAGAAAACTATCCTACTTCGAAGTCACTCTTTATTATGACATTGAACTAAAGTGTTTCTGAAGACAAGTATAGTTTATATGTGTGTTTGAAGGTTGGTCTACATAGCTACATACATCAAAGAAATTATAAACAAAAATCAAATGTATCTTCTTCTAAATAAATAACTTTCCTCTGATGTTCATTTGAGTAAATGCCTGAATTGAAGGCACATGAACCTGCTGTTGCTTTATCAGACTGCAATTCTATCTGCTTTAGAATTATAGAATAAGAGGTAAATAGAAGAAAATAAACATTTAATTTTTACAAATAGACAAAATTCTCATTTTGCAAAAAGTCTGTTGGTTCTAACATGGAACAATTATTCATTAGTGTTCTATTGTGGTCAGTTTGGTGTACTGAACATCTCTACATCTCCCATATGTGCCCCTTACTCAAATCTTCATCATCACCAACCTAGTTTAACCATTCCGTGTGTCTAGAGAAGTTACTGTGCTGGAAATATTTCTCCCTATTGACTCTAGGTTAAAATATCACCTCCTTTGTGTGCAATTTAAAATCTTTCACAATGACTCCACCTTCCAGACTTATTTTGCTTTACCCCACTCTGGGCCAGTTAAACATACCTACTTGTTCTTCATGTATATTATATCTACCACCACTCTGCCTTTGCATAGTCTACCTTTTAGGTTCTCTATTCTCACTTCTGTCATTTGGAGTCTATACTTTCTTTCAAGATTCAATTTAGAGTGACTGCCTACAAAAAGTCTTTGCCCTTGCTCCCAGTTACTAATGCTCTCTCTACAAATTATTCTACATTTGCCTTGTATAAACTTTGTATTTACCTATCTGTGTGTAACATCAGTTGACTCTATAGGCTTACCCCCACACATGCACATTGTTCAGGGTTCTTCAGTATCCTGAAGACGTTGTGGAGTGTGTTTATTTTACCATTGGCTTGAGTCTCCATCAACTATGTTCCCCATATTTTAAGGACCCAGTATCTAGCACCTCAGTTACACTTAAACTTTTAACACCGGGTAGCTATTATTTCCATAAAATACTTAATTCAAAGATGTAGTAAGAATACATATACAAATATTTCTCCCAATACCTTAGAGATATAACAGTCTCCTTTCACCACCTTAGTATGTTGGGAGTAAATGAGGTTGGAAATTAGGTACACAACTTAGCTCAGTTCCTAACACTGCTCCAAACAAGTTTGTATTTAAACCAGCTTTGCAGACTGCAGATGAACTGAAATTCCCAGTCCTTTACTCTTCAGGGCCTTAGCACCCAGTTTGGATTCCTGAATTCCAAGAATCCCATGACACTTCTTCTTGGGCCAGACTGGAGACTCTACTACTTACATCTAGAATGACAAAGAACAAACAAAAAGCCAAACACTCAGTCCCATTTCTCAGAAACACATGGTTTGGGTCATGGGGGCAAGGAGAAAAAAGGCCCTAAATTCTTCCCCCATCACTGTGTAATGAGTGAAGGAGTCATCTTTACCTTCCAATGCTAAGGCAGCAAAAAAGCTCCATCTGGTGTGCGGTCAGGCTGTTTTAAATAGGCCAATAGCTGCAGTTAAGTGGTCAAAGGAAATTAGGTTGCTCTCAATGACATGTTAAGCCAATGCAGACTGTCCACACATGCTGTCGTCCTTAAGTCTCCTGCAAGCAGATTCACACAATATTCCATGTAGATAACAGCACCTTAAGTGTTCTGGGCATGTGCCAGACACAACCATTCCCTGGCATTACAAAAGCATACATTGCAGCATTCCAGTGAATTGTAAGTTCTTTGAGGTCAGAGACTTCTCTCCTATGTACTTGGTATTCTTCTTTGTACTGTTATGTATTTATGTTATTATATTGTCAGGCATTTGTATTTTGCATTTGTATTCTTAGTACCTAGTACAATTCCCTGCAAGTAGTACTCATATAATAAATGCTTACTGAATTGAATTTCACTGAATAATACAATATCTTGGGGGATGAGGTTTAGGACATCTATATTACATTTCTGGGTTCTATACCAAGCAGAACAACTACAGTTCAATGCCCATCATATCATATGTAACTTATACAAGTTCAAACATTTAGCATACTCAGAGCTCTTCTGCCTTTCAGCCCTTTGACCTCTCCCTTGATCCTCTACTTTCTCCTCCCACTTCTAGGAGAATCAGTTCTTTGAGTCCAATGGAGTCAAGCTTGATCTATCTGGAAAAGCTGATGAGGCTTCCTATGCTCAGATCCCTTAATCTTTATTTTTCTTAATGCTCCTAGTCCTGAATTCCCAGCATCCTTGCATTCATGGCCACAGTCCCAGAGACTAGTCATTTTGCTTCTCAGAGAAAAGGAAATTATGGATACTTCTTATTACAATTTTAACTGGAGTCATGTTGATGGGAAAAGTGCCTTGCCGGGCATGAGATAAATGGAGGTTTCTAGCATACTATTTCTTCCCTTAGGGCAGAGAAATGGGAGATAGGAAACGCAGTATAAAGTTCCTAAAATATCCATACCTTCTGAACTAGAGACCCCATTCACTATGGGGCTTATATCCCCAGGAAACCATTGATAAGAAATTCCCATATATGCCAAGATATTTTAATAGTATCACTTCTTTGTGAAAATAAAAAAAAAATAGAAGCAATTCAGATAGCCATTCTTTGGATAATATCTAAAGAAACTGTGGTACATGAATATAACAGAATATTGCTCTACTGTAAGAAATGATATATACAATGAATTTAGAGCAGTATGGCAAAATCTACGCAAACTAACACAGAATGAAGGCAAGAAAACAATATAGACTATGACGGCAACAATGCAAATCAAAAAAATATACATAAAAAATCAAAAGTGAATATAACAAAATTATGAGGATCAAGAATGACTCAAGAGAACTATAGAAAAGAATCTTTCCAATGCACCTCTTCATCAAGGTGGGACACCCAAAACTGTTGAATGCTACACATGTGTTTTGGACTTTTTCAAGTTATTAATCAGTTATGCTGAATTTTTCCTCTTTTTAAATACTAAAAAATTTCGATTTGTTATATGGGATGGCTGTGTGGGATGAGGAGCGGGAGGAATGCTGGGGATAACTATGATGATATTTTTAAAAGACATCAACAAAATGTGTTAAAATGAGGTACTACCTCTAGATCCAGAGGATGTGGATTTGTATCTTACCTCTAGGGGTTACTACTTTGACCAAATCACTTAACGTCTTAGGTCTCATTTGAAAAATGAGAGGGTTGGACTAGATGACCTCTGAAGTCTCTTCTATCTCTATTTCTACTATCCTAAATTATACTAAAATCTTATGAAATAGGTATGCTGCATCATAAGAAAGGGTGCTATTTTATTTTTTTTACTTTTTTTTTAGAAAATATGTTTCTTTAATATTTCATCTTCTCTTTGTATTTATAACATATTTCAATAGACATGGAATCCTTTTTTCTTCCAATGCCACAAACTACTTTACAAATGAGAGCTGGTATTATTGCTTATCAAAATATACAAGACGATGTTTTTATATAAAACCACTTTGTACTTCAACTTGTTCCCAAAAACCTTTTTTTGCCAGGTAAAAAAAAAAAAATGTTACAAATATTTACAGCATTTTCTTCTATTAGATGAACATTCTTACAAACTGAAAAAGGGAATTTTATGAACAGATCATGTAAAAGACAACAGAATGTCAGAGGCTCCTAGCTGTGCTATTTTTTTTCTTGAATACAGTACTGAAAATAATCCATTATCCCTTGCCTTTAACCCAAATCATTCTGGTCACATTTAAACTCTCATTTTTCACTAAGTGGTCCATTCACCAAATAGAAAATAAAAAGAAAAGGCCACTTTGCATTGGGTCTTCTTTCAGAAAGGAGTTTGGAGGGGAGTGGGGAAAGTTTAATAAAATGTCTCAGTAAAACCAGAACAGTCAGTCTTTGGTCAGAGCAATGAGGTGACATTCTGGAGCAAGAACTTGCTTGGTCAGCAATCTTTATGATTTGTGCTGCTATGAATCTGGGATGAACCTTTGAAGAATTTGGGTAGCAATGTTAAAAATAATAACAACAGAAGACTGGAGTGTGATTAAAAAGACAGTGAGAAAGTAGCTATTTAAATATTCACTAATATCCCAAACAATGCAGAAATCCAAGAACTTTAAAAAAAAAAAGTTTACAGTGCTTATCTAAGCTTGTCAAAAAGAATCTTCTGATCATAACCAGTATCTTCCATGGGCACTGGACCAGGATATTATCCCACTAGGCCATATGACCCAAAGTTAGAAAAGATACTGTGACCACTACAAAGATCTGAAGCAGCTCTATCCTGGATTCCTGCACAATGCTATTCAGTCAATATCATATGATCAAGGCAAAGGAATAAATGAGACTTCATTTAGATAGCCACAATTTTTTGCACGTATATCCATATATAGTAAGCCAATATTTAAAAAAAAAATCCAAACTATACAGTACAGTTTATGGAAACTGATTCTACTTAAGTGAAAAATGGGGGTGGGGGTTGTGGGAGGACAATTAAGACTACTGAAGGCACGTAAACTTTGGTTCTGGTTTTTTTTTCCCTTCTACAAAAACCCCCAAGTCAAGTAAAGGGTGCTATTTTATGCCTTAATATTCCAGAAAAGAAGTATGACACTTGGTTTGTATTGATTACACTTTTTCCATGAATCCCTACGTCTTTCTCCAATTCACACATTGTTTCCCAACAATTCTGTCCTGAAGTCTAGGTTTAACTGTCTCTGAAACAAGTCATGAAACCCTTCCCGTACAGCAAACACCTTTAGTCAGTGCTAAGGACTATGTGGCTTAGGTATCCAGAGAACTGGAATACAAATGTTCTTCAAAATAATGGTGATATAAATACATTTGCATCTATATGTTTTACGGGTATGTGTACTTGACCTGGGTTGTATTTGTGTGTGGAAGGGATGTATATAGGTAGCATCACTTTGCCAAAGTTATTTAATAATGATTTCAAGGTGTTAGAGAAGTATATGGCTAAATTTCACCAAGACCAATCGATTAAGCCAGTTCAAATGACGTATTTTTCCATATTTTTAAAATTGACTTTCAAATAATTTATTTTACTTGTGAGTAGGTCAACTATGCAGCCCAGGAAGAAAATACCTTTGTGTTACGATTGATTTAAGATAATAGTACATATTTTATATAATCATATTTTAATGTATAAATATTTGCTTAAAAGTGTCATTTCTCATTTGTAAATGGAGGTCCAAGTGAGTAAATCCATTGGAGATATTACCACAGCAAAGTTCTCATTGATACAAGGTTCATTACTCAACCAACCTATCATATAACATTTCATTTTAAATGAGAATGGGGAGGGAAGGAGGAGTTTTTAAAGGCGAAACAGATTTCATTATGCTAACAATATTAAATAATAAATGGGCAATGACAAACAACCAACATTATTTAGGGAGCAATATTGTTTTTTGAAAAGTATGAGAAATATATAATGATGCTATAAATTGTTTCTTTTTTTCATGATCCCTTTTCCAGGGATGTTACTTTGAAGCATGATCATGGCAACGATGAATATTGAAGTATAGTCAACTGTCTTTGAAAATGATCAGGGAGAATAGGAAAGAAGTTGGAGTTTGATAGAAAAAAAATTCCTTGATGTCTTTATAAGCCACATAGGTCACAAACTGTTAGCTATAAGCCACTGATCTTGACTTTAATTTGAGGGTAAAAAAAATATACATACATATATATGCATATATATGTATCTTCATGTGTGTATGTGTGTACACATATACATACGTACATTCATACATGGATGAATGGATGGATGAATATAAAAAGGGCAAAAAGAACAGGTATGAGAGAAATAGTGCAAAAATAGTCCCATAGAGAAAAGGCACTTATTCAGGGTAAAGAAGGTCAAGGAATACTTTTCTCCCATCATCTAATTTTCATGCAACTGACAAGAGAACTTTGAAGGTAATGGCTAAGAAAACTAAATCCTAGAACTTTTTGATGACTATAGAATGAGTGAGTACTTTGCAGTGATGGATTTTCAGACAAAAATTAGAATTTTTTCACATAAAAGAATAATATCAATAAAGAAACTGCTATAGACTAAAAAACAGAGTGGAGAGAGAGAACCAGGTGCTATGCCCACAAAACACATGCAAAATTGGATGGTTCTGAAAAATCTACAAAAGAAGCAGTGATCAGAGCTAGTCAGTATGGGTCTGAGAACAGGTGATGGCAAATTAAATTCCTCACCCTTTTTTTAAACAGTATCATCAGACTGGCAGAATAATAAGACACTAAAGATATAATTTGCCTAGTATTAAATATTTAACAAAGGTTTTCATGTTATGCTTGTAACAAAGGAGAGATTTGATTGAATGAAGCCAAAAGAGTGATCATGTTTTGATATCAACATAGAAGTAACTTCCTAGTGGAGTTTTTTAGGTATATATTCTTTGTACATGTTCAATTCTTAGGTATGTATTTGATGTTGTTAAAGGATTGTCACTGTATATCAACAACATTAAAAGCACAAAAGTCACTTAACCTTCCACTGTGTTAGGTTTCTCTTCTATAAAATGAGGTTGGTTTAGAATAGATTATCTCTGGCATTACTTTTACCTCCATCTATTTGATTATCTATGATTCTATGATCTTATGTTTATCAAATTACAAGAAACACCAGTAACAAGGAGAGATAAAATATCAGACAACAATTATGATCCCAAAAATTCTTGGGTGGGTAGAACATTTGGCTGAATCAAATAAGGGTAAATTTAACAGGGCTCATAAATTAAATTTTGTTTCAAAAAATCAACTAAAAAAGTGCAAGAGGTATCAAGCATAACAAGAGCAGTTTGTTTGAAAAATATTTGGATACTTTAGTTTAAAAGGAGTCCGTAATTTATATGAAAGCCAAATAAAAATAATACCATATTATAGGCTTAATTTGTAAATGTAAAATGTACAGAAAAATTGATGATTGCTGTTCAGAAAATAGGTTGAACTATAAATCTCTGAAGGTTTTTCCAACTTGGAGATTCTGTAATTCTGTAAGTTCCTCTATAGAAATGCCAACAGCACATGACCTCAGACAGGTTATATATCCTATTCCACAAAAAAAAAAAAAAAATTGATCAGTGATTGTCTGTATAGTTAGAGAGTGAGGGCCAGAGCAGAAATACTCACATCTAGAATGACTGCTAAGTAATGATTTATTGTAGATATAACAAATTACCTAGACCATCTACTAAGAAGGGAAGGAATTGCACTATACATTGGTGGAAAGAGTATTCATATTGACAAAACTACACATTCTGACAGAGGCACAGCCAAGATGGCAGAATAAAAGCAGGGATTTTCTTGAGCTCTTCCCCACAACCCTCCAAATATCTGTAAAATACCTCCGAATACCTGTAAACAAATTCTAGAGGTAAAGAACCAAAAAAATAATGACAGAATAAAATAAATCTCCAGCCAAAGACAACCTGGAAGGTCAACAGGAATGGTGTATCAGTATATCTCACCAGGCAAGGAGCAGAGCACAGTCTGGTGTGATACACACTGGTGAAGATATGCCTGGATCAGGCCTCAGGGAACTGGATAATTGGCAACTGTGGTAGTTTCTAGACTTCTAGACTTCTCTTTTCTAGACTTCTCCATCCACAAATGTTAGAGACAGCATAGAAGGACAGAGGAAAAACTCTGTGGGACCTGGTATGACTATGACTATGACTAAGGTCCAGCCTTGGGGCAGCAGAGGTAGCAGCAGCAACAGCAGCAGTAGCAGGGACAACAGGGGAAACAGTGACTGCTTCCAAAGCTCTGGACCCACAGACTGTGGGAGATCAAGTGGCTGATACAAAACTTCTGAAGCCTGAGACAGTACACCCATCCACACCCCCACTGGAAATCCTACCTTGACAAAGAGTTGAAAAGTCAAGTATTTGGCTGAGAAGATGAGCAGACACTGTAAAATACCCCAGACTATAAAAATCTTACTTTGTTGACAAGATCAAAACATATAACCAGAAGAAAACAAAGTCAAAGCTCCTACGTCGAAAGCCTCCAAGAAAAATATGAATTGCTCAGAGGCCATAGAAGAACTCAAAACTGATTGTGAAAATAAAGTAGGATGAGTAGAAGAAAAATTGGGAAGAGAAATAAGAGTGATACAAGAAAATCATGAAAAAATCAGTCAACTTCTTGTAAAAGAGATTCAAGAAAATGTTGAAGAAAATATCTTAAAAAATAGACTAACCCAAGTGGCAAAAAAAAGTTCAAAAACCAATGAGGAAAAGAATACCTTAAAAAGTAGAATTGACCAAATGAAAAAGGAATTTCAAAAGCTTACTGAAAAAGATAATTCCTTAAAAATTAGAATGGAACAAATGGAAGCTAATGACTTTATGAGAAATCAAGAAATTCTAAAACAGAACCAAAAGAAGGAAAAAATAGAATACAATGTCAGATATCTCATTGGAAAAACCACTGACCTAGAAAATAGATCCAAGAGAGATAATATAAAAATTATTTGACTACCTGAAAAGTATGATCAAAAAAAGAGCATTGATATCATATTTCAAGAAATTATCAAGAAAAACTGCTCTGATATTCTAGAACCAGAGGGTAAAATAGAAATTGAAAAAATCTACCAATCACCTCTTAAAAGAGATCCCCAATGGAAAACTCCTAGGAATATTGTAGCCAAATTCCATAATTCCCAAGTCAAGGAGAAAATATTGCAAGCAGACAGAAATAAACAACTTGAATATTGTGGAAATACAATCAGGTTAATGCAGAATCTACCAGCTTCCATATTAAGGAATTGAATGACTTGGAATATGATATTCTGGAGGTCAGAGGAGCTAGGATTAAAACCAACAATCAGCTCCCAGGAAAACTGAGTATAATACTTCAGGAGAAAAAAATAGATAATCAATGAAATAGAGGTCTTTCAAGCATTCCTGCTGAAAATACCAGAGCTGAATAGAAAACTTGACTTTCAAATACAGGATTCAAGAGAAGCATGAAAAGGTAAACAGTAAAGAGAAATCACAAGGGACTTAGTAAAGTTGAACTGTTTACATTCCTACATAGAAAGATGATGTCTGTAACTCGTAAGACCTATCTCAGTATTAAGTTAGTTGGAGGAAACAGAGAGATAGGTAGATAGATAGAGGGTACAGGGTGAGTTGAATATAAAGGGATGATATCTAAAAATAAAACTAGGGAGTGAAAGAGGAATATATTGGGAGAAGAAGACAGGGAGAGATAGAATGGGGTAAATTATCTCATGTAAAAGAGGCAAAATAAAGGTTTCAAAATGGAGGTAAACAAGGGGGAGGTGAGTGGGAATAAGTGAATCTTATACTCATCAAATTTGTCTTAAAGAATGAATAATATGCACAGTTAATTGGGTATCTTACCCTACAGGAAAGTAAGGGGAAAGAAGATAAGGGGCCAGGGATGATAGACAGAAGGACAGATTGGAGGAGAGTATAATCAGAAAGAAACACTTTTGAAAAGGGTCAAGGTCAAAGGAGAAAATAGATAAATGGGGGACAGAATAAGATGAAGGGATATATATAGTTAGTCTTCCACAACATGACTGTTATGGAAGTCTTTTACATAACTATACATGTATGACGTATGTTGAATTGCCTGACTTCTCCATGAGGGTGGGGGAAAGAAGGAAGAGAATCTGGAACTCAAAGTTTTAAAGACAAATGTTAAAAATTGTTTTTACATGCAACTGGGAAATAAGATATATGGGCAAGGGAGTATGGAAATCTGTCTTGCCCTACAAGAAAGTAAGGGGAGAGGTGATAGAAGGGAGGGTAGTTGGGGGAAGGGGTATTCAGAATGCCAGCCATCTTAGGATGGGGGGAAGGAAGAGAAGGGAAGAAAATTTAGAACTCAAAATCATGTGGAAAGGAATGCTGAAAACTAAAAATTAATTAATCAATTTTTAAAAATCACAAATTGAAAAAATGAACTCTACAATTTTATGAAGAATTTTAGCCCAAATTTCTGATCTATATTCTGCAAATTATAAGTTTTTCCACTTATTAGAAACCAAGATGCTATCTACCTGTGGAGAGGGAACTGATGAACTCTAAGTGCAGACTGAAGCAAGATTTTTTTTTCACTTTATTTATGTTTTATGCATGTGTTTTTCCTTTTGCAGTATCAACAATATGGAAATGTTTTGCATGACTTCACACATATAACCAATATTGTATTGCTTGTCTTTCAAGGGGTGGGAGAAGAAAATTTGAAACAGAAAAATTTAAAAGACAAATATTAAAATGTATGTAATTGGCATGTAACTGGTAAGTATGTAATTGGCAAATATTTAATGAATTAAAAAATATATTTATATAAATATAATTTAAAACACAAATTCTTTTTCCCCCTGGTGAACTATGCTTTTAGTGAACAGAACATGTTAAAATAAGAATTAGCATAGTACATAGAATATCTGCTTACATTTTAGCAAAGTTCATTTCTAAATTTGGTGGGGGGGGATTTAACAAATCTTTTATTCTTTTTCATTTTAAAAATTATTTATTTTGAACTTTTTTCTTTTTAAATTTTGACCTCCAAATTGTTTCTCCCTCTAATATCCTTCCCCATTCAGAGAAGACATGTAATATGATATCAATTATACGTGTGAAATTATGTAAAACATTTTCATATTAGCCATAATGCAAAATTAAAAAGGCAAGAAAAGTAAAGTGAGAAAAATTATACCTCAGTTTGAACTCAAGAGTTGGTGGGTTCTCTCTCTGAATATGGTTAGAATTTTTTCATCATGAGTCCATTGGAATTGCCCTGGATCATTGTATTAATCAGAATATTCAAGTCTCAAAGTTGATCATCATTAAAACACTGATATTACTGTGCAGAATGATCTTCCAGTTTTTTTCAATGCACTTTTTATCCATTCATATAGATCTTGCAATGTTTTTTTCTAAAATTTCTCCCTTGTCAGTTTTTGTAGCACAAAAATATTCCATGACCATCATATACAACAGCTTGTTCAATCATTCCCTAATTGATGAGTAGTATCCTATCAATTTCCAATTTTTGGTCACCACAAGAAGAGCTGCTAAAAACATTTTTGCAAATATAGGTCCTATTCCTTTTTGTTTGATCTCTTTCAGATATAGACCTTCGAGTGGTATTCCTGGGTAAAAGGCTATGCACAATTTTATAGCCCTTTGGTTATAGTTCTAAATTGTTTTCCACAATGAATGGATCAGGTCATTATTCCAGTATTCCACTATTAGTTTACCTATTTTTCACTCATCCTCTCCAGTCCTTATCATTTCTGATAGGCACGAAGTGGTATCTCAAAAAAGAGTAAATATGCATTTCTCTAATCAATAGTGATTTACAGCATTTTTTTTCAAACAACCATAGAAAGTTTTGATTTCTTCTTCAGAAAACTGTCTGTTTATATCCTTTGATAATTTATTATTTGAGAAATGGTTCTTATTTTTATTAACTTGACTCACACCTATACTGTATTCATATTTGAGAAATGAGGCCTTTGTCAGAGAAACACTGTAAAAAAATTTTTATAACACTTCATTGTCTATGGCACATTTTAGTAAAATGTATTTCCTCTGATTGTCTCTTTCTATTAGATCTGTTTTTTGCTTTTACCTTCTCTGAGATGATAGCTGCCTCTGCCTTTTTTCTCAGCTAAAGCAGAGATTCTTCTCTCGTCCTTTATTTTAACTCAGTATGGGTCATTCTGTTCCAAATGTAACCTTGTAGACAATATATTGTTGGATTCTGCTTTCTAATTATAATACTACATGCATCCATTTTATGGATGAGCTCTTCCTATTCATATTCATAGTTATGATGACTATGTATTTATTCCCATCTCTTTTTCTTCTATTTCTTCCAATATCTCTCTTTGTATCCTTCCCTCCCCAAAAGTCTATTTTGCTTCTAATCACTGCCTAACTTACTCCCTCCTCATTTTTATCATTCCTCCCATTCCTTTGCCTTAAACTCTTCCCCTCCAATTTCCTTACTGAGGAAGCTATATTTCTATACTGAGTATGTTTATGTTTCTTCCTTCTATGAACCAATTCTGATGAGACCGAGGTTCAAGCATTGCCTGCTACACTCTCATTTTACTCCCCATTATGAAATCTCTTCTTCATGTGCCTGTCTTATGTGATAAAAATTTACCCATTCTACCTCTCCTTTCCCCCTTCTCCCAATGCATCATTCTTTCTCACCCCTTCATTATCTTGGAGATAATTCCAACATAATTTACTCATAGCTGTGCCCTCTATGTAAACTACTTTTAACTGACCTAATAATGATAGGATTTACTCTTAGGCATTATATCTATCATTTTCCCATAAAGGAATGTAAATAGTTTAACTTTATTGAGTCTTTTAGGATTACTCTTACATGTTTACCATTTTTGCTCCTTTTTGAGTTTTGTTTTTGAATGTCAAATTTTTTTACTCAGCTTTAGTCTTTTCATCAGGAATGTTTGAAAGTCATCTATTTCATTAAATGTCCATTTTCCTCCTGAAAGTTTATATTCAGACTTTCTGGGTGAGTTCTTGGTTGTAATCCTAGCTCCTTTGCCTTCTGGAATATAATATTCCATGCTTCTCCTGCCACCTCTTAAATTTTCTTAGCCTGGAAAAAATGTCACATGCCAAATTTCTGTGGGCTCTGCTGTTCTAAAAGTTCATTTGAGATATTATTTTAAAATTATTTAAAGTTGTTGGACAGTTCAGCAGTAGGGCTACACCAATTGACCATCCTGATTTTGACCTCAAATTACACCAGGCTGCTATTTATTGTATTCATCTAAAGTGCTTCAAGCTCTTTGTTGAGTGTTAATGTCAAAATATTCTTATCATCTGTAAGATAGTGTCTCTAAACTGTGAAAGATTACATGATGATAGGCAAAACTTATCTACAATATTGGTATTAGAATGTTTCTTTTTTTCTACCTTGTTTAAACTGAAACTACCTGAGATCATGCTTCTGATATTTCACTACATCTTTGTTTACTGAAAAATAACTAAACAATAATTGGGTTGTCATGGAAGAGAGGATTTACTTTATCTCCCTTGTTCCAGAGGCACAAACCAAAAACAATGGGTGGAAGATGCAGAGAACTTAAATTGGACTCTCTATAAGGAAAAACTGCTGAAAAATTAAGAGTTATTTGAAAGTAGAATAAACCCCCCCTTAAAAGAAAAAGGCCTTCCATCATTGGACTTCACAAAGACTTTGCAAACAATTATCGGAGGTCTTACACAGTCCCATTCAACTCTGAGATGATGTATTTCAATGACTTCTCTCTGGACTGATCTTCTCTAGAGACTTGAAGTAGGAAACACTTAAATGCAATATTCTCTTAATCCTATTTTTGTGAATTTCATTTAATTTCAATGGTGAAGGACACTAAGCTTAGGCAACACATGAGTTCATTTTAAGGGCTATTCCTTTCTTTCATGAGGTACTGCCTCCCAAAGACATCAGAAAAGAGTTTGGGTTTGTTTGATTAAATCTTTGTGGTAAAGTCTTTCAGTCTCATTGGTAGTGTTCACTATCTGCTATTTTCTCTTTAAATGTTATTGTTCTTTAAGTGAAAATTCAGTCAGAGACTTCTGCTCCTCAGTCTGCATATTTAGGCATGTCTCTCTGGGTCTGAGTTTCCTTATGTACAAAATGAAGAGATTCGGGTAGATGATCTTAAAGTCCTCTTCCCATACTAATATTTTATAATCTTATGAGTCAATTATCATGGAAGATTCAGGAAATCCCTCACCCTCAGTTCTTCTGCTTGGATACAACTAGATCATTCTCCTTTAAATTACAATCTGGTACTTCCTAAAATAGTATCCCCAAATTGAAAATTTAAATATTAAAGCTATAAAAGGGTATAGATGATTTGTCAGAATACCATAAAATCTGCATAAATATCTTCCTGAAATGTGCTGATTCTACTATCAGATTCACGTAAAATGAACACATAATTCATGCAAATTCTGTTCAAGACCTTTAAAATTTTACTGATCCTGGGAATATTTAATTAACAATTGCTACACATATCTGACCCATACTAACAGTAAAGAAAAAAAATCAATGAATATTCAGAACTTCAGATTAAATTAATGAATTTTTCTGACTCTGTTTTCTACCCAGGAAAGTTTCATTCTGACATGTTTGCTTGTTTTTCCCCCAAAGTAAATCTGAAAGCATATATGTGATGACTTGCATATATTTACATGCATTTCAGGAGTAGTATAGAACTTCTAGGCAGTAAAATATTCTCTTCATTGTGTTGAAGCTTTGGTTCTTTCTTTTCTCTATTGCCCATTTATAGCTGTTATGTAGGGGAAACTAGGTGGCATAGTAGATAGTCCCCAGACCTGGAGTCAGGAAGACTTCTAAGTTGAGTTGAGTCAGCCAGTTACCACTTGTGTGACCCTGGGAAAGTCATTCAATTCTATTTGCCTCAGCTTTCTTATCTGTAAAATGAGTCAGAGAAGGAAATGGCAAACAACTCAAGTATCTTTGCCGAGAAAATCTCAAATGGGATCACAAAGTGTCAATCAGGACTGAAATGCCTGAACAACAGCTAATATATGAGTGCAGAGGGTTTAACATGAGGCAATTTGGTAGCATAGATAGATTTAGAAAAAGGATTCCAATATATCACAGCTGTAGGACCCTAGACAACTCACAATTCCTTAGTACTTCAGACAACACTGTAAGATGATTACTTTGGAATGAGTTGTTGATCTGCCCAAGTGGAAAAAGAAATAAGTTTTCTCCAAGGGACTTCCCTCCATAAAAGAAATAGCAAGACAGGATCCTTCATCCCCAAAGCAAAAGAAAGCATGATGTAAATATATTATAAAAAGGAATTTAATTCTTTTTCAATGAATGAAAAAACTGGCCGATAGAATCTGAATGACTTGTCCTATGTCTCATAGTTAACAAGCAGCAGAGACAAGATTTGAACCCAGATTTCCTGGCTCCAGAACCAAACTTTTTTTCACCGTACCCTATCTCTCCTCTCCTCTTACTGACTATGAATACTTCACATATGGCAATACTTATAACTGTGAGACAGTCAATACAAGCATTCTTTCCTAGCCTCTTTTAAACATAAAGAATCTAAGGCAGGCATGGAGTAGACTGACTTGCTTAGGGTCACACAACTGGCTAGTAGATATCACAGCGGAGATGAAAGTAACACTTCCTCAGTCTGGGAATTGACTGTCGAGTGACTTTAAACTTAGGAGATGGGAAGCAGGAAAAGTTAAAGCAATGTCACATGTTCATATTCTACCTCAGAGTTACCTTCTCAAAGGACTCTCTTCATGGCACATGAATGGATGAATGCCAAAAGCTATTTCAAAACATTGTTTAGAAAAAATGTTTTGCTTTTTTAATCTAATTTCCTTAGATATTTTATAGGCAGTTGTGCTTGGGTAAAAATTTTTGCAACTGATCCATATAAAGAAATGTAGACAAGCTTGTAGTTTTGGCAGGTTTACTTCTCACTAGAGAAGGCCAATTTTTTTTCTGCGTCATCTGTTAACTGGCTATGCTTTGGTTGTCTTTCTTCCCTGGTGTACTTCCCCGTGGACTAAAAAGGTTCAGTCAGGCATCAAATTGCATCAGACACCAGGATTTACAACACCCTGGGAATTGCAAGCCCTACTGCACAGTGGGTAGTAGACTTTTCATTCAATGTCTGACTATCCGCAGATTTATATTTTAACCTAACCAAACATGTAGTTAAATGGTACTCTCTGTCTGGTTGTGAAATGTGGGAGCCACCCATGTGCAGTGAGCAAATCTTCCCAGTTCAAGTGTAACAATGTAAAGGATTTGAATAACATTTGTTAACTGACTGACCCTCAACCATACTCAGTGAAGCTAGGTGGAAAGGAACGTGTCTTGTTTGTGAATGAAAGTCCTTTTAAATACCACAGAAATGTGACATCAGGAGCAGCATGGCATTATCACTGGAAAGTAAATTGAAATTTAACTTCTTGTTAAAAATTTTAACTCTTTAGCTCAGTGTCTTTCCTCGTCACCATTTTGAGTCAGACCCTGAACCAAAGGAGGAGATTGAAAAAAAAAAAAACCTTCAGTGACCCTATTAGAGTACAAGTTTAAATATATAATAAGTATCTTAGTTGTAAGGGGGGGGGGCAGATCCATTTCTTGCTCATAAATCGCTCTATTAGTCAGATTTCCTTTTGTTCCATTTTATAGATTCCACCTAGTCGTCTAAGTAGTTTTCTGATTTCACCATGGGAAAAATCCATTGAATAATTCCTCCCAGTACTGTGTTTAGGTACAAGGTAAGAGGTGTGTCCTGTAGAAAGATAGAATACTCTGAATGGCTTCCTGAGAATTCTAGTAACAGGGTCCAGGCTTCACTTGGGAACAGGAGCCACTTTTGTCAGCTAGTAGAAGTGAGACCCTTCAGTCCTCCTGGAAACTACAGGACAAATGGATATGTTTGCCTGTTTAGAAATGCTACTGTTCACCAAGTAATGCTCTGGAAAAAGATGGTTCCCAGCATGCCAAATTCTTGCTTACTACTTATCTTCTTGGGGAAATTGTTCCCCTCCACTTCTCCACCCTCAATCAGCCAAGGAAACCATTACTCCCCCCTCCTACATTCTCTCTTCCTCCTTATGAGTGTAAGAAGTCAAAATATGACCACATGGCTTCAGACACGGTGATTATGACCTCCAGACCATGTAAAAAAATGACCTCTAACCCAGAAAGTATACCACCTGCCCATTTCTGGACCAAGGGCAAAACCTTAGCTATACCATCCTGGTTATGATAGTGGCTTCCTTTCACATGGTTATATATGGGAATGGCATAGTGCCAATATTCTGTTAAAGCATAATCTGATATAGTCACTGCTATTTTTAGAATGAAAAACACTCAGGGGAGGATATGTCAGGAGAAAGGAGAGAGGGGAGTTGCTGCTAAGGGGCACTTTGGTCATAAATAATGCTTAAGGGTAATCTTAGGCTTCTAACTGCCCCAGAACTCATGCAAAATTTCAGAATGAATATCAGAGTTTCCGTCTCCTCTTGTAGGTGCAGGTTTCAAGGTAAGGGTTCTTCACCATGGTCTGTGAACTATTTAAAAATACATTTTTGATAACTATTTTATATATCATTTTCATATATTAATATATTTTTTCCTTTGGAACTCTACATATTTTATTATGTACTTTTATAGACATTATTCTGAGAAGAGATAAATAGGCTCCTTCAGACTGCCAAAGGATCATGATGCTCACAAAAAGGTTAAAAATCTTTTTAAGGAATATCCAAATGTACTCTGCCTCCCTGGCTCTTTCTGCCAACCCAGAACTTTATCCAGTTTGATTCAATAAAAATTAATGAAGTGCCTACAATGAGCATTGTTACCTGATGAGAATACAAAGACAACAACTAGACAATTCCAGTCCTCAAGGAGCTTCCATTCTACTGGAGGGAAACAATATGTACAAAGACAGGTCAATATAAAAGCTACATAAAGAATTACATTTATTTTGAGGGGAAGAGAAATATATCAGCATAAATAAAAGGCAAAATTCAAAAGAAGTCTTTTCTAGTAGGTGATATTTGAGCTTAGCCTAGAAAGGAGTTAGGGGTTCCAAGTCACAGAGAAGATGAAAGCCTACATTCCAGACCTAGGAGACACCATTTGCAAAAGCACAGAGAAGAAAGATACAATATCACATACAATTAACAGCAACCACTCTAGTCTGACGAGAACATAGAATATATGGGGATAGTAATGTCTCATTAGCCTAGGAAGATAGTCTTGATCCACAATTTGAAAGGCTTTTAATCCCAGAGACTTAATCTTAGAGGCAATAGGTACTCACTGATGCTTCTTGAGCAGGGCAGTGACATAGCTATACCTGAGTTTCCACAACAACAATTTGGTAGATGGGGTAAGGATGGATTAGAGCTGAGAGAAGATGGAATTAGGCAACTATTGAAATGATATAGTTGAGAGATGGTAACAGTCTGGACTAGAGTGGTTATAGCATGAATGGAGAAAAGGGGACAGATGCAAAATATGTGAAGTAGAATCAACAACAATTGGCAACCAATTGGATATGAGGCAGAGGAGGTAAGTGAGAGAAAAAAAAACGCAGAGGATGACACCAAGATTGCTCACCTGGGTGCCTGAAAAAATACTGGGAAGCATGATAAAGAATTTAGGAGGAAAAATGTTTTAGGAACAAAAAATAATACAAAAAGTCAATTCTTGCCTAATTTGGTCATTTAGCTATTGTCATTGAGATCTTAAGGAGTTACTTAAATTATATAAAGTTTCTACCTTGGAAAAATAGATTCTGGGAACAGGACAAAATGATTGCTTTGCAAGGTACATGATCAGTAAATGCACTAATACTTAGAACCAGCATCTTCACTCAGATATTTTCATCAAAACAAGATATTTTAATAACAGTATCAGTTCTGTTATTTACCAGCTAATTATAGTACTAAAAGATTTATTTTTATGTAGCTTCTTACTGATTAAGTAATAGTAATCACCACTGTCACAAATCATTTCATTCATGTTTTGTATTCTTAGTCTTCATGTATCCAATAAGCATTCATATCTATCCATTTTAAATATCTCCCTCTCCCCTCCAAAAAACATATAAGATGAAAAAGTCCAGCTCCTTAAGTGCAAAAAAATTATTTTAAAATAAAAAAATGGAACTGCATATTTCCAATTCTTTTTTTGGTTTGGACCACTGAATTAATTGAAGTAGGTAATTCACTATGTAGAAGTGCCCACCATTGATGTCTGTAACTTGTCTCTAACATTGGTCACTGTGGAATTCAGAAGTTAAAGTGATTTGACCATATTTATATACTTAGTAGGTATCAAAGTCAGGATCCAAACTCACATTTTCCTTATGCCAACATCACTTTTCTACTCACTGTGCCATAATGATTCCATCATTTCTACATACTCTTAATTTTTCAAACTCAGTGATTATGGAATTATTATGAAGTAATAAATACTAGATAATTGACATCGATGAAAGTGACTTGGCACAAATATTTGACTAAAATCTAATTCCCAATGGATAAATTCTAATAAAAGAATAATTTCTTAGAAGCAAAAGGGACAAAAGATATGAACAAATTGTTTTCAAAATAAGAAATGCAAAGTATTAACAGTCATACGCAGTGTTTCTCCAAATGAGAGAAAGCAAAAACCTATTCTGATAATTTACATCATACTCTACAAATTTTCAAAGATGATAAAAAGTGAAAATAGGCAATGTTGTAAGGTCTGAAGGAAGATAGGATCACCACTAAGCTGTTGATAAAGATGAATATTGGGCAAACCATTTGGGAAAAGGAGTCAACAGTAAGTGTACCGGAATTCCTTTATTTATTTATTTTTGGTCAGTCAGTAAACATTCATTAAGTACCTACTTTTTGTGAGACACTATCCTAAACACTAGTAATATGAAGAAAATTTGCTAAAACAAAAACAAAAATAATTTCCGTCCTCAAGGAGTTTACATTCTAATGGAGGAGATGATATTTAAATAATTAGGTACAACGAAGATTTGTCTACTGCCCTGCCCCAGCTAATAGAAGTGACTCTACATGTGACCAGTGAATGACCATCCTATGTACCTAGAAGTCTTACATACCCCATAACTGACTTGGTAGCTTCATTTAGTGTCAGGTTAGGGAACTCTCTGCTTAGAAAGCTTTATCTAATCCAGGTATAGAAGGTTTGCAATCTTTCCTAATCATGATGTCATTGTGGTCAATAAGGGAGAGTAGTAATTGAAACTATCTGTTGATTAACTGCCCATAAGATCCCATTCACACTCAATCCTTGGAATCTGTCCAGAAGTAAGTCATATACAAAGGAAGAGATCTAAGAAATCTGGATTCTTAAGTGGGGTATACATCCCACTGTAAACAGGAATGTCTGGGACTGGGGCATGAGGAAACTACACACATACATACCTGTGAATGATAAACTACTTAACTTGTTATCATTTGAGCAATTATATTCCTTCTTGGTACCTTCACATCCAAAACCTCGAAAACAAAATCATACAGAAGAAATGAAAGTCTAAGAACTGAAGGGAGTAGCAATTGTGAGGACATGGAAAAGGGAAAAAGAATAGGAAAGGCTTCCTTGAATAAGTGGAATTTGCACTGAATCTTGAAAGAAGGCAGGAAAACTAAGAAGTAGAGGTTAAGGGAAAACACTCCAGGCATTGGAACTGCCTGAGGAATGTCACAGAACTATGAGAAGAGTGATTTTCTTGTTGTTTTCCAAGGAACTTCAAAGTAAGCCACAGAAGTCAGGTTGTAGAGTGAATGGAGGACAGTAAAGTGAATGAAATTAGAGTTATGTTTTTCTTAATTGTAAAAGGTGACCATTTGACTCAGAGAACCCACTCCAAGAAAACTAAAGAAGGAAAAATCCTTTATACAACAAAATAATTATAGAATCCCTCTGTGTGGCAGCAGAGAATTGAAAGCAATTTGGGTAACTATTATTTAGGAACTAACTAAACATTGTAAGAACAATAAGTATGATGAATTCTTAGTAACAGAAGAAGATTTATAAGTGCTTGTTGATATGAACCTATTACGAAATGAAGTTAAAAAAAGAGGAAAGCAATAGTCACCATTTAGTGACTACAACAATGTAAATGAAAAGAACAATGAAACGAGCCCCTGTGTAATTATAAAGAGTAAATTTGAGGTGCTTTTTATATTTGTTTTTCTTTTTTCCTTCTTTTCTTTATATCTCCTGCACATTGTGGAGTTCCTGGCCAATAGTAAATGCTTTAGAAATGCTTGATTGACTGTCTGCCTGAAGAAGAGATAAGAAATGAATCCTGTTCCTTTCTTTGTAGAGGTAAAAGACTCTGGGTATTGATAATTGCAAAAACTGTCAGACTCAAAAGGTATTTTGGTTAGCTTTGATACAGAACTATTTTCCCTCTTTATTTTTCATTCTTTGTTGTAAAGAAAGTTTACTGTGCAGTTACCGGGGAGAAATATATTCTGAAATGAAGGCATAAAAAGAAAAGATGTCATTAACCTTTTTTACTTAAAAAAAAGTGATATAAAAACCTTTGACATTGTGCTCCATCCTATTTTTCCAGCTTTATTTCACTTTCTAGTACTTGACACACTTTATGTACCTAGAGAGGCTGGCCCCCAAATTTGGCATTCCAGTTTCCACCTTTGGCACAAAACTAGAATATGCTCCCTTCTCACTTTTGCCATTTAGAAGACTTAACTTCCTGCAAAGCTCATTTCCTATATCAACTCCTATTGAAAAATCTTTCCTAATGCTCTAAGTACTAGAACTCATGTTATACTGCATTTGTCTGGCAATGTATCCTCCCAGTAGATTGCAAAGTCCTTGAAGACAGGACTTCCTTTTGTTTGGCCTTTGTATCCCTAGTGCCTAACACAGTTCCTAATGCATGGTAAGCAATTAAAAATTCTTCTGAATTAAAATAAATTGAAACTGCATAATATATAGTATTATCTGCTTCTCCTTTTATTGAAAGGGGCAAATTATGTATGTATGTATATATATACATATATATGTTAGTTAAGATTATGATTATTATGTCTAATTGTGACATTAACTATTCTAAAACATGCCTAAAACAGATGATTCAATCATTCTGAAAAATCCAAAATTTGTTCTTGTCGTTGCTCAGTTATTTAGTCATGTCTGACTCTGTCACCCCATTGACTCCAACCTCTCCTGTCGTCCACTGTCTCCCAAAATCTGTCCAAGATCATGTTCGTTGTTTCCATGACTTCGATTCATCTCATCATCTGCTATGCACTTTTCTTTTTTTCCTTCATTTTTTCCCAACAGTCTTTTCCAATGAGTTCTGTCTTCTTATTATGTGGCCAAAGTGTTTAAACTTTGGATTTAGTATTTGACTTTCCACTGAAGAGCCTCAATTGATTTCTTTAAGTATTGACTACTTTGATTCCGGTCCTTTTCAAAAGTCTTCTCCAGTATCACAGTTCAAAAGCATTGATTCTGTAGAGTCCAATAAAAGGTCAAGGTGAGATATTTTTCTGACCCAAAAAAGCTGAGGAAGTAGGCAGGAGAATTTTGTGACAGTGGAGTGGAAGGCTCTACAGAACCCATACATGAGGTGGCAACAACAGTGGTTGCAGCAGTAGCTGAGTTCTCATTCTGGGGAGAGTAAGGAGATTGGTCAGAAAGAGATTACAGAGAATCCTCTGTTGGTACCGACTAGCAAACTACATTACCCATTTAAAGTTCAGGGTCACAGTTCTAGAAGGGCAGAGATCAGTAACAAGGGAGCAGGGATCCTGGTCAAATTTCCAAGACTAAAGAATAAAAGAATGAAGAAAATGTAAAATATCCCTTTGGAACAACAACTGATCTGGAAAATAGATTAGGAGAGAAAATTTAAGAATTAATGGACTACCTGAAAGCCATGATTGTAGATCATGGTAGATGATCCAGAGGCTCAAACAGAAATTGAATGAAACTACTGATCACTTCCTGAAAGATCTCCAAATAAAAGCAGCCAGGAATATTACAGCCAAATTCCTGAGTTCTCAGGTCAAAAAGAAAATACTTCAAGCATCCGAAAGAAAATACTTCAAATATCCTGGAGACAGAGGACCACATACGATTTAGCAGTTTCCACATTAAAGAAACAGAGGGCTTAGCATAAGATATTGTAAAAAGCAAAGGAACTAGGGATACAATCAAGTATCACCTACCCAGCATAATTGAGTGTGATCTTTTAGGAGAAACAAAGTAGATATTTAATGAAACAGAGGACTTTAAAGTATGACTGCAAAAGACAAGAACTGAATAGAAAATTTGACATTCAAGCACAAGACTCAAGAGAAGTATAAAAAGGTAGAACATGAAAGAGTAATTGTTAGGGACTCAGTAAAGTTAAAGTATTTGCATTCCTATGTGAGAAGATAATAAATGTAATTCCTAAGAACATTATCATTGTTATTTATTCATTTAGTCATGAACAACTCTTCGTGACCCCTTGGACCATAGCACACCAAGCTCTCCTATCTTCCACTATCAGCTGAAGTCTTCCCAAGCTCCTGTTCATTGCTTTCATGTCACTAGCTATCCATCTCGTTCTCTTCTCCTTTTGCATTTAATATTAGCCAATATCAAAGCTTTCATTATTCTGGCACTTGTGTTTACATAGAGAGAAGGCATACATGTGTGTCAATTATGTTGTAATGATCTCCCAAAAATGAATTACTAAGATAAGGGGATGTATTGGGAGAAAGAAAAAGGGAGAGGTAGAATGGAGAAAATGGTCTCACATAAAAGAGGTGCAGGAGGAAGAACTTTTACAATGAAGGGGAAAATTAAAGGGGCAGGCAATGTTTCTTACCAACTAGGAAAATAGGAGAAAATAATAAAAAGGTGGGGAGAATTATAAAAGGGCAGGTAGATTAAGGAGACAGAGGTTAGAAGCAAAATAGACTTTGAGGAGGGACAGAATAAAGAGAAAAAGGAAGAAATAGAAGGAAATGAAAGGGGGAAAATGCAAAGTTAGTAGTCATAACTGTAAATGTAAATAGGATGGTTTCACCCACAAAATGGAAGCAGATAGCCACATGAATTAAAAAAAAATAGAATCTAACAATATACTGTTTAGAGAAGATGCATTTGAAACAGAAAAAAATCACAGTTAAAATAAATTATTGATGCAGAATTTAATATGCTTCTTATAAGTAAAAAAAGAAAGTGTAGCAATCATGATCACAGACAAAGTAAAAGAAAAAAATAGACCTAATTAAAAGGGATAATCAGGGTAACTGCATTTTTTTGTGGAAAAAGTACTATAGAAAATGAAGTAATAACTATTTTTTTACTGCAAGTTTCTCTGATTAGCTCTCATTTCTCAAATATATACTGACTATAGAACTGCGTCCAATTTATAAAAGTAAGAGTCATTCCCCAACTCATAAATGATCAAACAATTTAAACAGATAGTTTTCAGAAAAAGAAATCAAAGCTATTTATAGTTATATGAAAATGCTCTAAATCATTTGAGAAATACACCTCATATCACCTCATACCTATCATAAGTGAGAAAGGCTGGAGAAAATAGATAGGCTAATGAACTGTTGGTAGAGTCATGGTCCAACCACTCTGCAGAACAATTTGGAACCAGGCCCAAAGGACTGTAAAATTGTGAATACCCTTTGACCCAGAAATACCACTATTAAGTCTATATCCCAAAGAAGTCAAGGAAAAAGGAACAGGATCTATGTGTTAAAAAAAAACACTATAGTAACTCTATTTGTAGGAGCAAAGAATTGGAAATTGAAGGGAAATTCATCAACTGCAGAATGGCTGAACAAATTACAACGTATAACTTTGAAGGAGTACTATTGTGTTATGGAAAATGATGAAGGAGGTGGTTTCAGAAAAATGTAGCAAGACTTATATGAGCTGACACAAAGTAAAGGAAGAACTAGGTGATCATGATGATCAACTGCGAAAGACTTGACTACTCTGATCAATTCAATGATCCAAGTTAATTCCAAAGGACTCATGAAGAAAAAATGTTATCCTTCTCCACAGACAGAGAACTGATAGACTCTGAGTGAAAACTGTAGTATAATTCTCTCACTTTATTTTTATGCTTTTTAAAAAATACGTCAAGTATGAAAATATGTTTTACATGATTTCACTTGTACAACTGATATCATAGTGCCTACCTTCTAAGTGAACTGGGGATGAGTGGGATGGATGGAGAGAATTTGGAACTCAAAATTTAAAAATAAAATGATGTTTAAAATAGATAAATTACAAATTTTAAAGAGTTTTGGAGATTTCTAAGTTGGCCTGAGGAACAACTTCATAAGAAAATCATACAACAGAGTAACACATTCTTGACCTAATTTGAAGTTTTGAACTTGAGGGTCAAGGACTTCAAAACTCAGTTATGATGAGCAACTAGCAACCTGCATTGAAATCAATATTTTGCTTGCCAAAGGAGTGGGAGAGTAATTAACTACAGTCTTCCTAAATCCATCACTAACTGCTTCCAAGGTTACATGGAACAAAAGTGTTTTCGTTTCCTTTGCATTTTTTTTGTCTTGATAGTCTATATTCACTTGGAAAATCTGAAGCTATTAGCAAAATGCGTAAAGTTGTTTGATTATAGAAATAATGAGTACTCATACTGCAGCATAAGAAATAGTTGTGGAATTAGAGAATTATGGTGTATGAACTAATTCATAACAAAATAAGTGAACTCAGAACTGCTACATGCATAGTGAGTACAACAACATAAATGAAAACCAAGATGATAAGCAGCCAAATGCCAAGTGATTTATCTCTACCTGAGAGAACAAAAGATATGACAGAATAGTGTAGAATGCAGAATATACCGTATACTATAGTCACTTTACCAGCTGGTCTTGCTTAACAATAGATAACAGAAGGTTCAGTGGGAGGGTAGGGGGTGGGAAGCTACAGGATATTGGGAAATAACTTTGGTATAAAAATAAAAGTTATAAAAGCAAAAACAAGAAGAAATTCTGATAGCCAAGACATGTAGGAAATTATAGCAAATATCCCCAAAACTCTTCTCTAAACAAATGGTTTTCAAAAAAAAATGTGAACTACCACCAACTCTAGAAAAAAATCTCCCAATCCATTAATGAGAGAAATAAAAATTAAAATAACTCTTAGGTTTTACTTCACCATCCACTAACTTGCAAAGATAAGAGTAAAAGATTGAAAGAGAAAATATTGGACAAGGTGTTAGAAGATGAGCAAACTGTTGGTGGAGCTGCTAACCAGTCAGATTATTTTGGAAAACAATCTGGAACTATTCCAGAAAAGTCTCTAAAGTGTTAACACTTGACCTTCTAATCCTACTACTAAGTATATATCCAAAGGAGATAAGTAAAAAACATGAATGTCCCACATACAATAAAATCTTCAATGCAATCCTTTTTTTTTGTGACAGCAAAACAATAACAGTGCCTAACATATAGTAGATTCTTACTAAGTTCTAGTTGACTAACTGATAAAATAACTGGCAACAAAGTGGGTTGGTAAATGAGTATCAAAGCAGATATAGAACTGCTGCTCAGAATGGATAGATGAATAATGACAGTGAAGAAAAGGCAAAGCTTCTCAACTCTCTGCCAAAGCGAATGATGTTTGAACTCGAAATAAAAAAAAACAGAAACATGAATATCCAAGATGGGCAAGAAGGTGAAAGAGAGGACAGTTGAGTTCACATCACTCAACTATGAGTAGTGAAAAACCTGAAAAATATAATTGGCTGTAATCTCTGAATAACTGTAGAGAAGGGGAAATAGGTATGATGGAGAAGAAGGAAACATACACACACACACACACACACACACACACACACACGTGTGTGTGTGTGTGTGTGTGTGTGTGTGTGTGTGTACACTTCCCCAAACTGTTTAGAGCAGCACTTTTTTATGACAACAAAAAACTGGAAATAAAATGAATGTTCAAAGATTTGTGAATACTTTAAGAAATTATGGCATATGAAGGTAATGGAATACTATCATGCCATTAAAAATTACAAATATAAAGAATTCAGATCAACTTGGCAAACTTGTATGATTTGATAAAAAAGCAAAAAATAAAAATAGAAGCAAGAGCAAATATATATCATAAATACAATAATGTAAAGGAAAACAAAATTGAAAGGCATTAAAATAATGATCAATATAATGACCAATGTTGCTTCCAGAGTAATGATGATATTGTCTGTTTCCCTGTCCCCAATAGAGAAGCTCATATGTATAGAATGTTGAATTCATATATTGATAATACTATCAATTTCATCAATTAACATCTCATCACTGGCTAAATATCTGGAAAGTGGAAGGCACACTGCGTTTTCTAAATATCTGCAGAACAATAGATTTGGACAAAGGTGGCAATGGATCATACAACTGGATTGAGTAAACAGCTCTTGCTAACAAATTGGGACCTCCTTGATTCAAAACTGCCTTGCAAGTGGGCTTTTCCTCCATTGATAATTAGATCTGATAATTAGAGCTTGACTGCAGAAGGTACAATTCTGCCTCCAATGATTAGGGGACCCAGAAAAACAGGCTATAGACATTCAAGGAAGACAAAACTCTTGCAGAAATATTATCAAGGAAAGAGGGAAGACTCACTCTGCTTTATGGTTTTTCTCACTTCTGGTGGGCAGAGCTATAGCTTACAGTACTACTCTTTCATTTATCTTATTCTCTCCACTATTGGACAGAAGATTGTGAAAAGAGAGAGCTCCATAGCTCATTGTGAAGAGGAATATGTAATCTTATGTTACATTATGCCCACATGAGTCCAAGAAAACTAACTGAATCCCACGTCTTGTAGGAATTCTTGTGAACCTATTACTATTGTAGAGTTAATGCTAAGTATTGTGTTACAAAATCATTAGTTATTTCCAATGCATTTAAATGTTTGCACAGATCTATTTTTCCCCACTAAGTATATGTACTTCTAAGTCCTTGGCAAATGGCTCTTTCTCTTACACAAGATTGTCTTTTGCTAAGAAGGATAAAAGGAAACCATCATCTTATAATACTTATAATGTATTTTTGCCAAAATATCTATAAAGCTGTAGATTTGGAAAGAGAATAAATTATACTTCCAACAAGCAATTAATGGTAGCAGAGAGAAGTTTTGAACTAAATAGTATGAAAATGGCACAGTAAATTTTAAAGTGCTGTGTTATTATCGGTTATTATTATCTCATGCCATTAAAGGTTATCATTCTCATTTTCTTCTTCCTCATCATTATAGCATAAAGCAACTATTATATACTGAATACTGAGCCAGAAGAGTGCCTGTGTTAATGTTCTACCTCTGATACATACTGCCTATGTGTTCTTGGGATGGTCATTTAACCTATTCCTCTAGGCAACTCTCTGACTAAAAAGTGCTAATCTGCATTGGTAGAGGAAACTCCATCACCTGGCAGTTGAAAATATCTTCGGCTTTATAGTAAAATATCACATGTATTTATGTGAATGTATATAGAGTTATTGAGATATATATACACAAATGTATATATGGCCATCCATATATGTGTGTAAACATATGTGCTTGTATATATGTGTGTGTGTATAAACATATATGTATATATTTTATGGTTTCTTAGTTTTATCAGATAACTATGAAATATATTAATTTTTATTCTATATTGAAATAAGTTTTAAAAAAGAACATTTCCTCATATAAATTAACACATTAAAAAGGATTATATGGCAAATTGCAAAGTCTATTACAGATAAACTTAGAAGAGGGAAAACAAATATATAATATTCAAAATAGTCATACACCTCCAAAGTTATTGATAATTATTTCACACAATGCCCCAAATATCAAAAAATAAAAATGCTGACAAGTTAAAATATTTTGCAGAAACTCTGGTTATATGATAATATAATTCTCACCCTTTCATATGATGTTTCCATTATATAAGTAGCAGTATAGATAGATAGATAGATAGATATACACATGTATGTATATATGTACATGTGTGTATTATGGTTGTATATGTATGTCTGTATTACATATATTATGTATGCATGTGTGTATTTCTTGTGTATGTATATGTGTGTATTATGTATGTAAATGTATGCATGGGTATATGTGTGTCTGTTTTCTAAGCAATGTGACTAAGATGACTAAGTCATCTTCACACTTCTCCATTTAAAGAAAATTTCGTGCATGTGATTTCTCACATCACTTGAATTATTGACTTCTTTTATATATTTTCCCAGTAGTGATTAACCAGAAAATGTATTCCAGTATATTTGGATGGTTGTGAATTATAACATAATTGACAAAAAAGAATGCCTAATTCATATGAAGTACAATAAGCAGAACCAAGAGAACAATACACCCAGACACCATAGATAATAAAAAGAAAACAGCTCTGAAAGATATCTTCACAGAAGTCAATGCCATGACCTACCTTGATTCCAAAGACTATAATGAGGCATACGTTCCTTCTCCCAGCAGAGAATAGAGGACCACATTAGCAAAATGAGACATGTACTGTCAGACATGATCTATGTGCAAAGTTTGCTTGTTCAATTTTGATTAATTGGACTCAGTTATAAGAAAGGGTTCTAGAAAAGGGGACTAGAAAATGTCCTAACTCTTTCACCCAATATGGTAAGTACCCTTCCCAGCTTTGTGGCGTGTGCAAATTTGATTAATATGATATCTATAGCTTTATCCACATCATTAAATGTTCTGCCACTGGTCTTCAATGACTCTGTAAGAAAGAGTGAGATTGATAACTGTGCCACTCTGTCTCACTTAAAACCAATTCATACACAAGCCATTACCCATGATGCTACTGGTTCTCTTCAAAAACAAAGGTTGAACAATAACAAAGAGCATAGGGTCAAGCACAAATCTCTGACTCACTGTGCTTGCATGTTATGCTTTCAAGTTGACATTACAGAAATAATAAGTACTTTTTTATATCCAGTCAATCAGTTTTGAGTGGATATAAGTGTACAATACTGCAGGAAAAGGTGGAAAAGATGATAGTATTCAAGTATTTAAAGGGCTATTGTATGGAAGTAGGATTAGACTTATTCTGTCTGTCATAGAACATGAAGAACCAGAAACACTAGTGGAAATTGTAATGAGACAAATATAGGCTTAATGTCAGGAAAAACCTCATAATGATTAAAGATAGATGAAGACAGAATCAAATGCCTCATGGAACTTTAACTTCCCTCTCAAATAAAGTAGATAGTGGATGACCATAGGTGAGGTCTGTCAGATGGAGTCTCCTAAAAAGTGTTGCAGTGTTCAATTGTGCCCAACTCTTCAAGACATCATTTGGGGTTTTCTTGGCAAAGATACTGATATATTTTGCCACTTTCTTCTCTAATTTGTTGTACAGATGAGAAACTAACACAAACAGTTCAGTGACTTGTGTAGGATCACACAACTTTTAAGGCCAGATTTTAACTCAAGAAGATGAGTCTTCCTATCTTCAGATTTATCACTCTATCCATTGTGCCACCTGACATATGGGTAATACTAAATAGCCACTCAATTCCTTTTTATCTGTTAAATTGTGTTGTTGTGTGATTCTGTCACTTAGTTTGCATCTCTATCTTTTCCATGTGAATAGAGTGAAAGGCTGTCAAATGGGTTGTAATAAGTAACCTATATATGGAACATTCCTCTTATATACCAGTCTAGTGACTATGGAGGGAAAAAAACTAAATCAGTCTGATATGATCTATTCTTGAAGATATTTGCCTCTATTGGCTCATTTTCTAAATATTCACTAACTATCCCTCTAATAAGAGGGTTTGTTGTTTATTTGTTTTTTAGAATTTTTCCAGATATCTAAATCAATATCGTTGCTCAGTGACTTGAAGATTCCAAATTTTCTTTCATTACAAAAAAAATTGTGATCCAATATGCCCTTCTCCTTGCCTTCAGTACCCCCTGAATATTCTCTATATCACATTTACTGCTTCCATGTTAATCAGATCACATGCAATTATCATTCTTCTTTCTGTGATATATATATATATATATACAGAGAGAGAGAGAGAGAGAGAGAGAGAGAGAGAGAGAGAGAGAGAGAGAGAGAGACTATTTCCAAAATTTCTAAATAATTATTGTAGGAAGAAAAAATGTTTTTTTTGCATTTCAGGGACTGTCAAATTTGAGAGTTACTAGGTGAGGGTGGGGAGGTAAGCATTCCCTAATACATAATAAATGTGTAATTCCAAAGTCAATTCAAAGTAATTCCACAGGGGAAGAGAGCACTAATAACAAAAGGGGATAGAAAAGGCCTCATGTAAGAGGGAGCGTCTGAGCTGAGCCTTATAAAGGGATTGAATTTCTACACAACAAGGGGGCGAAGGAAGAACATTGCAGGTATGGAGGATATCTTGTCATGAAACACAACAATAGAAGATGAAATGTCATGTATAGGAAACTTCAAGTAAAGTATCCCAGATTAACTCTATGTAGATTATGTAAGTAGACTAGTGTGAAGTCTAAAAGAAGGATAATAAGGTCATAGTTTTAGAGCTGGAAAGGATCTTGTAATACATCTGTTCTATCTCCCTAATTTTACAGATGAGGAAACTGAGGCCCAGGGAGGTGAATTGACTTGTGCAGCCTCACACAGATAGAAACAATAGAGGTAAGATTTCCAACTGTGTCTTCTGACTCCAAGTCCATTATACTTTCTGTCACACCCTGTGAAGGACTTTAAATACAATAAACAGGAGTTTATATTTTATCTAAGTGGTAAATAAGGAGCCTCTGAAGACTCTTGAGCAGTGGAGTAATGGTCAATCTTTGGTGTTAGGAAAATCAGTTTAACAGACTGCATAGACAGTAGATTAGAGAGAAAAGTAATTAGAAGTAGGGATACACAATGGGAAATTATTGAAATAATCCCAGTGAAAGGTCAAGAGGACCTTGTCTAGGGTAGTAGCTGTTTGAATAGAAAGAATGAGAAAAATGAGAAACGTTGTGAAAGTTAGATCAATTGATCTTGGCAACTGATTGAATATGGGAGTTGATGGAATGGAAAGTGCCAAGGGTGACTACAATTTGTGAATCTGTGTGACTAGATGATGGTTAGTTAAATCTTATTACATTCACACACACACACACATACACATACACACATGTAAACTGAGGCTGGAAAAGATTAAACAGTTTTCAAAATGTCCCATAACTAATGAACAAAGCTAAAAGCCAAGTATCTTGATTTCTTAGGACAAATCCCATGCTTTCTTCACTGTACCACAACTCTGAATATATGTTTATAAAAATGTGTATCTTAATTGTGATTTATGAATTCTTCCAAATAATTTCACATGCATTATTGCCATTGTGAAAACTGTAAAGGTCACCATAGTATGATGAGAAAAAAAAAAGAGTGAGCTGCTACTTATTACCTGAAAAGCTCACCTGTTAAACCTTCATTACTTTAATGATTTATAAAATAATTTGTCTGTAATAATCATTAATAATGTCAATAATAACAAATTCATGCTGACAGTAAGTGAAACCATTCCAACTTAGGATTGGATATACTATATTCAGAATCACAGGATTTCAAAGAGGCAGTGAAGAAATTACCTGTTCTGATGCCCTCATTTTATAGATGAGCAAACTGGGGTTCCGGAGAGGTGAAATCATTTGTTCAAGGTCACAGGTATTTTTAATAGTAGACATGGGATATGAAACCATGTCCTCTGGCTCCTGATGCAATATTCTTTCCCCTACACCATGTTGGATTTTAATTATAAATATATTGGCTAAGTTACAACAAGTACATCCATTTGGCCTTTGTCAGTCTATAAATAATAATATTAATAAGCCTTTGGGGTGGGTAGGATAGATTTTCAATTTCTCATGTTTGTAGTTCATGGCAATTCAAAATGTCATTTTCCCTACACACCATGTTACCAGTAGAATTTGAAGTTTTTCTTATTTCCCTCCATATAATGGCTGTCAGGAACAATGAATGCTCCACAGATTTTTTTTTTCATTTTAGGACACTGAGATTCCATTTTTAAAACTCATAGAAAATGTAGTCCAAATGATCTGACACTCTCAAACAAGATTCAGGGCTCTTGAAACATTGCTTTTCAAACTGTCATTAGCTTTCAATTTCAACCAATTGATTTTTTGAGATTCATCAACAAACTCTGCCTTGTCTGAAGCCCTGATATAAAGATCATACGTAGCAAATATACTTTCTATATACCTCTCCAGGTATCTAATACCTTTGTTAACTCTGTTGGTTAGAATGACCCAGTTTTATTAATTTCAGCAAGCAAATAATTAGCTAGTCTCCCAGTTTCTCAACAACTTTTTTTAAAAATCTGGATTAACTCTTTCAGTGCAAAGAGATTCTAGAGTTTTTCACTACATGATCCTGAATGATCAATATGCATTTATGGTATGGTATGAGGTAAGGCTAACAGTCAACATGGCATAGCAGATAGGACCATGGTCTTAGAGTCAAGAAGAGCTAGAGTCATATGAAGTTGCTTTGACATATTAGCTGTGTGACCCTGAACTCAAACAAATCCTTAGGATTCTAGAACTCAGCCAAAACAGTGATCTCTATTTTTAGAGCGAGTTTCCAAACTTAGAAATTCTGGACACAGTTAAAGCTGACCTTGAGTCTAAGATTCTTAAAGAGGAAAGATCTTTGTCCTTTACTCTCCTGACCCTAAATATTTACACACACACACACATGCACACACATACACATGCATACACACACACATATATACACACTACATATATGTGTATTAGATGTATGCTGAAATGTATTATTTAGTGTAATGTTTGGTTTGGTTTGGTTGACATACTTCATTCTCAAAGAAGACAAAAATGACATCACTGTGATAAAATCAAGTTTCATTATGTCTGACTGTGGCTAATCAGACCAATATGAGCTTGGAAGGCTCTCCCACAGATTGGGCACAAATAGTCCATTTAAACTTTGGGGTGGATACTCTAAATTTGTGCATCTTGTGTTTCCTTTGAGGTATTTCAATTCTGCTTTGCTCACAACACCGTCTCTGATGTGGGCATGCCATGCTGAGTGGTCTTGTGCCAGTGTCTCACATGTCACACAATCAATTCCAAAGTTCTTGAGAGAGACCTTGAGAGTGTCCTTGTATCACTTCTTCTGACCACCATGTGATTGTCTGCCTTGTGTGAGTTCTCCATAAAATAGTCTTTTTGGCAAGCGTATGTTTTGCGTTCAAACAATGTGACCAACCCATCAGAGTTGCGCTCTCTGAAGCATAGTTTGAATGCTTGGCAATTTAGTTCAAGTAAGGACTTCAGTGACTGGTTCTTACCCTTGCCAGATGATCTTCAGAATCTTCTTAAGACAGTTCAAGTGGAAGAGATTCAGTTTCCTGGCATTTACTACTGATCATGTTTCACAGGCATTCAACAATGAGGTCAGCACAACAGCTCTGTAGACCTTCAGGTTGGTAATCAGTCTAATACCTCTTCTCTCCCATACTTTCCTTTGGAGCCTCCCAAACACTGAGCTAGCTCTGCCAATGTGTACATTGACCTCATTATCAATGTGTACATCCCTGGAAAGTACACTACCAAGGTAAGTGAACTTATCCACGGCATTCAAAACTTCTCCATTTGTTGTAATTGATGGCTCCTTACATGGATGGTGTGGTGGTAGCTGATGGAGCATCTGTGTTTTCGTGGTGTTAATTGTTAGGCCAAAATTAGTGCAAGTGACAGAGAATTGATTCATACTTTGTTGCATTTCTGTATATATGTATTACATATGTATGTGTGTATGTAATGCAAGAAAAGAAAACACCAGGTTTATACTCTGTAATCTATTTTTCTATGCATAGCTTACTAGTTTATTCTTACATATGGTGGTGCTGCAACTTCTTTTGTCTCTTAACTTCACTTACAGCAAAAGTATCAGGATTTGATTGGGTTTCTCCAGTAGTATTTTGCATATTATTCACTGAACAAAAATCTAACATCTGGATTTCCGACAACCATTAATATTTACAGATTTTATATATATATGTATATATATATATATACATATATATATGTGTGTGTGTGTGTGCCTGTGTCTGTGTGTGTTCATTTCTCTGTGTGTCTGTATGTACACATACGTGTACATGTGCATACATATATATACATATGTGTATATATATGTTACACATAGAAGTTTATGGGTTCCAGTATACTCAAGAAGATATAAGAAAAGAGATCAACAAAGAACAATCATTTAGCATAAAAGGAAGGAAATCTGTCTAAATGTTATGACAACATATTCCCAAGGGGAATCTGTGCCTTTCTCCAGTTAAATTAATCATATACTTTAGTAAAAAATAAAGGGTGATGAGTCAGTTTGTGCATTTTCTTTAATAATGAATTTTAATGATGAACTCCAAATCGTATAATTTATTCCAGTTAAAGACTAAAACTAAAATTTACATATTAACAAATGTAAAAGTTGATAGAGATAATAGTTACCTTTTCCATTTGAACAGTCCATAAGAAAACAGGGATTATGAATACAGCAGACAGACTGATTGACTAACCTAACAAGTGAATGGGAATGGAGGCAGGGGTGGGTTTCAACTTGCTCAGTATTGACCATCCTGCAAGACAGTTTGATCCATGGTGTGTGCTGTTGCAGAAACAGATTTCAGTTTATTTGCACAAACATGTTGATTCTTGTCACTTTGTGGGGAAAGAAAAGATGCCCAGTATACTTACAAATATTTTTCATAGGTTTTTCTTAAAGTTATTTATAGGGAAGCAGTAGTCTGCTGTGTGGGGCTCTCCACAATAGGATGTGTGGTTAAACTGCAGGCAGGAATATTTTTAAGTGTTATCTAGGTCCCTAATAGCAGATTGGTTCCTACAAAAGTAACAGTAATTGAGTAGACTGAAAATGGTAGTCACATTCTAATTATGACACCAATTGACCTCTCCATCACAAATTGGTGAGTAAGAGAAACCAGTATGAGTCTGTTGGCATGGTTCAATGTTTCATAAATTTCCTGTCCAAAGGTATAACCAGCCCCTGGTGGAGAAATGACCTATCCACCACTATCCATTCATTTGTTCCCATAAGCAGTAGGGCACAATTGGAGTTATTCAGTAGGAGAGTGACATGATCGACCTATGGTTTAGGAAAATCACTTTAATGGCTAAATGAAGAATGAATTAGAGTGAGGAGAGACTTGAGGCAGGTACCTTAATCAGCAGGCTAGTGCAGTAATCAAGGCATGAGGTGATGAGGGCTCTACTAGAATCTTTCAGTGTAAGAGGAGACAAGCGAATGTATTAGAGAAATGTTGGAAAGGTGAAATTGACAGGCTTTGACAACAGCTTGGATATGAGGGGTGAGAAATGAGTCCTGGATGACTTTTAGGTGATGAGCCTGAGGGACTGAAGATTTTCACACCCTCCCAGCCACCAAGTTCCTGACACAGGTCTAATTTTCCCTCTACCTCTTCTGAACTTTTTTCTGACTCTTTCAAAATGGAAATTATCCTGGTGTATTTTCTCCATGCTTATCCCAGGCTCGTATGCAGTAACCCTAGGAGTACTGTACAAGGAAACTGCCTAATAGGAATAGCTACCTTCATGAGGATGTGACACATGAATCAGTAAAAAAAAAAAAAAAAAAAAAAAAAAAATTACTGCAACTCTTGTGAGCAAATGGATTTTTCATAGGTCAGATGATTTCTGAACACTACTTATAATGTTGCCATATTCCCTTCCAGAAGTGTCTAACTTCTTTCTGTTAGGGGTTCTTAACCTCCAATCTAAAAACACCCAAAGACTCCATGGATAGATTTTACATGATGTGTAATTTTTTTAACTATTTCAATAAAATTGTTTTCTTTGTAATCATATGCATTTTATTATATGTATTTAGAAACATTACTCTTAGAAGACTTCTGTAGGCTTCACCAGATGTCAGAGGTCTATGACATGTGAAAACGTTAAGAACCAAAGAGATGTGCCCTTGGGATAGTGTGATGTATTCAGTTTTCTTTTATTATCTCATAGTACAAGAGAGAGTGGAAATAAGGATGATGACTTCTTGTGCCACAAAGGTAGTTTCTTTAATATTTTTCAATGTTATGTAAAATGCGGCACTGAGAAATGTCATACATATGTTCATTTAGATTTAGTCAAAGAAGCAGTGAAGAGACGTTGCTATCTAAGCACTTGGCAGAGTGAAAGACTTTGGGGAGGAGAGAAATTTGTAAGACCCTTGCCTTCTCTTCTTTATTCTTAAAGGCCTGTTCTGACTAAGGTAAAATCCAATAACTTTTACTATTATTATTACTTAAAATTAGCAAGTGTTTATTTTCTCTCCCATTGACCCTTCCCCACTGGGGATGCAGGGGGACGGACAACATTTGTAATAAATATATAAATATATGTAGTCAAAGGAAAAAAATTCCCATCCTGATCATGTCCAAAAAGTGTCTCATTCTTTATATTTAGTCCAACTCCAAAAGGATACATTACCTAGATATTAAAAGGTCACATCATAAACTAATTAGAAATACAAGGCAGAAATCATCTTTTAGATCTTTGGATAGAGAAAGAGTTCATGACCAAACAGGGATTAGAGATGATCATAACAAAAAAAGGACAGTTTTGATTAAGTAAATTTTTTAAACATTTTGCACAAACAAAACCAGTATCATTTAAAAACACTAACCAGTGACAGTTAGTAAAGGACAGATTTGAAGATAAAATGAGATGAGAATAATTTCAATTTGTGGTTTTCCGATAAAACTTTTCACAGGCATTTTTGAGTCCCTGGAGATCTAGCCTAACCTGACCATCAAGGCTCTTTGATTATTAAAATGCAAAAGATAAAGAAGAGTTTGATAAAGATTAGATTAGGGAGTATGCAGTGTGAAAGGAGCTGAATAATATAGATATCTTACATAGGTCTATGTATTGATCTTTTCGAAAATACTTGCATAAATTGACTTTCTGATATTTGCAATTATTTTTCCTTATTTATGAAAATAATTTACCAAATCTGGTAGCCTAATTTAAATGTAGTAAAAAAAAATTTGTTTTAATTTAATTTTAATTTTAAAGTAGCCTAAATTTAAATATAGTCTATAAGTTATTTGAAATTTGATAGTGGTGGGAAGGTGGGGTCATTGCTTGAAAATTTTGGTGCAAATAAATCACACAAAAAGCTGTTTGCTAGGATCGAACAGGAATATGTTACTGAAGCAGAGCCATATTATTTATTTGTTTTGAGCTTCATTACATGAAATATGGGGAACTCCTCGTATGGCAACTCTACCAATTAAAATAAGCAATTCACCCGAATTAATCTCATATCTTAATCTAGGCCCAAGAAAGATGAAGTGATTTACCTATGGTCAAACAGTTAGTATGTATCAGAGGCTGAAGGTGAATCCAAGTCTTTCTGACGCCCACGTCCTCTCACATTTTCATTCATGCTACTTTCCACAGGTATCTATTACGGAATTTAAATTGTCTTTACTTTTTTTAATGTTTTCATCACGTGACATGAAGCACAACCGTTAGAACCAGAATGAGGTCAGAGTTTCTTCAGATTGTATAATACAGATAGTTAAGGTGATTGTGCTGAATAATGTACACAGATATATTTGGATTGATTGTCAGAAACAGAAGATTCCCCAAATTAGTATGAAGTTCTCTTAGTTTCTTGACCTCCTATATTGGGCCAAGGTAGAAATCTCATCAAAACAGGCCATCAAAAGACTCAGTCTACTGACATTCAGGTAAAAAGGAGAGAGAGTTTTAGCACACAGAGATCCAACGTGTGGGAAACAAAAAGGGAATTTTGTGTCCACAGGGTTAAAACTCCTCCCAGCTTTGAGTCATAGCAGTTGATCAGAGTTGTGGCTTAGCATGGTCAGGTAAAAGGTCAGAAACTTGTGCCCAGGCTTGAAGAGCTGTTTTGAGGGGAAGTCTATCAGAAAGGAGAACATGAAGTGAGATGTTCAGAAGGCTTCTGGCCAACAGATGTTGAGGCAGGAGACTCCAACTTGGAACAGTATAAAGGGGTTTGCATTGGTCTGAACAAAGTGTAGCACTCCCCCAGGAACTACCAGTTCATTCAGGGGGAGTCAACGTAAAAATTAATGACAGCTTTCCTGATTTCACGATGAGTACTGTTGTTTGTTTAAGGTGAGCATTTCTCTCATAGGAGGGAATGTACCTTCTTGTTGCAAGGACCACAACAAAGATTCTGCTTTCACTCTGGACTTTAGTTTTGTTATCAGGTCCAGGTGTGAGCCTTCCTCTAGATGGGGAGGGGACTCGGGAGGCTCTATTTATAACAAAAGTCGCTGCCAACATTCCTGAGTATTAAAATAACATATGTTGAAGTCTACAAAATCATCATTTCTAATCAATATTATTGTTTTCATACATTTCTTATATAGAAATTGATACATTTCTTCCTGAAGTTGTTTCCAAAGAAATTGCATGAGCTGGCTATATATGTGGGTTAGGAGTGGGGATGTTTTTAAAAGAAACAAAACTCCAATTCATCATAAGCAATTTGTGGTGAGATTTCCAATAAAGTCTGAAAGAGAATTAACTCACTACCAAGGTTAGAGAAAAAGAAAAAAAATCAATATTTTCATGATTTTCATTAGTAAATGAACCTATACATTTCTATATTGAGTATCAAGTTAAGATATAGATAGATACACAGATATCTATATATATGGGTATATATATGTATATCTATATATACTATGTGTGTATGTCTATCTGTATGTATACACATATACATATACATATATATATATAGTATGTGTATCCTAGATATACATATCTTAGGCAACATGGCAAGTGCTTTACAAACCTTCAAGCACTGACAGGGTATGGCCCTGGAAATACCCCTCCCCACCCAACTTCCCCTGAACTCTCCCACAGGCCCCTGTAATTCATTTGAGACTCATTTAAGTATAATCCTTCGAAATGTCCTTGCATTGTGGCTTTGAGCCAGCCTCATTCTCCAATTCTCTGTTTTTGATGGCCAGAAGATGCCCAGTTAACTTGGAGATTACTCACTATATTTCTTTCTTTTTTTTGTTGGTTTTTCTTTTTTCCTTCCCTCCTTCCCTGTTTTCTTCCTTCCTTTCTTTTTTCCTCTTTCTTTCTCTTCCTTTCTTCCTCCCTCCTCTCCCTCCCGCTTTTCTTTCCTTCCTTCCTTCTTTTCTTTCTTTCTTCCTTTCTCTCTTTCTCTGTTTCTCTTTCTTCCTTTTTTCCTTTCTTTCTCTTCCTTCCTTCCTTTATTTCCCTTCCTTCCTTTCCTCCTTCCTTCCTTTCTCTCTTTCTCTGTTTCTCTCTCTCTCTCTCTCTCTCTCAAAGACTGGTCCCTGCCTAAGCTTCACTTAATGGCTGCATGTTGGGCCCTCCTGGCTTACAGTGAATGTCAATGTTAACTATTTCTCTTCGGAACAGCAACCCTGAGGGTCTTCCCCTCCCAACTTGATTTTTTTTTCTTTTTTCTATTTAAAGGTACATCCCTTGACTCATTTATTAGAGAAGGCTACTCAATGGGCTTTGCCTCACTCACCTGCAAAGGCCTTAGCCTAGAAGGATCAAAGTCTCCCATTGCATCCTAGGCTATCTCCAGTCATCCTGAAAAATATCTGGTCACTGAATCTAGATGGCTCTGGAGGAGAAAATGAGGCTGGTGATCTTGCGCAGCTCTCCCTCACTCAAATCCAAGTCAGCTGCAAGACATCATTTCCCTAATGTCATGGTCCTCTTCAAAAATGAAGGAAAAACACACAACAACCTTTAACCTAGCCCAGCCCTTCATTGTCTGAATACTCCTAAGCCACTTCTCACCGTTAAGTCCTTCTTGATACCTTTTTTGTTACCTCCCAGTCACCCCAAACTATGGGCCACACTATGAAAAAGCTAAGTCTGGTCTACCAAATCGCTCAGATCTGGCCAATAGTATGGATTCTTAAAATCTCACCCACCTCAACCAGTGTTTTAATAAGTCTTACCTCTGAAAGAAGGCTTGAGTCAAATTTCTTCAAGGCAGGACCCATGTCTTTTTCTCTCGAAACACCCTAGCACACCCTAGGTACAACAGCACTATACATATGTTTGTTATGACTATTATCATTATTACATTTTAACTAGCCAGACTGAGAAAGACTAAGATCTCTCTTATTTTTAATTATAAATTCTCTTCAGCCAAGTCTCTCTTTTTTTCTGTACTGGAACCAAAAAAGATTGTCATTCAGATCAACATAGGGAACTGAGGATATTGATCCTCAGTATCTATGGTGATTCTATAATCAAAGAAACTGGAGGGTAAAACATCTTGGAATTCACGAAATAAAAAACATTCAACTTCCTCTGCCAGGAAAAAGGAGAATTTTCTCACAAGGAGTTTCCTAGACTAATAAAAGCATGTCTGGGTCAAAATGTTCAATTTATTATTACCATTTTTATTCTGACTTTAATAGGTAAAGCTCATCTTCCTTGACAAATACATACATGCATACAAAATAGGTGAGTAGCTTTATCTTCTCTCTAATTTATTATCATTGTTCCATTTAACCAAGCAGGGGTCCTAGTTTTTTGTTTTGTTTTGTTTTGTTTTTTTAACATTAACTCCCTCATTAGAAAGGAAGCTGCTTGAGGGCAGGACCTGTTTCTGCCTTTTTTTGAATTCCCAGCTTAGCCCCATGTTTTATACACATTAAGCGCTTTAAAAATACTAGCTCACTGATTCTGTCCCTTCTATGATCTTTCTTGTTCCTTCAAAATAACTTGAAATGCCATTTTATTGTCTTTAGTTTTTCAGACTAGCCTTTATTCATTCTGAATTGGGTATTTATCACCTCTCAACCCTGATAAAAGGATCTATAGGAAAGAAAGTGTCAAAGTTATATTGATGCATGTTAGAGGTCCTAGGAATGTGTTATGGAAGGAAGAAAATAAAAATTAAAGACTAAGCCAGTTATTTGAGTTGGAGAGGGAGGAGGGTTTGGAATCTCTGGGCTTATTTTATCTTTGTTTTTCCTAGTCATTGTAGAAACCTGGTATTATCTCTATTTATTTTCCACAACATATTTAGTTGCATCTCTTTAATACCATCTGTAATTAGTTCACAACAAAACAACTAACCTGAGAATTGTATTTCTATTTCTACAAATCCCTAGTGTTTTTTGTCACACTCCTCCATAACACTTTAGAGGGAATTGACAACAGTTGCTACAGGAATTTGTAAGGTTTTCTCCCTGGTGCCTAAATCTTGGTGAGAAAACCCAGCATGCCAAAATCTCATTATCCTTCCTTTTCGAATTCAAAGAATCATTTGTCCAGTACTTACTATTGGAAAATTATTATGCTCAGATCTGGGAATACAAAAAGAGAAAGCAGTCCTAAAGGAACAGGAGATCTAATGGGGAGAGGGAAGAAATGGACATAGCAGCAAGGAGAGGGGGGCAATATATGAACACACAGAACTGTTACACAAAGTATAATGAATGAGTGGCAAAGGAGATAACCAAACAAAACACTTAAAGAAATTCTGAGGATAGGGAAATTGATTTCAACTTGAAGCATCAGGAAAAGCTTTGTGGAAGTTATGGAACCAGGCCAAGGTGATAAAAAAAGAGGATTTTAACGTGCAGAGATAAGGAATCTATGTGATACAAGAATAGCGGATTGTTCCTACAAATGCAGAGAGTCCAGAAAACAGAATGAGATTGGGGAACAGTTAAAAGTCAAGTATAGCTCATCCACAACTAAGTTGGCAGCTGTGGATAAAGAAAAGAAATTCAAATTTCATTTCTGGTACTTAGTAGTTGTGTGCCCTTGGGAATTAGTTTCCATACCTATAAAACAGGCATCACAAGAGCACCTACCTTAAAGGGATTGTTGTGAGGATCAAAGGAGGCAGTAATTATAAAGTGCTTAGCATAATACCTGACACATAATGGGACCTATAGAAATGTTAGCTATTATCATTATTGTCCTGAATATTCATTCTATACAGCTTGATATTGTTAAATTGCTTCATGCCTGTTGCCTGTCTCAAATAAACTGTTTCTGAAATTCATTGCTAGTTTAACTTTGGGAAATCTGTTTCATCTCTTCTGGCCTCAATTTTCTCATCTATAAAATGAGATGATTTGATAAGATGCTCTCTGAAGTTCCGTTCTTACTGGAAGGTCTATAAACTCACGATCCTGGAAGAAAGAACAGTGTCTTATATTTCCTTTTTGTGTTAGTACCAATAAGTATATTTGTAGCATGTCTATCGGATTGCTTTGCATAAATAAATTTTAATATCCCTGTGGAAACTGTTCTCTATCAAATATGGTTAATATGGTAGCAATGATGCTATAATGATAACTCCTTATCTCATGAATATAAAGAAACTCAAATTCTAGAGCTGACTGCTAATGTCCCATCGACCTCTGTCCCAAAGCCAGATGGCTTTCTCCATTCAGTTTTCCACTTTTCTGTTTGTCAGTGTTCATTAAACAAAAGCACAAAACCAGAATTTGGCAGCTGCGGTTAGGTATGAACATAATCATAACAAATCTGAGGTCCCATTACTGACTTTTCCCAGTGCAGGCACTTATGTATGTGAGAGAGTTTTGTGTAGCAGATAACACTGGACTTGGAGTTAAGAAGATCTGAGTTTACATATTGCTTCAAAGATCTACTGTGTGACTCTGGGTAAATTGCTTAATCTCTCCCAACCTTAGTTTCCTGATCTGTGAAACTGGTTTGCTAGGAAGATGAAATAAGTTAATTTATTTAAAGGGCTTTGCAAATCTTGAAGCTCTACATAAATGTTAGCTATTATTACTATAATTGTTTTATTGTTATTGTTTTTATCATCCTCATCATTATATCTCCTTCACCTGGCTCATTTTCTACCTACTGTGCTATATCCACTCTTCCAGTTAGTTCACAGTCCATTGTCAATTTTCACATGAATTTCATCTCTTCATCTATATTGTTTTGAAGTTCAAAGTCTCCTACACCTCTGCAGCTGATGTCCTATATCTAAAATCCTACAGTTCTATATAAGTCAAATCAAAAAGCAATTGTTAGGTGCCTAATATTTGTCAGACAATATAGCTTTTTTAATAACAACTTTCATTTTCAGATCCCATATAGCTAGTGGGAACAACATCAGTTTGTAATTCGTTACCACTATAATAGCAGCTTCAATGAATATGCTTGCAAATATGTGTTCTACTTTCTTTCAAATTCTTAAGCAGAGGCCTAGTAGTCACATTACTGGGTCGAAAGGTGTACCAAAGTTTGATAGATTTCTGAGGATACTTCCAAATTGTTCTCTGAACAGACTGCATCAGTTTGCAATTCCACCAATATTGCAGAAATGTACCTGTTTTCCCATAGATCCTTCAGCATTTATTGTTTTTTTCTTTTTTTGTCAACTTAACCAATATGAGAGCTGTGAAGCAGAATCTCAAAGATGTTTTAATTTACAATTCTCTAATTATTGGTGATTTAGAATATTTTATATGAATGTTGATAGTTTGGATTTCTTCATCTGAATACTGCCTGTTTATAAACTTTGACCATTTCTCAATTGAAAAATTCATCTTATTCTTATAAAATTATATAAGTTCCCCACATATTTAAAAATGAAATATTTAAGAGAGAGAAATATGGCAAATATTTTCCAGTTTCCTTGCTTTTTGTCAAATTTTAGCTGAATCAATTTTATTTATGAACAATATTTTTAAAAAACTTATGTAATCAAAAATGTCCATTTTATCTTCTGTGATCTTCTCGTTTTCTTGTACATGCATGAAATCTTCTCTTAAACATTGATCTGATAAATAACTTTATTTATATTATATTATATTATAGATTTATATTATATAATGCTCCTTAAATTGCTCATAATATCCTTATTTGTAAATCATGCACCCATTTGTAGCTGATCTTAGTATACCACATAAGAAGTTGGTCTATTCTTAGTTTCTGCCTGACTGCAATATGTTTTTCTTGGGTAAAGTTGCTTAACCTCCTTGTGCTCTAGGTTGATTTTTTTAATATGAAAAATGAAGAGGTATTACTTGATGATCTCTGATGTTCCTTCTAGCTTTAAGTTTATGTGCTATCATCCTTTCAGCTCTATATCTAATATCATATGAGTAGTAAAATTCTGTATCTCAAGTCAAGTCAACAAGGATTTTTTAGGTGAATACTATTTTTCAGTCAATGTCTTAAGTTCTGGTCATACAGAGAAATACAAAACAAACAAACAACTAACTAGTTCATGCTTTCAAAAATCTCAAAGTCTTAATAAGGAGACAATATACAAAAATCTGTATACAATCATGAAATACACAAGGTAAATTAAAGATAATCTCAGAAGTAAGGCACTAAGATTAAGGATTAGTAAAGACTCTTTGCAGAGGTGAGGTCTCACCTCTTTTAGATGAGATCTAAAGAAACCAAGAGGTAGAAACGAGGATGATATTGCATTGCTAGTATGAGGAAAAGTTAATAAAAATGATGTGAATCAAAAGATGGAGCACCCAGTTCATGGGAAAATAAGAAGGCTAAAGGTACTGGATTGAAGGCAACATTAAAGGGAGTTAAGTATAAGAAGACTGAAAAAGTAGAAAATGTTCAGCTTGTGAATGCTTTAAAACCAAAAGAATTTTATATTTTATCACAGAGGTAATAGAAAGACCTTGGAGTTTATTTAAAAAGATGATGAATGGCATGAAATAAGCTTCAGAAGACCACTTTGGAGATTGGCTGGATTGGAGGATGGACTGCAATGAAGAAAGACCTGAGGTAGGGAGATGAATCAGCAGAATATTACAGTAGTTCAGGTATGAGGTTGATGGGATACTTGGGTGCATGCACTTGGGCCCCAATTCTAAAATCACATTTCTCTTTAAAAATTGCATTTCTCCCTTGCCTCAAAACACTATCCCAGGCAGTTTCTCCCCAGCCCAATGACACAGCCTGCCCCAACAAGAACCGTTATCTCCCTTCCTGATACAGCAGCCAGCTGGACCTACAGAACTTATTAGTTTGAACCAACTATGTCCTGACTGGACTGACTGTGCACTGGGTCGTAATGACATTTACTACTCACTAACCAATCATATACATATATATCCTAGACTTAGACGTACATATACTCCCTTACATTTATCTTGTCTAAGAAGACATCGATGTGAACAACCTGGTATTTCTGAGCCAGCCCTGACTGTTGATTGACTTAGTGATGTTTCAGGCCTAAAACCACACCTCGAGGTTGCCCCCCCCCCCCTCCTTGGGCTATTTCTCGATGAATTTTGGGTAAAATACTTGCACAGTAGATATCAAAAGTGCATGTTCCTTTAAGAACTGATCACTCCATAACCACTTCCTCATCCCACCCCAAAACACCTACTTAGCATATTTGGCACATGCTTCGTTATAGAATATACTATATAAACTTTCCCTGTACCCCTCTAAGGTTGCAGGTTCCCTAAGAACTCTTGCCCGCTGAAAAGCGCAATAAATCTTTACCTTGACCTCAACAATGCTTGAGTCTGTGAATTCTTCTCCAGGCAACCTGCCCCTGGTACCATGGTCTTTGTAGGGATCTCACACCCCCCCCTTCCTGCCATCATCAAGGTGATGAGAGCCTGCCAGGGTTGTAGCAGTGTCAGAGGAGATAATGGATAATAGCCAAAAGAACTTACAAAGGTAAAATCAATAGTTTCGGCAACAAATTGAATGAGGGATGAGTGAGGAGTCCAGCATGACACCAACATTCTAGGCTGGGTGATTAGGTTAACAGTGGTAACCTTGGCAATAACAGAGAAGTAAAGAAAAGGAGAGCTTTTGAGGATAAGGGGGAGATAATGAGTTCAGTTTTAAACACATTGGGTTTAAAATATGTGAGCGATATCCAGTTAAAGATGTTCAATTGGAAGCAGTTCAAGATGTGAAACTAGAAGATCAGTAAAGCGATTAATGCTGAATAAAAAGGTCTGAGAATCATTAGCATAGAGGTGATAATTAAATCCATAGGGACTGATAAGATCATGAAGTACTGAAGTATAGAGGGAAAAGAGAAGATGGCCCAGGACAGAGCCTAGTATTAGTAGGTGTGTGACATAGATGAAGATAGAACAAAGAGGTAACTACCATGTGAGAACCATAGTAAAATCTGTTATTACAATATGTTGATATGAATGTTTCACAAAGAACTAGAAGCACATTTTTCTAGACTCTTTACCATCTTTCCTCATTTGCCTTTTTTTTTGAGACATACCCCTTCCATAAGACCTCTTCTAAACTACATGATCATTTTCCAAATTAATTCCTGTTTGTTGAAGCACTCCTTTGAATTTGACACAATGTTAGTAATGATAACTGGAACTCCACTAGGACCTCCATGCATCTAGCTCATCAGTCTAGGAATTAAAACCATTGTGGTGAAATGACACTTTTAAAAGGATGCTAAAAGGAGAATGATTTTTCTTCAGTTCATTTACCCAAGTACATGACTTGTTATTTATTGTCATACAAAGGTGATGAATATTGTGCTTGCATACTGTCTTCAAATATTAGAATATATTCCTATAAACATTTTGTGCTTGAAAGGCGATGTTTTCCACCAATGCTCTCATTTTTATCTTTTCTTTTAATAGTATAGATAATTAGTATTGTTTTTACCCATCTATTGTATGTGCTCTCTCTCTGCTAGGAAGAAGGCAAACAATTGGTTCAAATTTCATTAGGAAGATGGTTGAAATTGTTGAAATCAATGCCTCTATCCAAAATAATTTCAATTACTACCTGTTGGGAAGATAGATGAAGGGAATTCTTAGATTCGCAGAATCTGAGAAGGACCTTAGGTGTTGTCTAGCTTAGAACAACCAGTAAATGAATAAAAATATCTTCCACAACATCCTACCCTCATTCATTTATTCATTCATTCATTCATTCAACAAACACAACTTATTTAACCAATTAATTTTCTTCAATATAATTTCTAGCTATAGTTATTGCATATTTTTATTATAATTATGCATTTTTGCTTAAATATTTTATTCTCTTGTCTAATTAATTGGATCACATGCTAGTTGAGCTCTCTTTTTGTACATCTCTCCCTCCAAGAATCTGGTACAGATTTATGTAGCCTCATTGTGCTCAATTATTACTCAGTCAGTGACTTGTTAATTGTTGTCATAACAAGAGCTGGAAGAGACCTCTGTGCTTATCTACTCAACCCTTCTACTTTATAAATGAGGAAACTGAGACCCAGGAAGGTTAAGAAGAAAAAATTATCCATTGGTCATATAGGTGATATGGATCAGAAGTATGATTTGAAAACAGAACCTCTGAAGAGCCAGAGTTCTCCATTATATCATGTTGCCTGGCCTCCCCTTAATAAAAGGATTTTTGGGGTAAAACTTGGACTCAGTCAAAAGGCTGCACTCAAGGACCTAGAAGGCTACATGTGACCTTGAGGCTACAGGTTCTTCCCACACCTGCTCTAAACTGTTACTCCAAGGCAGTTCCATACAATATATGGGCTACTTGTGAGAAAGCAAAGAATTTGGGGAGGCTGTCACATGAACTGTGGCAACCAGTCATCATCAGTCTGTCTCTAGTCTAACCTATTTGCTGCCACAAGAAGTTAAGAAGCAGGTCTGCTCCAAGGACAGGGCATCAGTTGCTCTGTCCTAGTTAAAGCTCTGGTATTTAGTTTCATATGACTTTTAAAGGGTTTTGTTTCTTTCTTTGTTGCCTTTTCTGTTTTGTTTCCTAAGTTAAAAATTTAGGAAATTTTAGGAAAAATTTAGGAAAGTTAGGAAATTAATTCTCCTAAATTATGTCTTAGAGAATAATACTTTACACTGGGAGTGGGCTATTTTAAATTTTAAAAAATATCTAGGCATAGAATGAGTATTTCTGAGAAGATAATGTGGTATAATAAAAGGAGTGCATTTAGAATCAAAAGACCTGGGTTTAAATCCCATCTCTTCTACCTACTATCTCTGTGATATCAGGCAAGGCACTTCACCAGTCAGATCTCACTTACCTCATCTTTAAAATGAGACAATAAGACTAGACTTTTGAGGTCTTTTCCAGTTTTAAATCTTCAGATATATGAAGCAATAACCCCTCTCTCTACTTCTCCCTCTCTCTCCCCTCTCTCTCTCTCTCTCTCTCTCTGTCTGTCACCCCTTCCACTCCCTCCCTCTTTTCCTCTCCTTCATTATTTTTCTACTTTCCTAAGCTGGATTCAGTTCTTGGGACTATTGAATTAATTCCTAAAATATGTAGATGTGGATTCATACATAATGCCTCTGTCATCTCTACCAATTTCAAAGAATAATTAAAAAAACAACCTGTCCCTAGTGATTTTCATGTGGTTAGGCCTTCTATAGTCCCATCATTAGAAACGTGTTCAAACTGAAAAACTAAGAAACTTCCTTCTAAGATGATATCACTGCTGTGCATACTTCCTTTCTTTGCCATTTTTAGCATATGGTGGGGGGAGTGATATTTTTTGGCACACCCATTAGTTTCAAATTAGATCAGCCTGCTGTTTCAAAAAGCAAATACTTGTGTACTCCAAAGAAAATAGTAACAGATAAATATATCATTTTCTTTCTTTGTAAGGTGTTGAATTCTAATCAAATGTTTCCCAAGTGATGTGTCCTGGTCTGCTCCCATATTCCCACCCGAAATCATCATAAACATTTAAAATATTTTCCTAAAACCAATAGTACATGCTGTAGTAAGAGATTATGGTTATACTTTACTAACCCATTAATCTATGAGTTCAACCTTTTCCAAAGACCTCAGGTCAATAAAACCAGTGTCTACTAACAGTAGCTATATTCAATTATTATACATAATAAGTGCTTAATAAATTCTAGTACACTTGAAGATACATGTTTTGGCTTCAGCTGCTGATCTTGGCTGAAAATATCATCTCTTCTCATGCATCTAGGATATTCTCCATAAAAGGATAACTGTCTTCAAGGTTTATTGCATAGAAACATTAACAAGGGTTAATGATTGCAGAGAGGCAGCTATAAGTTTGATTTATATTAGTGCAAGCAGGCAGAGGGCAAGATAGTAATAGGTAAGAAGAATGGGCTGCCTTATTATCAACCTCCTCAACAGTGCAGTTATTTAAGGGAATAACAGAAGACCCTTTGTCAGGGATCTGCTAGAAGGCATCCATGGTCAGGTATGTGTTGGATTAGGTGACCTCAGAAATTGTATCATACTAGGCAACATTATACAAATTTGATATTACACCTCCTAACTCAGAAATCTGTGAAATTCCTCCCTACTGCATAAGCAAACTAGGAACTACATTAACAGATTTTTTTTCAGGGAGCCTGTTTTTCTCTGTATGTAATTCTTTGTTTTCATTAAGTTTATCCAGTTAATTTTAGCTTCTGAGCATACTGATGGGGCTTTTCCCACATGGACTAGGCTTACTGTGCATTCAACAGTCTAATACTCACTTGCCTGGACAATTTTAGTGGTACTTCAAGTCCTATAGACCATAAACTGTATAAAGACACTTAATTTTATTTCTTGAAGTAATCTTTTGATTGACTCATTTATTTGGAATCAATACTTTTGCATTCTTTAGAAAACATGGAGAGAAGATATATGTTTACTTTCCTAATTTTAGAATTCATACAGACCAGTGATTCCCAACTTTTTAGTCTCAGGATTGTTTCATACTCTCATAATTACTGAAGACTTCAAAGAAATTTTGCTCATTTTGGTTATTTCCATCAATATTTACTATTTTAGAAATCAAAACTGATAAAAATTTTAAATATTCATTTAACAATTACACTGATAAACCCATGATGTTTCAACAAATAAAATGTTTTTATGAAAAAGTATATTTCTGCCAACAATAAAAATTTAGAATAGAATTGTTCTACTTTTTTTTTCAAATCTCTTTGAAGTCTGGCTTAATAAAAGACAGCTAGATTTTCATATCTGCTTCTGCATTTAAAATGCTGCGATATGCTGTTTTGGTCCAAAATCTAGCCTCATGAAAATGTATAGTTGGAAAAGGGAAGGATATTTTAATGACAAATAATGTTATAGTATATTTTTTCAAAATAGTTCTGATTTTGTGGACCTCTGAAAGTTTCTTAGGGATCCACAGCAGTCCTTAGACCACAATTTGAGAAATGCTGATCTAGACCTATTCCATCACCTCTTTTTATAAAGCTCAGAGACATTAAATGACTTGCTTATCAACAAACTACTCAACAAATACTTATTAATCACTTATCACATACAGATCATTCTCCTCGTTTGAAATATAAAGACCCAAAGAAAATATTGCCTTTATCTTCAAGGAGCTTATGTTCTGCTGAGGATATTCAATGTACATGCAGATACAGTAAAGCAGTTTGGGAGGGGGGTGTCTAAGGAGAAAGAAAACACTAGCACCGGAGTGAATCCGCAAAAACCTGTACTTCATTCTGAATGAAGAAAAAGATTTTAATAGGCAGAGGTGAGGAAGGAGAGTATTTCAAACACAGGAGACCTTCTATAAAGGCATCGAGAAAGTGGAAGAGAGTGGGAATAGTTCTGTGAATTCCAAACAGTACCATTTAGCTAGGATATTGGGTGTATGAAGGGAAATACCATGAAATAGTGTTGGAAAGACAGATTGCAGTCAGACAATTACATTTTTGAGTAGGTAAGTGACATTGTCAGACCTGTGCCTTAGGAAGATTATTTTGTCATCTGTGTGAAAAGTAGATTAAAGAAGAGGGAAGTCTAGAAGCAGAAAGATGAATTAGAAAGCTTTTTTAACATGGTCCACTTGAGAGGTGATGAAAGTAGGGCAGTGGTTGTTTAGGTAGGGAGATTGAAACAAATGGGAGAGATGTTGAGAGAAGTAGAATCAATAGGCATGGTAAATGACCAGATCTGGGGAGGGCAGGGTAAGAGAAGAATGAAAGTTATACAGATAACATCCATTTTTATTTATCCAGTTTAATGGAGGAGAAAGTAATGGATTCTTTTCAGTGGATGTTATCTATACTGGAATAACTGAACACATGGAAACAGCTGTAATTAACAACGAATAAAGTAAAAGAATATCAGTAAAGACAGCCCAGATCTGAGTCTTGAGGGGACATCTATTCTTTGGATAGGGGCCTTGAATGATGATTCATTAAAGCGAGAGGAAAAAGCAGACGGATGAGTAAAAACATCAGGAGAGAGCAGTGTCAGTGAATCCTAGGAAGGCAAGCATATTCAGTAAGGTGGAGTTTGAAGTAAATGTTACAATTTGGCAATGTCAAAACCTACAAAGCTGTCAAGTATGATAAGGATTAAAAGTCATCCATTTTAGCAGGCAAGGGATCCTGGTGACCATGAAGAGGGTGGTTTTGCTGAACTAATGGAATTACAAGACAGATTTCAAGGCATTGAGAAATGATTAAGAGGTTATGCAAAGGTAGATTGTAAATAAAAGAACCTATATTTGAGACTATGTTAGAGTCTTTGGATCTAAATTCACTGCTCTTTCCATCATATCATTTTGAATTTTTGGTAGCTTTATGGACTGAAAGAATATCTTCATAATACCAAAGCCCATACTTAACTCTGAAAAGCTTTTGTGGTCAAAAGGGAGGCATTAAGGTTCAATGAAAAAATTCCTAGCTCTGGAATCAATCTCAGCGGTGAGGCTTAAAAAAATCACAATTGGTCCAAATAATTCTCTGGTTCAAATCTACTCTGTAAGATTAGATCAATATATCTTTGTGATTCTAGACAAATCATTCAGTTTCTCTGAGTCTCCATTTACTCATCAAAAAATGAGATTTCAATGGACTTGTAAGGGCCCGTCTAACTCTAGACCTTGGATCCATTGGGAGAATCTGAAATAGAAGAGAAAGCTCAGTAAATTTAATACCATGATGCTAAAAATAAAGGCAGTACCTGAGGAGTAAATCAAATAAATATCTCAGAGGAGCACTTACAGACTTCATTGAGCTTGGGAGAGGAATTTATTATTCTTCTGAAAACATTTTATCCTTAGAAAAAGACAACCTAAGTCTCTGTGATCTCCATCCATAGAATTCCCTCTACTTTTGCTGCAGAAGTCTGTTGGATTTTGAGCTTAAAGTTATGTTAAAAAATAGAAGATTGTTTTGTTTTTGTTGGGTTTTTTTTTTTTTTGGTTTTTTTTGACAAAGCTTGGACATAAATGACAATGTAGCAGATTCAATGGATGCTGCTATTGAGAAATAACTTGATTACTAGGAGAGACTTTAGCATTAATGAATTGGCCACTTTTGTTCTTCAGTACTGGCTGATACTTTATGACCCTAGATGGGATTTTCCTGGCAAGGATGCTAGAATGTTCTGCTATTTCCTTTTCCAGTGAATTAGGCAAACAGGTTAAGGGACTTGGCAACACAGGTAGTGAGTGTCTGAGATGGGATTTGAACTCAGGTCATCCTTATTCCAGGCCTGGTGCCCTATCTACTAAACCACCTAGCTTCCTCCAACCGGCTTTACTTTAATGCGATATGTATTGCCTCTGTGATTCAGGAAGTCCAAGATTGCTTGTACTCCTCTCTCATCTCTGCTTCACAGAATCTCTCTCTTCCTTCAAGACACAGTTCAAATGCTCTCTTCTATATGAAGTATTTTGTATTCTTTTAACTATTAGTGATTTACCTCAACAGCTCTCTTGAAATTAACTATTTGGCATGTATTTTCATATTTTTTCTTTATATTTAATTGCAAATGATTTCCGTATATTTTATTTTTAACAAGAGTCTCAACATTTATAACATTATGTACATTGATTATTGTCCATAATAATTCTAGGCATTGGTTGTTGCACAAGAATCCAAGATTCAAAATACTGATAACTAAAAACAGTTTTAGACTGTCTAAAAAACTGCTTAATTCTTAGCACCTTGTGCTCTCTTTTCTGATATACTACCACCATCACACAAAATATATATATAGGAATCACAATGCACTGAGAACCAGATTACATTTTACTATTTTTCATTTCTTGCCATAGTTAAATAATTCATCACCTAGTGGCCAACCCATGTGATAGATGAGCCTCTCCATGCTTAGCTAGTCTGATCTTAAAGTAGATACAATCTGTTGCCAAGACCATATTACCTATGACATAATGATTAAAAAACTTAATTTTGTATCACTTTAAGGAATAACTTCCTGGAAATCAATTGTATTGATCTGTTTTTATCATTAATAAATCATCCCCAAAGTATATGTTTCTTATGCTGTTCTCATTGAACCTGAACTGACTATCAAGATTTATTGCTCTGTTTACTGCAGAAGATAATAATATAATGAAAAATATCACCACATGACTGAATTATCTAAGTTCTACCCAATCTTGTCCTAAGATATGAAATGTCTTCTAAATAAAGGGCAGAGAACTACTTAGGTTGAGAATTAAGAGAGGCTTCACAATGACCAAATTCCTACATTGCATCAACCTCCACTTTCTCTATTAGAAGCCCCAATCCCATGTTGAATTTACCTCCATTTTGACAGTTCTATTAAACTGGTGGATCAAGGGAATACCTAGATTTCAGAGAGGCATTTGGTAAAGTCTTTCATGCTATTCTTATGGTAAAATTGAATTCAGGATAGTTGATAAGGCAGAGGTAACGACTTGGCACTGGTTGTATATAGGTATACCCAATAAATCATTTTTTCCTTCCTTCCTTCCTTCTTTCCTTCCTTCCTTCCTTCCTTCCTTCCTTCCTTCCTTCCTTCCTTCCTTCCTTTCTTCCTTTCTTCCTTCTTTCCTTCCTTCCTTCCTTCCTTCTTTCCTTCCTTCTTTCCTTCCTTCCTTCCTTCCTTCCTTCCTTCCTTCCTTCCTTCCTTCCTTCCTTCCTCCTTTCCCTACCTCCTCTCCGTCTGCCCACATAAAGAATCGTACCCTTATTTGCAGGTGCTCTGCCAAACTTTTGATCACTGAAACCTCTCAAGATATAGATATAGATATAGATATAGATATAGATATAGATATAGATATAGATATAGATATATAAATTCTGAACTGAACAGATACCAAGTAAAATGGATATTTTTATATACATAGTAGAATACGAAAACAGAGATTATTACAAAAAAATAGATTTCTACTATGTATAGATTGTTTGTCTATATGAACTTATGATAAATTCAACATGTAGCCTTTAAATATGACCTTATTTATATTTCTTCCAGGTCTTCCTTCTCTTCTTTTTTGTGTATTTTATATGATTCAATGATCTTTTTTTAGTTTCTTTTCTTTTTCTTTCTTCTTTTTTTTTGCTACCCTATTCCTACTCCTCTTCCTCTCTCACACCTTCCAAAATGAAAGAAAGAAAAACAAAACCCTCATATAAATATTTAGAGTCAAGCAAACTAAATTGCCCCATTGACCATGTTTAAAAATGCACATCTTATTCTGCATTTTGAGTTCATCAATTGTCTGTGTTTCATCATCTGTGAAAGTATTCTTTTTCAACTTTAAGTTAAAGTAGCCAGTCTCTGAATTTCCATCCAACTCTGTAATTCTATCATTCTGTGATTCTAAGACCCAAACACCAGTATTTCAAATTTGATTTCAAACTCTAGGGTCAACTCATGCCCTAAGTCAAAGTTCTGCTGATCAAGTGAAGACATTGTGCCAAACTACCACCCAGTTTACTAGATGGGATATCTCTAAAGGTTCCTCTAACTGTAAATTCTATGACCCTATGGTTCTACATCCCCAGCCTTTTTTTTTCTTCATGACATCTACAATCCAGTCAAATTGAGGTACAACTATATCCCTCTGTCAAATGGAGGATTTTAAATTTGATCTTGGAAATTAAAGAAAGGCATTGGAGTTTGTTGAGCAGGAGGGTGACAGGTGAAACCTATGCTTTAAAAAAAGTACTTTGATAACTGAGTGGAGGATAGAATGGAGAGGGGAGAGACTTGTGAGAAGGTAATCTAATCAACAGGCTATTGCAATAGTCCAGATATATGAGGACATTAGGGTGGTGGGGCAGTGTCACAAGAGAGAAATGGGAAAATATATGAGAGATATTCAGAAGGTAGAATCAACAGATCATAGCAACAGACTGGATGTGGCAAGGGAGTGGCATAAGAGGGGGTGAAAATCTAGAATAATATCTAAATTTCAAGCTAAGATACCAAAGGAAATAGCATAGAGGGAGAACAGAAGAGGGACCAGAATAAAACCCTGTAGATATCTACAGGTAGAAGGCATGACTTGGAAGAAGAACTAGCAAAAGAGACTGAAAAGGAGTAGTTAGATATGTAGGAAGAAAAACAGGGAAGAATAATGTCATGAAAACCTAGAGAGAAAAGAATGTCAGAGAGAAGAGTCGACAGTTGTCAAAGGGCTGCAAAAGGAATAAAAATCCTATATCAAAAATTCAAATTTTTATGACAAAACCAAAACTGATAGTCTAGAGGAATATGAACTTCTGACAAATAACCTGAATTTCAATTGTTTTTCTGTGCACATCTGTATTTAATATCCAAAAAGAGTCCCATATTCATAGGATCTCTGATTTCTTATTAGCACTAACAGTTTTCTGCAATAGCTATACAGGGTAAGCCATCAGGTAGTGCTCCAAATCTTAGGCTTCAAGATCAAATAGGCATCAGCAAGACTTAGCCACTAAGTTCCAAGGCTCTTTAAACGTGTTCTTAGCATTTTCTGAGTACTGTGGCTCCTTGCCCTTTCTTTTAGGGAAACTGCCTAGGAGTAAGAATGATTATATTAACTCACAAATCTCAGGCAATTCAGCCCTCATCCCATTAAAAATCTCTTTCCCAACTTCATAGGACTCAAAAGAATTATTTGTTCCTATAAAGATTAATGTAATTTTTACTAAAGTGAAATCAAAAGAAATAAAGTACAAAGTTAGTGGTGTTGAGAATTGGGACTGCTCCCGGATAGATTGTGACATTTCAACTCCCAGAACTCTTTATACTGAAAAAAATATTAACAATTTTGACTTTAAAATTCCCAAATGGTACAACCAATCAACACAGAATAAGATTTGCAATCTCATATGTTTGACCTGCGGTAATGTTATTTAGAGTTAAAGATCTTCCCCACCTCAGGTACCTTTTGTTAATTTCTAATGAGGTACTGGGTCATGAGGGTCATGCCTTCAGGCTCGACAAAGTGTATAAATACTCTGAGGTGAGGTTTTGTTTTGGGGTTTACTCTTTGGAAGAAGGTTCATGTGCCAGATAAGACGCTGGGTAGCCATTAAGGATCCCTCCCACCCCTTCCCCATAATTATGTATGTATGTAATGGTCAGACAGTTGGATCTGTCTGTTGATCTGTGATGTATGTATTGCTTACGGTCAGACAGTTAGAAGCCCTATCTGTTGGTCTTTATTTCTCTGCTTGTATTTTTTCTGTTGGTAGGAAATTAAAGAAGATTGTTGACCCCTCAAAAGTTGCTTTCCTTTTAGAAAAGCAGATCTAAGAACCTGTGCAGCAGGCCCTCTTGTGTATGCCAGGGGGCTTGCCTCTATAGCTACTCTTATATGTCTGCTGTTTCCCAAGGATATCTACATGTCTTTTTAGGGAATCACTCTCCACTCTCCCATTCTCAATGTTTCATGAGGAAAGAAGTAATCCTCTTACATCTGCCTTACTCTTAACCACCAACCTAGGTAGAAGCTTTCTACTTTGATGCATCAACAGGATGATCATTGGAAGTCTTGAGGTCATATTCTGCCAAAGCCATAGAGTTTCAAAGTGTTTCTCTAACACTACTATTCACTTGGTGTTGTCTTCTGACTTGGCATGGAGCAGAAAGCGAGGTGGTTCAAAAACAAATTAAATGATTCCCCTCCAAGTTCATAAACACCCTGTCTTTCATCAGCCCTTGAGTCACCCTATCAAAGCATAGAGCTTTTCTCTTCAAATATGTCCTTCATCCTACACCATTACTGGAGCTTAGACAATAGATTTCATATTATACACTGTGGTCAGTTTGGCTACATATTTTCCACTTTTTTCTGGACTTAGAAATGACACGAAAAGAAAAAGCTGGCTAAGCAGGGATAACAAATATTTAGTTAAAATTAAATGAATCCTGGCGGAGCCAAGATGGCGGAGTAGAAAGACGCACATACACATAGCTCCGAACCCACAACCCATAGAATGGCTACAGGGAAGTAACTCATGGCGAATTCTGCACCCAGAGGCCACGGAACATTGGAGCAAGGGAGATTTCTGTTCTGGAGAGACCTGCAAACTTCTCGCGGGGTGTCCTTCGTGCTGCGGACTGGGTGCCGGGACTGGGAGCTGAGTGCAGCCCTGCCGCGGCCACGGCACCGAGAGGAAAAGATCCCAGCGGGCTTCAAGGATGGGATCTCCAGCGGCCACTCGGGTCCCTCCACCCACAGAGGGACCTGCAAACCTCTCACAAAAGGTCCATCGCGCTGCAGACGCGGAGCCCAGCCCAGACCTGCCGCGGTCGCGGCACCGAGAGATACAGATCTGAGCAGGCTTCAACGACGGGATCTCCAGTGGCCCGCACAAGTCCCTCCACCCACAGGTGACAGGGGTCAGTGAGAGAGTCTCTTTGGTGGATTGAGAAGGGAGTGGGGTGCCCCCATAACTCAGCCCCTCCCCCGGGAGGTAGAAGCTGAGAGGCGGCTGCAGACTGGGGCTCCCCAAGGGAGCAGGAGCCTGGATCCATTGTGGAAGGTCTGTGCATTAACCCTCTGAGGGAACTGAGCCTGAGAGGCGGCCCTGCCCTGACCTGACCACCTGAACCTAATCTCACACTGAATAGCAGCCCTGCCCCCACAAAAAGCCTTAAGGCTGGAAGCAGCATTTGAATCTCAGACCCCAAGCGCTGGCTGGGAGGATCAGGAGGTAGGTGTGTGTGAGGAGAATATTCAGAGGTCAAGTCACTGGCTGGGAAAATGCCCAGAAAAGGGAAAAGAAATAAGGCTATAGAAGGTTACTTTCTTGGTGAACAGGCATTTCCTCCCTTCCTTTCTGATGAGGAAGAACAATGCTTACCATCAGGCAAAGACACAGAAATCAAGGCTTCTGTGTCCCAGCCCACCCAATGGGCTCAGGCCATGGAAGAGCTCAAAAAGAATTTTGAAAATCAAGTTAGAGAGGTAGAGGATAAGCTGGGAAGAGAAATGAGAGACATGAAGTCAAAGCATGAACAGCAGATCAGCTCCCTGCTAAAGGAGACCCAAAAAAATGTTGAAGAAATTAACACCTTGAAAACTAGCCTAACTCAATTGGCAAAAGAGGTTCAAAAAGCCAATGAGGAGAAGAATGCTTTCAAAAGCAGAATTAGCCAAATGGAAAAGGAGATTCAAAAGCTCACTGAAGAAAATAGTTCTTTCAAAATTAGAATGGAACAGATGGAGGCTAATGACTTTATGCAAAACCAAGAAATCACAGAACAAAGAGAGAAGAATAGAAAAATGGAAGATAATGTGAAATATCTCATTGGAAAAACAACTGACCTGGAAAATAGATCCAGGAGAGACAATTTAAAAATTATGGGACTACCTGAAAGCCATGATCAAAAGAAGAGCCTAGACATCATCTTTCATGAAATTATCAAGGAAAACTGCCCTGAGATTCTAGAACCAGAGGGCAAAATCAATATTCAAGGAATCCACAGAACACCGCCTGAAAGAGATCCAAAAAGAGAAACTCCTAGGAACATTGTGGCCAAATTCCAGAGTTCCCAGGTCAAGGAGAAAATATTGCAAGCAGCTAGAAAGAAACAATTCAAGTATTGTGGAAATACAATCAGGATAACACAAGATCTAGCACCCTCTACATTAAGGGATCGAAGGGTATGGAATAGGATATTCCAGAAGTCAAAGGAACTAGGACTAAAACCAAGAATCACCTACCCAGCAAAACTGAGTATAATACTTCAGGGGAAAAATTGGTCTTTCAATGAAATAGAGGATTTTCAAGTATTCTTGATGAAAAGACCAGAGCTGAAAAGAAAATTTGACTTTCAAATACAAGAATGAAGAGAACCATGAAAAGGTGAACAGCAAAGAGAAGTCATAAGGGACTTACTAAAGCTGAACTGTTTACATTCCTACATGGAAAGACAATATTTGTAACTCTTGAAACATTTCAGTATCTGGGTACTGGGTGGGACTACACATGCACACATGCACACACACACACACACATAGAGACAGAGTGCACAGAGTGAACTAAAGAGGATGGGATCGTATCTTAAAAAAAAAAAATGAAATCAAGCAGTGAGAGAGAAATATATTGGGAGGAGAAAGGGAGAAATTGAATGGGGCAAATTATCTCTCATAAAAGAGGCAAGCAAAAGACTCATTAGTGGAGGGATAAAGAGGGAAGGTGAGAGAAAAACATGAAGTCTACTCTCATCACATTCCACTAAAGGAAAGAATAAAATGCACACTCATTTTGGTAGGAAAACCTATCTCACAATACAGGAAAGTGGGGGATAAGGGGACAAGCAGGGTGGGGGGGATGATAGAAGGGAGGGCATGGGGAGGAGAGTGCAATTTGAGGTCGACACTCATGGGGAGGGATAGGATCAAAAGAGAATAGAAGTAATGGGGGACAGGATAGGATGGAGGGAAATATAGTTAGTCCTATACAAGACAACTATTATGGAAGTCATTTGCAAAAATACACAGAGTTGGCCTATATTGAATTGCTTGCCTTCCAAAGAGAAGGGGTGGAGAGGGAGGGAGGTAAAGAAGTTGGAACTCAAAGTGTTAGGATCAACTGTCGAGTAATGTTCTTGCCACTAGGAAATAAGAAATACAGGTAAAGGGGTATAGAAAGCTATCTGGCCCTACAGGACAAAAGAGAAGATGGAGACAAAGGCAGAGAGGGATGATAGAAGAGAGAGCAGGTTGGTCATAGGGGCAATTAGAATGCTTGGTGTTTGGGGGGGGGAGGGGATAAAAGGGGAGAAAATTTGTAACCCAAAATTTTGTGAAAATGAATGTTAAAAGTTAAATAAATAAATTTAATTTAAAAAAAATTGTAGAAGTGATTGTTTAAAACTGAAAAGAAATAACTTAATTAAATTTTTTAAAAAAGAAAAAAAAATTAAATGAATCCCAGTGAATGAAATTTAAATCTACTGATTTTTTGGGTTTTTTTGCTAGGTCACAAAGATATTATTTTATTTGATTTCTGAGATATCCATTGTTAGATATTCTGACAATATCCAAATATTGTCAACTATTCAGAACTTAAACCACTGGGTAGTAATGAGATTTGATTCTGATGGTTTCATCCAATTTGATTTATTTGTTTGTCTACACTTTTAAAAGTTTCTATTAAGAAAAGAAACCCTATATTGTTTCATCTTCTTTCTAGAATTTTACCAGTACCAGGAAACTGCTGTCTTCAAAAATGATGGCCTGGTGGACTTCAGAAAAACCTAGAAAGACTTATATGAACTGATGCTCAGTGAAGTGAGAAGAACCAGAAGATTGTACCCAATAACAGAAACATTGTGTGATAACTAAATTTGATAGATTTAGCTCTTCTCAGAAATACAAGGATCTAAGGCAACTCTAAAAGACTCATGATAGAAAACGCTATTCACATTCAGAGAAAGAACTATGGAGTCTGAATGCAGATTAAGACATACATACTCTCTCTTTTTTTTGTTGTATTTTGTTTGTTTCTTCTTTCTCATGGTTCCCCCATTGCTTCTGATCCTTCTTTATAACATGACTAATGTGAAAGTATGTTTAATATGAAAGTATGTAGAGCCCATATGAGATTGTATACTGGCTTGGGGACTGAGGAGGGGAGGAAGGTAGAGAAAATTTAAAATTCAAAAGTTTATGGAAGTGAATGTTGAAAACTAAAACAAAACTAATTAATTTAAAAAAAGAATGATGGCCTGGGCAATATACTAGACCCTTTAGTATAATTTATTCAGAACATTATGGCAGCATTTGAACTATCAGAATCTTTTTGATGACAGCATATGAAATTCATGATGTTTTCTCCCAGATTTAGATTCTTCAAACAATACCACGTTTGCTAGCAAATAATACACTTTATACCATGAGTGTTGTCTTTAAGATGACTTTGCTGCCACCAATTCATACATACTTGCATTCCTTAAATTTCCTCTAATACATTTCCTTAAAAGCATTATGCATTTTGGAGTTAATTCTGTGATATTCCTAACAATATTCACTGAATAAAGAGAGTCTAACATTAACCAAATTGAAGTGCTCAGCAATTTCACTTGGGCTCCTGTCCTATCTCATTAACCAAGCCATAAATCAGTATGTAGAACCTTCCTTGTTCTATATATGCATTTTGTGAAGAACAACCTCTTAGATTAAAAAAAATGCAAAATCTGTCAAGGTAAATTTTCTCTTGAGATGATTTTCAGAACTATGAGGTTGTATAGTGTTGCCATCCAAATAACATCAAATTGTGAAAGTTTAATTTAAATATAACTTTTCTTTCTGCTCTTTGAAATACTTGTATTTTGAATTCTAACTCAATTAATCTCTTCCCCGTATTACTATCGGCTCCTTCCTCTCCAGTGCACTACATAATCAATCAGTTGCCAAATTTTGTCATTCCTATCACAACAAGATCTCTCAAATATTACCCCTTTTCTCTATGAACACAGCCATTCACTTAGTTCAGGTTCTTATGATCTCTCACCTAAAATATGTTCATGGCATCCTACATAATCTCCAGGCTTTAAATATCTACCTACTACAGTCTGTCCTTCACATAGTAGCACTTCCTAAAGTTCAGATGTCACTATCTCACTCTCTTAGTAAACTCCAAAGGACTCCTTTGCCAGGCCTAGAGGCCTGAGGGCTACCCGAGTCTTCCCTTACCTCTATCGGAGGTCTTCGGTTGGCCAAACCAGATGCTCGTATGAGAGAAAGGACGTTCCAGAGTCGAACAAGGGTTGAGCTTTATTTCAGGGTCTAGTTACAAGTGCAGGGGAATTCTTCCTTAGAAGGGAGCAAAGAATCTCCCAAGGAGGCAAAGATCTTACAATAAGAGATTGGAAGTAGAAGTATAAGTGGGGAGAGAGGGGGAGGGGAGAGAAGAGAGAGGAAAAGCGGAGGCTTGTTGTCCTGTCTGCTCCGCGCCCCTCCGCCAAGAGAACTTTCAGGCTTTCCTGATCCTACTTAAACTCTCCAGCAGCATAGTTTGCATCTGAATACCGTGCTGTTAGATAACAATAGTGTGCCCAGATCCGGGACAATCTCGAGGGCGGGGAGAGCTCTCTCCCAGCACGTTTCTCACGGGAAGAGGCGGAAATACACGAGATAGCTCGGTTCACCTCGATTCCCAGTCGTTTCCTGGGGCGTCTCGTGGGAACTCTAAGATTTAGAAGTTCCCACCTTTACCCGCCTGAGACTGTCCACCTGGAATTGAGCTTCCATCCCCAGCACTCCTTTCCTTTTAAGATAAAATGTTAGCTTTTTTTTCCACTTTTAAAGCTTTTTACAGTTTGAACCAAATCTATCTTCCCAGCCTGATGGTACATTCCTCCACTTCCTATACTTTGCCAAACTGCCAAATTGGCCTTTCTTCATTCCTCATAGTTTGCATTCTATTTCCAGTCTCCAGTTTGTTTGTTTTCTCCCTCACTGGCTTCTTCCCTATCCCTGGAAGACATTCCTGGTCCCTTTTACCTCATCTTTTTCTTCAAGATATACCTCAAGCATGTGTATGTGTTCACCCTTTGTTGCCAAAGAAGGCCATGCCATCACAAAAATGATGACATGACTTGCACTTGACTTTGTTTTGAGTGAGGGAGGGCTGTGCAGGTCACCAGCCTCACTTCTCCAGAGCCATCTGAATCCAGTGACCAGATATTGATCAGGATGATTGGAGATGACCCAGCATGAGGCAATTGGGATTAAGTGACTTGCCCAAGGTCACACAGCTAGTGAGTGTCAAGTGTCTGAGGTGAAATTTTGAACTGAGGTCCTCCTGACTCCTGCACTGGTGCTCTATCCATTGCACCACCTCAAGCATGCCTTCTATATGAAGTCTTTGCTGATCCTTCTCAGTGGCAAGTTAGCTCCTTACAAGGTAGCGACCTTATATTTAACTAGTGTATTCATTTCTATGGTTGGTTGGTTGGTTGTTGTCCTTTGTTTTCAAAGAGGACCAAAATGACATCACCATGGTAAAGTGAAGTTTCAATGTGTATGACTGTGGCTGATCAGTCCAATATGAGCTCGGAATGCTCTACCACAGATTGGGCAAAGATATTCCATGTGAACATTTGGGGTGGTTACTCCAAATTTGCACAATCTACTTTTCCTTTGTGCTGTTTCAATTCTCTTCTGCTTATAAAGCACAACACCATTTCTGATGTGGGCACACCATGCTGAGTGGTCCTGTGCTAGTGTCTCCCATGTTACACAATCAAATCCAAAGTTCCTGATAGAGACCTTGAGAATGTCCTTGGATTGCTTCCTCTGACCACCATGAGATTGCCTGTCCCATGCGAGTTCTCCATAAAATAGTCTTTTGGGCAAGCACACATTTTTCACTCAAACAACATGGCCAGCTTATCAGAGTTGTGCTCTCTGAAGCATAGTTTAAATTCTTGGCAATTTAGTTCAAGCAAGGACCTCAGTGTCTGGTATCTTATCCTGCCATGTGATTTTTCAGAATCTTCCTAAGACAGTCCAAATGGAAGCGATTCAGTTTCCTGGCATGGTGCTGGTAAACTGTCCATGATTTGCAGGCATTCAGCAATGAGGTTAACACAACGACTCTATAGACCCTCAGTTTGGTAGTCAGTTGCATATCTCTTCTCTCCCAAACTTTGCTTTGGAGCCTCCCAAACACTGAACTGGCTCTGGCAATTCTTGTGTCAACCTCATTGTCAATGTGCACATCCCTAGAAAGTACAGTACCAAGGCAAGTGAACTTATCCACTGAATTCAGAACTTCTCCACTTGTTGTAACTGATGGTTCCACATATGGATGGTGTGGTGGTGACTGATAGAGTACCTGTGTTTTTTTGCTATTAATCATTATGCAAAAATTATCACAGGCAGCAAAGAATTGGTCCATACTTGGCCAAAGATACCAAGGTCATCCACTGCATCCTGAGGCATCACCAGCCATCTTGATTCTGTGCTACCACTGGAGGAGAGAGTGAGGCTGATTACATAATGCAACTCTGCTTCACTTAAATCCAATTTATGCATGAATCAAAAGACATCACCCATACCATATTACAATTATACCTCAAAGTCCTGTGGTGACAGGCAAGTGATGAAGCAGCAGGTGCGGATACACTGGGAACTGTAGTTACAACCTGACAGCCCAGGCCATAGGGTCATTTCTCACTAGATTCAGCAGTGGGACTCCGCAGTCTTCTAGGTGTCTGAGCAGCCTTTTTAGGATCATTCTGCTCCCCTCCTGGTGTGAGGAAGGAGGCTAGAAAAGAGGTCCTAAACATTGTCTGCTTGCCCAGCCCTGATCTGCTTACCCCTACAGGCGAAGAATCCCATTATGTGGTCAAACACAAAAAAATGTACAAAATGTACAAAACATCATGTCAATGAAATCACCAACAAAAGACCCACAAAAATGTGGAAAACATAGTATTAAATAGACCACAAAAAGGACACTTGTTTGTAGCATGAGAGCTAAAACAACATCTTAGTTAGAAATGTGCAAGTCAAGAGAATCCGATTTTTTTTGCCTCTCTTTGTGTATCCACAAATGACTAAAAGAACACAAGTATTGATTTGGGTGTTACAAAAACTTTAGTGAGTTGACAAAAATTTATATATGTGGAATCCACAAGAAAGAAGGATTTACTGGAAAGAAAGAATACGCACACACATATATACACATATATATATATATACATATATGTATATATACACATATATATACACATATGTGTGTTTACCTACTGTGGTTTTATGCCAAAGAGATCATAAAAAAGTGGAAAAGGACCCACATGTACAAAAATATTTATACAGCTCTTTTTATGGTGGCAAAGAATTAGAATTTGAGAGGATGACCATCAATTGGAGAAAGACTGAACAAGTTGTGGTATATGAATGTAATGGAATAGTATTGTGCTATAAGAAATGATGAGCCGGCAGATTTCAGAAAAATCTAGAAAGACTTACATGAACTGATGCTGAGTAAAGTGAGCAGAACCAGGAGAATACAGTACACTGCAACAGCAACACTGCAGTGATCAACTTTGGTAGATTTAGCCCTTCTCAGAAATATGGTCTAAGATCTAAGGCAATTCCAAAAGACTCATAATGGAAAATGCTATTAACATCCAGAGAAAGAATGCAGATTGAAACATACTATTTTCTCCTTTTGTTTTTCTTCCTTGTGGTTTTTCCCTTCTGGTTTTCTTTCTCATGGTTTTTCCTTTTTGTTTGGATTCTTCTTTCACAAGAAAGCTAATGTGGAAATATGTTTAATATAACTGTATGTATATAGCTTTCCACCTTGGGGAAGGAGGGAGTGATGGAGAAAAAAATTTGGAATTTAAAGTCTTATAAAATTAAATGTTTAACACTATCTTTACATGTAATTGGAAAAAAACAAAGTACTATTAGGTGGAAAAATATAGGTGTGTGAATATACATATACATACATACATATATGTGTGTGTCTAACATCTAACTTTAACCAAATTGGAAAACACAGCAATTTCACTTGGGCTCCTATCCTATCTCATTAGCTTATACATACACATATACATACATACATGCATACATATATATATATATATACTATACATACACAGGCACACACACATATATGTATGCATGCATATATATATATATATATATAAATAACCCACTATATACATATCCAGATATATAGAGACAGGTAAATAGGTACTAAGGGCTATGAGTTTCCCAGTGTAGGGAACTCTCAATAAGGAAATGAGAAAAACCTCTCAAACATTTCAGATCAGCTACTGTTTGTTCTGCAGTTCAAAGTCTTAAAGAGTTGCCTGGGACCCTGACAGGCTAAGTGACTACCTCTGGGCCACATAGTATCAACCACTTTATGCCAATTCTTCTTGACTCTAAAGTCAATTCTCTATCCACAGGACTTTATTATATTTTGTAGTTAAGAAAGATAATTAATCAAAATAGGAAACTAACATGGCAATCTGATATGATCTTTTCTCCCCCTGTCCTGATACCTATCCATGCCTGAAGTCTAACAACTTCCCACCAGGGTCTCTGGATCTCCATCCTGTTTCTCTGACATGAGATAATAGCACATGCCATCCCATAGCTAAAGATGTGATTCTTGATGCTTGCCCTGGGCACAGTTTATGATATTTGCTTCTGATGCACCAAATCTGAGTTACATCTATGCATCAGTTTCTTGGAAATCATGTAACTAAGGTCTTATTGTCAGTCTTTCTCATAGGAGTTCTGTGCTCATAGTTTAAATGCCAGAGTCAAAGACAAATATGTTTTTATTCAGTGTAAGTGACTAATTAGATTGCAAAATAAGCTGTAGTTTTCTCTACAGTAGTGACTCTCAAGTTATGGGGTCTTGGGAACCTTCAACATTCTTCAAAAAAATTAAAGACCTCAAAAAACTATTGTTATATAGGCTATATCTATCAATATTTATCATATTAAAAATTAAAAGTGATACATTTTAATTATTCATTTGAAACATCATAATCCATTTTATAAAATAACTATTTTCCAAAACAAAAAATAATATTAAGAATGAAATTGTTTGCATATTTTAAAAATCCTTTTATACTCCCCCTGCAAAGAAGACATCTGGACTCTTATATCTGCTTCTGTTATTTTGGTTGAAATATATTCAGAAAATCCAGCCTCACACACATATGTAGGTAGAAAATGGAGGAGCATTTTAATAGAAAAATGATGTCTTAGTACTGTTATAAAACAAGTTTTGATGTCATGAACCCCCTGAAATGTCCCAGGGCTCAGTGGATCCTATTTTGAGAATCATTAATCTAAGGTCCTGAAGTTGCTTGAACATTTTGGTTTACCATGAGTATAACCTCACAGATCTAGAGATGGAAATGAATTTAGAGGTCATCCAACCCAGTGGTTCTTAATGTAGGATTCCCAGACTCCCAATAGACACATGGATAGATTTCAGGAGTTCCATGAATGTGCAACTTTTAATATTTTGACAACTGTTTTTCAATATAATTGATTTCCTTGGTCATCCCATATATTTTTATTCATTTAAAAATATTCCTCTGAGAAAGTGTTCATAGGCTTTACCAGTAGTCCAAAGGAGTCCATGATGCACAATAAAAGGCTAAGAGCCTCTGTCTGAGTCCAATCCCTCCAATTTATAGGTGAGGAAACTGAAGTCTAAGGAAATTAATTGACTTATGTATTAAGTGTAACATTATTATATAGCACGTGTGTTATATATTAGTCAGATATATGGTTTGTCGGACTTATTGATGCACAGAAAAGAAATTTTAGGTAAAAATCTATTGATAACATCCCTGCCACTCTGCAAGGATCTGCCTCTTACTCTGTTGGTGCAGGTGACAGAATACTTTTCAGATTACAGGGTACTACAGGCAGTTAGCCCTGGACTTCCTTTTAGTCGTATTAGGACTAGGTGGAGTTGACAACCTTTGTTTTACAACAATAAAGCTGAACCCAGAGCTCTGTCCTCCAGATATGTGAATTCATTATTTATAGAGCATTTTGTGAAAATGTCAAGACTACTTCACAGAAGTTCTATGCTTCATTGTCTCGCATTCACAGAATTTCTACAAGCTAAAAATGTATTTTATGTTACTACCACATTAGAAATATAGAACTTGAGTCATTGTTAGGTGAAGTCTAAGCTAAAACCAGGATTCAGGTAATCTAACATTCAAAGCAATGAGTTATAGTGAACATTTGTAACTTTAAGGTATGCAAACAGATTTCATAAATGTAACCACTGTTTAACTAGGTTCTCTCAAAGATCCTGGGATTTGGATATTGAACTTTTAAGGAGAGGATGGAAGCATTAGGGGAAAAAATGACTAAGTGCCATTATTTGAGGAATAAAACAAGAAACTGAGACAATTTAATTGTCGTCCTATGGAGAGGTGACTGTCATCTTTGAAAAGTGTGTGAGAGGACCACAGAAGTTAATTACGATATTGTTTGAGATTGAGGAGTTAACTGCCATCATTGAGAGACTTTGGAGCACACATCTTATAGAGCAGAAATCCTGAGGAGAATTTTTGAGAGACTTTGACTGTTATCCTGAGAAAGCTCAATGTTAAGATTGTACTTCCGCTGTCAGTGTTGGATTTAGGAGTTGAATCTGATGGACTCTGGTTCTGATCTTAGTTACCTCTGACACATTGCTGAAATATTTAAACATATTTTTGTATTATTTGCTACATTAATTATAAATTATAAAGCCATTAATTTTATTGGCCTAAGCCTATGAAACTGCAGTTCAGTCTTGGAAGAGAAGAGAAAGTTTAGAGGAAAATAGATTTCTCTATGATTGCTTCTTTTATGTTTCTTTAGTAATCTGGGATGTGAGAGGGGCTAGGAAATAAAGATGTGCGTTTTTGATCATTCATGAGGAAATACCAGCACATTCCCATTAATTGGCTTTGAAACCAATGTAAGATAATTAATAATGGAAGGAATCAAATAGCAGGCTGAAGAGTTGGTGTTTGGTGTGTTAGTACCTGTTGGGACTGGAAGCTCAAATCCGTGTGGACAGTCTCGGGCAGGTAAAAGTGGGACTTCTAAATCTTAGAGTCTTACGAGGCCCTCCATGAACAGCGGGGGTTCGAGAAGGTCAGACCGAGCTAGCTCGGCTAGCTCGGGTATTTCCGCCTCTCCCCCGGAGATACCTGATGGGTGGAGTCTCCCTGCCCTCGAGGTCGTCCCGGATTGGAGCACACCTAGTTACCTAACAGCACGGTATTGAGATGCAAACTGTGTGGCTGAAGATTAAGTAGGATTGAGGAAGCCTAAAAGCTCTCTTAGCACGTGTGGAGCCAAAGAGAAAAGTAGGGCTCCGCTTCTTTTCTTTCCTCTCTCCCCTCCCCCTCTCTCCCCGCTTGTACTTCTACTTCCATTCCCTTAAGCTTAGCCTTCTTAGGAAATCTCCCCCTCTTCGTCCTAAGAAAGAAGAGCCCCTGCACTTGTAACCGAAACCCTGTAATAAAGCTCAACCCCTGTTTGACTCTGGAACGTCCTTTCTCTCATATGTGCATCCGGCGTGGCCAGCCGAAGACCTGGACAGGTAAGAAAGACTCGGGTAGCCCAATACAGGCCTCTAGGCTTGGCAGTTGGCGCCCCAACAGGGATTGGGAGCGTAGATAATCCTGGGTGCTTTTGGGGTACACCCGGAAGGGGCTGTGAAAGAAGCGAGTCCCGAATCCTAGATTCGGAAGGAGAGAAAGGGGAGAGAAGCTTCCCAAACCCCTGGGAAAAGGGCAGGGATGAGGAATCAATTGCCAGTAATAAAGCCAGAGGAACAGGAGGTCTGGGCTGAGAAACTTCACAGGGAATGCAGGGAGGTGGGGGTCACAATAGAGTTAAACGACCTCCGAGAATTTTGTAAGGAAGGGCCGGAGAGGCCAGGGCGGGATTGGAATAAGAGTGGAAGCGGAGAGAGGGGAGGGGAGGACCTTGGCGAGCAGAACCCTGGCGAGCAGAAAGTTAAGGAGTGTAGAGAAAAAATAGGTTCGGAGCTCCATCTAGCGGATGGAAAAGGCGAGGCAGGGGAGAATATGCCGTGCCTTCCCTCCGCGCCTCCTTATAACCTGCTCCATTGGTCAGACAGTTCAGGGCCACAGTCCAGTTTGGAAAAAGGAATAAGAAAGGCTATAGAGAATGGAGAAGATGTAGGGACATTTCCTGTGTTAGAAATAGCGGACCCCAGTGTCTCCGGTGGGGTTCGGAGGAGCCACATACCTATAGAGTGGAAGAGAGTGGCGACTCTTAAAGAGGCTTGTACCAAGCATGGCCCTAATTCACCCTTTGTTATAGCCATGCTTGAAACTCTCAGCGGTCAGTTCGTTCTGACTCCTAATGACTGGAAGAGCTTAGCTAGAGCCTGCCTTACCCCTGGGCAGAAAGAAATAAGTACAGAGAGGGGCCAGGATCAGCTTCCCATAGCTATTGCCCTTCCCTTAAGGCACTGGAAGCTCAAAGAAAGCCAGAGACCAGTGTGGGGAATAGGAGGGTGCCAAAATACCTTAGAGACAATGCACCCAGTAAAGTGGGAGGCAGAGGATCGCCAAAGGACCGTATGGCCGTTGGTGATTCCAGGACTTAGTTTTAACATCTGGGGCAGGGACATTATGAGCCGCCTCGGGATGAAGCTATCAAATTTTTAGTAAGGGCCATTGCAGTTGCACTGGAGTCCCCACCCTTGAATTGGAAGTCAGACACCCCGATTTGGGCCTTGACTCCAGAAAAACGCCAGGCACTACAACTATTGGTTAAGGAGCAATTAGCACCCTGGAATGCTCCTGTGTTTTTTAAAAAGAAAAAATCTGGGAAAGTCAGGTTCCTTACAGATGTTAATGAAGCATTTGTAAGCACCTGGCAGCAGCTATACCTAAGTATGCATTCTTATCATCTTTACCTTAAAGGCGATCCTCGCTAAACAAAGAAGGGGAAAAGGTCGCCTAATACAATCAGAGCTAAGATTAAGAGGCCTAATACAATCAGAGCTAAGATCAAGAGGCCTAATACAATCAGAGCCTGATACAGCTGTCTCAAGGAGCGCACATACTACTCCAGCTATGAGACATTTTAAGATACTAATAGGGGGTCGAGGGTATGTTTGTGTCTCCACAGGAAAAGGTGATGCGTGGATTCCCATTAGAAGGATCCGTAGGTGGGAACCGAGGTCGGAGACGACGGAGACTCAGGAGGCAGAGACCCCGGAGAGCCCAGAGACCCCGGAGAAGGATCATACACCACCTGAGCCTGCTGCTGACAGCTTTAACCTTGCTGCCCAGAGAGGAAGCAGCCCTCATCACAACCGCAGACACTGCTGCTGACAGTTTCCCATCTAGGCATCCTTTTTTCGCCAGCTGAATGAGGACTTTGATATCACAAACCCAGGACACTTGGGTGGGGAGGAGGTGACCAATTTTCCACCTGTATAGATTCCATTTGCAAGATTAAGGGAGTGGTGACGTGTAAGGCGCCTACACCAGCTGCTTCTCTTAAAATATGCTTTGGGATTTTAGTTGATTGCACTTCCCCTGTTGTAACTCAGCCATTTAGTTTCATCTTTGTTTTATTTGATGCCTCCCTTTGTCAGTTGTGCTAGCTGCAGATTTCTGTGTGAATGAAGTCTTGTTGTAAGGTACTCATATGCTAAAGGCCTTCCTTAATCCACTCAGCCTCCAGCCACTGTTTGCTCTAGAGCCAGGTGCGCTCCGCGCATAACAAAGAAGGGGATATGTTGGGACTGGAAGCTCAAATCCGTGTGGACAGTCTCGGGCAGGTAAAAGTGGGACTTCTAAATCTTAGAGTCTTACGAGGCCCTCCATGAACAGCGGGGGTTCGAGAAGGTCAGACCGAGCTAGCTCGGCTAGCTCGGGTATTTCCGCCTCTCCCCCAGAGATACCTGATGGGTGGAGTCTCCCTGCCCTCGAGGTCGTCCCGGATTGGAGCACACCTAGTTACCTAACAGCACGGTATTGAGATGCAAACTGTGTGGCTGAAGATTAAGTAGGATTGAGGAAGCCTAAAAGCTCTCTTAGCACGTGTGGAGCCAAAGAGAAAAGTAGGGCTCCGCTTCTTTTCTTTCCTCTCTCCCCTCCCCCTCTCTCCCCGCTTGTACTTCTACTTCCATTCCCTTAAGCTTAGCCTTCTTAGGAAATCTCCCCCTCTTCGTCCTAAGAAAGAAGAGCCCCTGCACTTGTAACCGAAACCCTGTAATAAAGCTCAACCCCTGTTTGACTCTGGAACGTCCTTTCTCTCATACGTGCATCCGGCGTGGCCAGCCGAAGACCTGGACAGGTAAGAAAGACTCGGGTAGCCCAATACAGGCCTCTAGGCTTGGCAAGTACCCAAGCACACCCAAGAGGTGTTGTTCTCACCTCACAAAAAATACTCACCCTTTTCTCCATGGGATTGATATAAGAAGTACCAAGAACCTAACTACTTATGAGGGTTCAGTCTCTAAACCTGATACATGAACAGAAGTGAGATACATAACTTTTATTAAGAGAGCCTCATTTATGGGTTCTCTACATATATAAGTTACTTTTATCTGATTTCTGCAAATCTTTGAGGTAGATATTCAGGTTTTACTAAATCTGTTTTACAGATGAGGAACCTGTGATTGAGAAAGCTTATTCAGAGTTAACAATGGACAGTGTCAAGAGTATCAGATTTGCAGTCAGAATCTCTTAGTTAAAATTCCATCTCTGACACTTACTAATTGTGTGATCCTGAGCAAATTGTATATCTAAGGCTTAATTTTCTCATTTATGAAATGAGGGGGATTGAATTAGGTCATCTCTAAGCTTCATCCTAGTTTTATAACCATAAGGCTGTGATTTTCCCCATTGCCACATAGTTAGTGAGCACCCACGTGATCTTTGAATGTTGGTCTCATGTGATTCTAAGTCCATAATTTTCACTAGTCCTTGCTATCCTTTTATAACTAGCTGATCTTCCCTGAGGAAAAGACTGTTCCTTCTGGGTACCCTTTGCTTAACAATCCACTCTACGGTTTAAGTCAAGTCTATGTCCTGGTCCTTCTCTATCCAGTATATACTCTTGGTGATCTAATCAGCTCCCATAGTTTTCGTTATCATCTGTGTGGAGATGACTCCGAAATCTATAGATTCTAAGCAGTTATCTCTCCTGTTCACCCATCTCATGTCACCAAATTCCTATTGAGCGTTTTGAACTGGATATTTCATAAGTTTCTCAAACTCAACATGATCAAAATACAACTCACTATTTTTCCTTCTAAATTTTATTCTTTCTGTCAAAGTATTACCTTTATTCCAGGTACATACTCCAGAGTCATCGTTAACTCCTCACCATACCTATCCAATCAGTTGTCAGGTTGTGTCAATTCTACCTCTACAACGACTCTCACATCTGCCCTCTTCTCTCTGTACACATGGACACCACATAAGATTATTGTAGTTTCCTTCAAATTTGTTCCCTCCCTCCATCTTTCCGTTCTTGAATCTATTTTCCTTTAAGCTGGAAAAGTGATATTCCTAAATCACAAGCTGACTATGCACGGTAACTCTTCTTCTCATCAAACTCCAGTGACTCACTTTTCTTTTCAAATCAGAACCGAAACTCTTCTCTTTGACATTTAAATCCCTGTATACTGTAACCCCAGCTTACGTATCTGGCCTTATTTTACATACTCCCCTTCAAGTATTCTATGACTCAGTCTAACTGGCCTCCCTGCTGTTTCTTACGTATAGCACTGCATGTTGTATAGCATATAATATTGTACCTCTCATCTCCATGCCTTTACCCAGGCTTTCACATTTTCCTGATATATACCTCCTTCTCGCCTCTGCCTCTTTCAAACTCTTTTGTTATTATCATTGAAGTTGTTCGGTCATGTCAGACTCTTCATGACCCTCTTCAAACAGGCTGTTTTTGGCAAAGATGCTGCAGTGGTTTGTAATTTTCTTTTCTAGCTCAGAAAAAGAAGCAAACAGTTAAGTGACTTGCCCAGGGTAACATAGCTACTAAGTATCTGAGGTTAGATTGAACTCTGGTCTTCCTGACTTTAGACCTGGAGTTCTATCCACTGCACCACCCAGCTGTCTTTAAGATTAGCTATAAATACTGTCTTATATATGATACCTTTTCTATCCTCCCTAGGTACAAGTGACTCCAAAATGTATAACTACTTTGTCTTTACTTTGTATCCATTATGAGCCAATTTTTATATGTTCGTGTATACGTATATGGGTATATGTATGTGTATGTGTATGTATATGTATATGTATATGTATATCATCCCTATTGATAGGATAACTCCTTGAGGGTAAGGATCATTTCATTTTTGTCTTTGCATTCTTTATACCTAGCACAGTGCCTGGAACATAGTAACGTATTAATAAATGCTTGGGGATTTGTCGTGTCAATAATATCAATCGCTAATACTACAACTATTTCTGCTACATCAAATTAGGTTTTACTGAACCATTTAAAAACATTAGTTTGGCCTGTAATTGTCACAGGATATACAATGATCTTCAAATAAAGCAAATTTACTATCTGAACAATTTCCATGAATTTAGACCATTAAAATGCCTCAAAATTATAGGATAGAGGTGGAGACAAGTTATTTGAGGACTCGAATTGATGGATTTAGATGACTTTGTCAGTATATTCTACATGGAGAGTAGTATAGCAAGATAATAAAGGGAAAAGTTATATGCAGCCTTTACTCATAAGGGGGAAATGTTTGAATTATCCCCCAGTACCAGAAATAAATTTGAGACTCCCCCTAGCATGAATCTAAGAGTATTTCCTTTATGCTTTGAAATTACAAGACACACAGTTTCCTATGATAGAGTCGCCTTCTACAGTCTTCTGTGAACTATGTTCATTTGTATGGCTGTTCCCTCATAGCTAAATTCACACTATCAGTTATATCACATAAGGTTATCTGGTCATTGAAGAGACCTGTGCAGAAGGGGGAACTGTTGGATGGATAAGCTTAAAACACCTTGAACCACAGGGGATTACTTTCCCTTGAAAGTATTTTAAAAATCTTAGAAGGAACAGACTAGTTTCTGAACACCAAGAAATGCCTAAACTATCCCAGGTAAATAAATGATTTTTGCCATTAAAATAAAGATGAATTTTATTTTTAGGGATCATGAGATTTAGCACTGGTAGGTGCCTTAGAGAACATTTATTATTCAAGAAATAGTTTCTTTCATATTCTCAGTATGCTAGAATCTTGCTTAAAATGACTTCATAAAACGGCTTATGATTTAATGTTGTTACATGAACCATGTCTAAGGCAATTTATTGCTAACTACCAGGAGAACCTTCTAACAATGGCTTATGATCTACAAATGTGTCCCATTGCATGATGGTATTCTTTCCATAAGTGAGTTCTCTAATTCCTTCTACAAAGTTTTACATCAATCCCTCATCATGGTATGGAGGTCACCCCAGCTACTCAAAGTCTATAACAGAGGAATGGCATTTTCAAATGCCAAGTAGGTCTTATTAATCTAGAAATAATTGAAGGATAACCCCAATGTTAATTGAGGACCAGCCTTACTAAGTATGGAGAGCTTCATAACTTTCACTCTTTCAATCAACCAATAAGCTCATATATCTGTTCTGTACTAGGCACCATGCTTGGTGATGGAAACAAAGACAACACCAGACACTCTCGTTTCATCAGAATTTGGCAATTAAGTGATGAATAAATCAATTGTGGCAAGCTCATAAATTATGGAGAGGCTACAATCTTATTCGTTAGAAGTAACATCTGCATTAACAATATCCTAGATTTTCAATTGTTTCCCCCCAGACCACTGAGTTCCTTAACACAGGGAGCACTGTTCAAGGAAACTCCTTCTCCAAATGTAGAGCTTTCAATTTAGAGAGTAGACTTGGGACAATGAGAACTTAAAAGACTTGCCCAGAGTCATATATCTAGTAAGTATCTGAGACTGACTTTTAATTCAAATCTTTCTCAGTCTGGGTGCTTCACTCTATCCACTGCACCACTAGCTGTCTCAACAAGAAGAAAGAGGTGATGCTATATATGTATAATATATTGTTGGAACATATTAGGGAAAATTTGTTACTTTGCAAAGGCATTGTTGACAAGAACGCATTTTAAAATTTTAAATATGATTAATATATTTTTAATAAAAAGTGTGTAATGTGGGAGAACTGTATTTGTCTCAGCACTATCAGATCTCAATCAATATGAGGATAATATGAAAATCTACAGCACTAAAAGATATGGCTCTTTGCAAAATTTAGAAGACCTGCATTCTTCAAAGAAGATCATTTGTATTAAGAAATTTCAAGAGTTGGAGTTTTCAAAGTTATTACAAGAGTAACTAACTTTATAAAAATAGTCCATTAAAAAGAAGATTCCCCACAAAATTGGTTTATAATTTAGCAATACAACACAGGATTCATCTCTATTATTGTGAAGCACACTGTCTTTCTCATGCACAAATACTCCCAGAGGTGTTCAAGCTAAAAGATGAAATTGCCATTCTTAGTGATAATAATTAAGATGGAGTAATTTATTTTATGACTAAAAAAATTATAACTTTCATACTTGGTGAATATATTTAGAAAAATGATTTTTTTCTAAAACTAATGAATTGTCTCATAGTCCTCCTATGATTAGAAAGATAGCATGTTTGCATTTTTAAAAAGTTGGAGTTATAGGTAATAAATTTTAAAAGGTAATGTAATTTTGACATGCAAATTTTAAACATATATATACCATCCAGACTAAGTAGAAGAAAATAAAGACCTACTTTTCCTATAAAAAAAAGTCATCATTTTATTTTAAAGACTTACGTATTTCTAAATATGTATGAATAAGGAACACCATGTATCACAGACAATAATGATACATTTGGTATTTTTTAATCTGAACAAGATGAATTAATTAATCAACCAACAAACATTTCTTAAACATTTACTATATGCCATCACTGTTCTAGGCACTGGAAGTACAAACAGTAAGTACTAAACAAATTCTGCTCTTATGAACACCACACTTGCCTTGTGATAGTACATTGCAACAAGGTTTGAACCTGATAGGCCATTGTGTTAGACTAGGAACAAGAGTTCTTTGATTTATAAAAGTTATGTAATAAATAAATAAAATCTAATGTCATTTTGACTTCTTCATCACATCCTCAGGGGATGTATAAAGTCAGTTTCAGAGAGCATTTTAGGATATAATGCTGCATATGAAATTTTTTCTAACTTTAGTGAATACAAAGTAAAGAAAGACTTATGTATTGAGGCCCAAAATAACTGATTTATTTAACTAAACAACTGATCAATTCAATCAAATATTAACAATATTCATTATAGTATGCTCATATTCTGAGGCACTCAAAACATTGCAGAAATTTTCCCTTAATGTGAACTGTAATACAGATTGAAAGAAGAAGAAAAATAATAACAATCTTGGCATTATTTGTATCATATTGGAAAAATTATTGAAAGACAAGTTGTGTTTCCATAACTAATTATTGGATAACTTCATCCAAAAGTTTAGAGTAGTGATGAGTGTCGGATTTATGTAATCAGATTGTTTTGTGAAGGTAATGGTTTCATTTTGTGCTCCTAAATGCTTCAGTGTTAAGATGAGTATATACGAGCCTTAACAAAGGATTAGCCTTGATCAATACTCCTGGAGTATGGGGAAGATTGGTCTGGTGATTAATTTCATGTTAGACTCATAGGAACAAAACAGCTGAGTATATTTGTCTCCATAATCCCTTTTCCCAAATGTAATTACAAATGGAATTGATCAACTCATGTGTTTCTACTGAGGCAGAAGTAGGCATATTAGAATTGCTAGGGTGTACAGATTATTAGTCCTTGGAGCTAAAGGGAATTGAATATCAGAATCTTGTTTTAAAAGAAAACCTTTTCTTTCTTCATGTTCTTCCATTCTGTTCAAGGTTAAACAACTTCCAGTTTTGACATCTTCATAGTTTCTTAAAATGGATTGTCCTTCTATTTCAGGAAGCAGATCTTGTCACCAGAGAGTGCTAACAATATTGAGTTTTACTGAACAGAAAGAGTTAAGTCAAAATACCTTCTATTGCAATAGCTGCTCCTATAAGAAATAGAATTTTGTGGTTAATATGGATACCTTACAGTGTAATAACGAAGCCCAAGACCCAGGAGGATTAGGCTGCAATCTATTGAGCTATGCCAATAACCTAAATGGAAAAAAAATAAACAACAAAATAGAACAAATTCCTAGGTAGGGACAGATCTATTAGGTTTCTGAATTGTGACCATGCTAGAAAGAAATTAAGGTCTGATGAGGGAATAGAAATCAAAGGTCAAGATTTCTTTCAATTCAACATGAGATTGGGAAGAAAAGGGTTATTCCCCCCAAATTCTTTTACCCCATAAACATCTTTAATTAAAATAGGTATTTTGAATATATATAAGCTACAATTCTTGGTGGATTTTAGATTTTCTTTCTTTTTTAATGTAACGTTAAGTACAGCCCAATGAACAGATATATAGTTTTGTTGGTTAATTGTCCCCCTTTTCAGCTATGGTCTCGACGGTCAAAGTGAAACAAAAGACTAACATTAAAAAAAAAACAGAATTAGGCAAACAATTGTCAATACATTGGAATGTACGTAGTTAGATATTTTTTTTCTAAAAACGCAATGGCAACTTTCTTTTGAAGAGAAAATAAAATGAAGAATCTCCATGCTTCAAGAAACAAAACTCATTCATTAAGCGTTCATTTAAAAAATTATTAAATACCTACCCAATACACCAATTTACCAGGTTAGGCATTGTGAGAGATGGAAGTTTTAGCAAATACATGACCTGTGCTTTCACTGTTCCAATCTAACTGGGCAATTTTCTTCCACCCCCATCAAAACTGCCAGGTAGCCAAAGTGCTTTGTATTCTTACCTCATTTAATCCTTAAGACAATGCTTTGGCATAGGGACTATCATTATCCTCAATTTACATGTGAAAATATTAAGGCCGAAATAGATTAATTAACTTGCATGGGGTTACAGTTAATGTACGAGGAGTGATTGGAACCCTGGTCTTTCTGACTCTAAGTGTACCACTATACCATATTGCCTCTTCTTTCTGGAATGTCCTTCACTGCTCAGATATTATATATTGCATGAGATCTTTCTAGTCCTTACTTATTGGCTAGGGACTTTATTTGCATCTGTTCTACTTTCATACAAAGTACTGTTTTGTATGAAGTTCTACTTCATACAAGCATTGCTTGTACTTTTCTTAGATACCTGTCACAAATTATTTTGTATTACAACTATCTATGGGCAGTTAGGTGGCACAGTGGATAGAACACCGGGCTTGAAATCAGGAAGATTTATCTTCACGAGTTCAAACCCAGTCTCAGATTCTAGCCATGTAATCCTTGGCAGGTCACTTAACCCTGTTTGCCTCAGTTCCTGATCCGTAGAATGAATGGTAGATGGAAAAGGCAAACCACTCCAGTATCTCTGCCAAGAAAACCCCAAATGGAGTCACAAAAAATCAGACATAACTGAACAAGAACAAAAAACAGATATCTATCTGCACACGCATGTCTGTATGTGTCACATCTGTCATATATTCCAAACTTTATAACCCCTCTAATACCTACAACTGTTCTCTGCATACTTAGGTGAGTCTTATACATACATACATACATAGTGAAAGTCTTTATCCTTATTTAACTATGACCTAAAGATTCAAAAAGTTTCCAAAAATAAGTCTGGTACTTTAAAAGTTACAGTATAGCTCATTTCATCAGCAATAGAATATATTTGGAAAACTATTAGAGAGGAAGTTTTTAAGAATTTAGTAGTAAGATCAAGTGAACAGATAGAGTAAAATCTTCATGGCACCTCACTGGAACCATAATTTTCTCTCCACTGGTCCTTTGTACATTTTACGGTACTTTGGGATTGGTAGTAGCTGTGGTGGTAGTGGTAGAGGTGCACTGATGGTGGTGGTGGAGGGTTTAATTCAAACTTAAGCAAAGCAAACAAGTTTCATATTGCTCCAAGAAACCCTGCTATTTTTCAGGTACAATAAAATTCTTCTAATTTTTCTAGTAGAGCTCAGACTAGGACAAGTCTAATAAGATTACTTTAAATCTCACTGGACCTTGAGGTGTTTTCCCCCTTGCTTTGAAATATGTAGTTTGTCTTTTTAGATTAATGGAAAGGGAGACATATTTCTTGTTACTGTAATTTGCCTGTGGTTTGAAGCAGAGAAATGGGTTTTCATTTGATGAAAGTTAAGATCATAGTCTGATATTTAATCTTCAAGGAAAACTTCAGGGCTAAGAGTAAATTTGCCAAGGTCCCAGCTTTGTGAAAAACAGTACTACCAAACTGATTCAATTTTTTTTTTCCAAAGGAAAAACAGAAGGGTATACTTGAATCACTATGTAACTTGCTAATATGAATCTTTATACTTATGAATATTTGTCTGAAATATTTGTTTAGTAATATTTTGTGTACATATATGTGGAAATAGTATTAAATAAAAATGATTTAAAACCATATGGCCATAAATGCACTTTACATAAATCAAAGGTCAAATCTTCTATAGTTCCCAAATTAACTTCTATTTCTTATGATGTTTTCATTTAATCTGAGCAAAGACTTGAATAAATAGGATACAGAAGAAAACACTAATCAGAAATATAGTATCATAAGATCCTTCATCTACATCTGGGAGGAACTTCAGAAATCAGATAGTCCAATTTCTTCATTAGACCAATGAGAAAATCAAGACCGTTAGAAGCTAAGTAACTTGCCAATGGTCAATAAGAAATTGTAGTAAATATCAAAATACCAAAAGCATTATTTAAACTCAAATCTTCAGACTCCAGAGTTGTAGATGTCTTCAAGTAATGAAAGGTTCATTATATAGGAGAGAAAATAAAATCTATTTTTCCAAAGGATAAAACCAGGACCAATGGTTAGAACTTATGACAAGGCAAAATTCAGTTCAATATGATGCATAACTATTTAACTTTTTTTACTTTATGTTTTCAATAAACAAAAATGTATTTTTTCTTCCTCCATATTCTCCCCAAAAAACAAATTAAAAAAACAAATATGTAACAAATATGCATAATCAAGCAAAACAAATTTCCACACATCCAAAACCATATTTCATTCTTTGTCTTAAGTCAAAACATGACTTTTCCCATAATCAAAGCCCTCCCACAATGAAATGGGATTATTCTAGAGGTCATGTATTCTTCATCGTTAGAGGTTATCGAGCAAAAGATTCATGATCATCTGAGCTAGGAGGCTAGAGTATAAAATGGACTTCTACAATATGAGATGGATCATCCCTTTTCACTTGGAATTCTATGTTTTATCTTCCCATCCCTTCACATTTTACCATGTTTTATCTTTTTTCATTCTGCTTTATTTTGCTCTTTTCCTTTTCCCCTTCATAAATGTCTCCATAACAGGTTTTTTTGATATCTTTTATTGACTTGTTTACTCATTTTCCCAGCCTTACTGAAATTGCGACTTCTTGTTAGGTCTAGGCTCTGCACACTGAAGGGAATGCTTGGCCCTTTTATGGCACTGTTCTCTCCTCTTTACGGGCCCTGCCACAGATTTCTCTAGGAACTGAGTGCTGTGTTCTTAAGGGATCTCAGAAGTAGATAAGGTAAAGGAGGCTTAAAGTCTTAGTGGTCAGATCTAAGGCACACTCTGATTATTGCTCTCATGGTTTGAGAATTCTTGATTCCTAATGCTACTTTGGATCTGGACAATGTAAATATAGATTTCCAACTTGTTGGATTTTCAGGAAACAGTTGTTGGAACCAGAACCTCTTAAGTAACTGAAGATTCTACAGTTTCAGAGCAATAGAACTGTTGTATCAATTATAATGGGAACTCTTTATTCTGTCATTCAACTACAGATTCCAACCTAAGGATATTAACTGAAAAAGTGATCTTATTCATGTTTCAGAACAAAGATCTTGGTTAATCTCTGCTTTGTAGTTCTTACCCTAAATACTTACTTTCAAGCCCCAAGTTTGTAGGCCAAACCCTTGATCCAAATCCTTGCTTAAAGAAATAGATCTATAAGTTCATTCTTGGTTTACAGTTACACACCTAATTATTCATCTTCAAGTTCTAGCCTCAATCTGTACTGGACATAGGGACTTTTTTCATGATCAGAATTATTAATTCTCTTCTTCCTGTTTTCTTCCTATATATAACTTTGTCTTCCAAATCAGTTCCCATGCTGAAAAGCTCTCTGTGAGCATCTCACTGGACCCTAGTACTATGTATGCCCTTCTGATCTTGGCTGGAAAAAAAAATATGGTTTCTTCTTGGATTTCCTGATTACCACTTGTTCTGGTGATTTTTCTCTATCATTGTTGGAGCAGTTGTGGAAAAATATCTGGGCTGCACTATTTTCTCCAGTTTGGCCATCTTAGGTTCTCTAAGAATTCAAAGAATATGCAACATGAATATCAATGTTAATGTTAATAAGGACGATGGCAGCAAGTGGTCAAGAGAGAAAGATGAGGTAAAGATCTAAAGTAATCAAGAAAATGGGGAAAAGCCCCTTGAGGGCAGAGACTTCTTCTTTCTCCTAGAAGAAAATAACTTAATAATATCTATAAACAAAACCTCAATGAAAAATAACAAAATAGTCATTCAAATTCCTAGAACTGAAGCAAAAGTTTTAAAACTATATTATAAATGAAAAGGGAGATAAGAATTTATTTTGAGAGTTCTGGCAGAAAAAAATTAGAAAAATAAACAGGTTAATTCAAGAATGGCTAAATAATATAATCAAGTTAATAGATTTCCAAAATATCAAAATGGGTGAAGTAGAACTTAATTAATCCATTGAATGATAAAGATTGAAATAAAGTCAAAAGACTGAACCTCATATCAAAAGCAACTGACATAGGAAATAGGTCAAGGCGAAAAACTGTCTGAAAGCTGTGAGCAACGATCGACCTGAGTATTATGTGAAAAAGAAATCATGGGTCAAGTTGGCTGAGAAAAGGTAGGGACTCACCTGAGCTCTCCAAATCCCCCTCCAAACAACTTTATATAGCACCACAAAGTCAATTACGGAGTACCAGAACATGAAACAATTTTCCAACCCAAGACAACTTAGAAGAACAGTAGAAAAGGTCTGTCACATTGGGGTGAAAGTAGAGCACACATAGTGCAGGTTGTGCCAGTTCAAATCTCACCCCAACAAACCAGCAGCACGTGTTGAGGGTAACTGAATCAGCCATGGCAGTAGAGCTTCTAGAACTCTCAGCCCACAAAATGTGAGGGGGTCAGATAATAAATAGGTCAGAAGAAGATTTCTTAGCCCTGGGTGCAAGATTCTGCTGTGTTGTCCAGAAGTAGAAGTATCAATTGCAGATAAATTTCTTAAGGATTTAATCCACAAATGGGAGGCAGCAGGGAAACAGCCAGTACTTCAGAAGATTTTGAAAAATAATGAAAGATGAGATGAAGTGGGTTCAAGAGTACAGGAAAGTGATTTGCCTAGGAAAGAAGATCCATTTCTTTGTGAGAGACAAGGATAAAAGAGAAAGTAGCAGGAGTAGACATCCAATTGATGTGACGTAAGGAAGGGAGAAGAGCCAACTCTTGGCAAATGGACTCAATTTTTTCACTTTTTACTTGTAAGTCAAAGTCTTCAGCTGATTATATGGGTTAAAGGTAGAATAAGGTAGCAAAGTAAAACCTACTAGTAAAGATAGTAGGCTTAAGAAATGATCAAAAGGCTAAAATAGTTCCCATGGTGAATGGGATAGTAAATCAAGGATTGCCTTCTTGCAGCAAGAGCCCAGTTGAGATGATATAACAAATTCATGATGGACCAAGTTAGTGTGGCTTAATGATGTTCTCCAGATCCATTCATCAACATGTGAATGGGAGGGAGGAGGGGAAAGCAATGAATGGTGGCAATAATTCAAGGCTGGGGCTTGACAAAACATAATCAGTGATCAGACAAGGAGACAAAATATTCAAATGTAGAGGAGGAAAGCAAAACATTGAAATGATTCAATAAGAGTTTGAGCAAAGGAAAAAGAATATAGCTAGTCTAGGGGTGATTGGCTAAGAAAAAAACAAGGAGTAGAGGTACTGGAGGTCATATGAGGATAAAAAACCATATTAAAAGCCATAAGACAGAAGGAATGATGGAATAATAAAATATGATGATCAGATAAAGGATTTTAGAGTTCATAAACATGGAAGTAGAACATGTGTATTTAACGGCAAGATCAAGGGCAAGACCATCTCTGAATATAGCTGAGGCAGAATATAGAAATAGATCATGGAACTGGGGAGGTTGAGGTACCACAAAGTTAAAATGTTGAGGGAATATCAACATGTATTTTGAAGTCACCTAGCACAAGGACAGGAGTTGGAGTAGAAAAACTGTGGACAAGGCACTGAACTCTGATTAAAGTGGTTCATTGTCAAGAGGGTAGGTATCACAAATTTAGATTGATTAAACCTTAAAGGCGGAGGATTTACTGAGTGACAATAGTAGAGAGAGAGAGGTTAAAAGTAGTAAAAGTGGTCAAAGAGTATTCAGACTCCTGAGCAAAAAACAGCATGTTGAGGGGTATAAGTGAAAGTATAATCAGTACTGTAGAGGGCAACCAGGGATACGATGTCATTAGGGGGTAGCCAGGGCTCACAGCTTAAAGATGGAGGGAGTGGAAAGAGAAAATCTTAAGATAGCAGCAAGTTATCTATGAGGCAGAAATTCCATTAAATGCTGTGGAAGGGGCAGGTAGATTGAGGATAAGACATTTGGGCAGTATGATTGAGAGGGATTGGAGTAAGGAAGGAAGTAGATCTTGCAAAATGACAATTTGGGATTCAGAATCATGAGTACTTATTGGGGAGTGGGAGCATACTAAGGATGAAGTGAAGAATCAAGTCAAGTCAGCAAGCATTTACTAAGGGTTTACTTTGTGCCAGACATTGTGGTAAATGATGGGGATACAAAAAAAAGGCAAAAACAGTCACTATTGTCAAGGAGTAACCAATGTAATGGGGCAGAAAACACATAAACAATTATGTACAAATAAGATATAGATATATAGATGTACCTTCATATATAAGTATACATAGGGGTATATACACATGATATAGATAGATAAATCTATATACACATGCACATGATGTGTATCCATCACACATATATGCATAGATATAGATCTATCTATATCATAAATTACTTTCAATTTCAGAGGGAGGGCATTACTGTTAAGAGGGACTTAGAAGAGTATTAGTGGCTGGAGAGAGGTACATTGAAGGAAGAAGATGACTACTATTCTGGACCCTCCCTTAAGGTCCAACCTTGTAACAAAGGAATGTTCCTGTGAAAATGATTTTTTTAACCTGTGTAGGGATATATAAATATGTTTGTGCATGTATCCAAATCAAATTTAATAATGTTAAGATCTGACCTATCATTCTTCTGTTTATCTTGAAATTACCATCCAATATGTCAACTATCTCTTCCTGACTCATGTCATCTACAAAGCTAATAAGCACATGGTTTCTTCCTTATTTCAGACTTTGAGCAGCCTAGGTCTAAGGATATATCCTTAATGCGCTGAAGACTTCAAGTTGGCATCAATGTCCTACTGGGGGAATCTAAGGGAAACTAAGGCCTCAAGGCCACCTGGGGCCCTCTAGGTCCTTAGGTGCAGTCTTTTGACTGAGTTCAAGTTTTGTAGAACAAATTCTTTTATTAAGGAGATTTGTTCTGTAAATTTTGGTTTTAGTCAGAGGGTCACATCTGAGAACCTAGAGGATCATGTGTGGCCTCAAGGCTGCAGGTTCCCCACCCCTATAACTTAAGTCCTTGAGAATAACTAGTTCTCTCCTATCAAAATATTCTATCATTTTGCTTATACATCTCCATCTTTACTATTATAGCAATATGAGAGATTTTTGTCAAACATTTTCTAGTATGTTCAATTTTTTAGCATTCCCATAGTCTACCAGTCTGGTAACACTATCATGAGTTTAGTTTTACATGTCTGTTTTTGAAAAAGCCATACTGGTTCTCAGTGGTCATTAATTTTCTTTATAAATGCTTAATAATAATAACAATTAGCATTTATTGAGCATTTTAAAATTTACAAAATATTTTACAAATGTTAACTCATTTCACGTGAAAATCATATGGGTCAGGTGCTACTGTTATTTCTGTTTTATTGATAAGGAAACAAAGACTGGGATAGATTGTGATTTCTAGGGTCGTACAACTTTACTTTGAACTCAGGTCTTTACGCCTGCAAACCCTGAACTCTATCCATTATACTTCCCAACCATCATCACAAGTTTGATAATACATTCCACTATTTTGTCAGCATGAAAGTCAAGCTCAACATCTCTCACCTTAGGACATTTTCTCCTTTGTAAGCCTTCAAAATTCTCAGTGATTTTTCAAAGTTCACTGAGAGTGACACAGCAATCATATCCACTGGTTCTTTCTGTATCAGGGGATGTAACATATTCTGTTGAACTTATTAAAGGATGCTAGGTTCTAGTTTATCATTTCCTCATTTATCTTGGTGTTCAACTTCCTATATTAATCATTTTTGTCCTCTCTCAGTCAAAAGATCATTCTCATCGACAGAAAAAAAGAAGTAAAATAAGAGCTTAATCACTCTGCCTTCTCCCCATCAACCTTTAATACCAGTAATTCCACACTGCTCCCAACTTCTTTGCAGAGATTACATAAAATGACAGACTTTTGGACATATTAGTTAGTTTTGTTTAACTTTTTTCCCTTCCCTACCTACTAGCTGCTTCTTTATTGCCTACAAACATGTAGATATGTCCATGTCTCCCCCAGCCTCAAAAAAGAAACAAAAATTTTACTTGATTCACTTCTCTCCACTAGTTTTCATCCTATATATTTCCCCCTTTTGAAGTTAAAATTCTAGATAATAAATCTACAATTGAGGTTTCCATCTCCTTTCCTGTCATTTTTCTTAATTCTCTGTAGTCTGGATTCTGACATAATTGTTTAATTGAAACTTCCCTATCCATTGAGATATTTTAATTACCAACTCTAATAACCTTTTTCTCAGATCTCATCCTTCTCTATCTTTGTGTAGCCTCTGACACTATGTACCTTCTTTTCGTTAATATTCTTTCTCAGTATTCATGACCCTTCTCTTTCCTGGTGCTCCTACTACCCACTACCAATCTAACTTCTCTTTTTTTGTGTCCTTTGATAACAGGACCTGTTCATCCAGGTCACAACCACTAGCTGTGGGGGTCTCCCAGGGCTCTTTCCTAGACTCTCTTTTCTTCTCCATCTATAGTATTTCACATGCTGACTTTATCTTCTCCCATGGATTCAATTACCATCTCTATGCAGACGAGTCTCACACCTATTTGACCAATCCCAGCCTTTCTTCTGACCTACAGTCAACATTTGCATCTCCCGTTATCTATTGGATTTCTTGAACTGGATTTCCCATTACAAACTTAAACTGAACATATCTGTAATTGAAGTTAGTGTGTTTTCTCCTAAACCATTCCCTCTTCCTAACTTCCTTGTCAAGGGTACTATCATCCTCCCAGCAGGCTAACAACTAAGGTGTCATTATGCATTCCTCATTCTCACTTCTCATATTCTATCTGTTGTCAAGTCATATCTTTTCTACTTCTAGAAATTCTCTCTGGAGCTCTGAAAAGACCTGAGTACAAGCCCTCATCACCTCAAATACGGACTAATAGAATATTTTGCTCGTTGATCTTCCTGTTTCAGTCCTCTCCACTCTAATCCATCTTCCCCTCAGTGATCAATCCTAAAATGCAAATCTGATCATAACGGCCCTTTATTCAGTAAACTTCAGCATTCCCTCTTACTTACCATGCTGCTGTGAATAGAACACTGGACTTGGAGTCTGGAAGACCTTAGTTCAAATCTAGCTTCAGATACTTACTAGTAGTGTAACCCTGCACAAGTAACTGAACCTCTCTCTGTCTGTCAACTTTTTCATGTCTCAGATGATGATAATAATAACATCTACCTCACAGGGTTCTTGTGAGGATAAAATGAAATTTTATTGTTTGGTTGTTGTCCTTTGTTTTGAAGAGGATCAAAATGGTATCACTACGTTGGGGTCAAGGTACAGTGTGCTCAGCTGTGGCTGATCAGATCAGTATGAGCTTGGAAGCCTCTACCACCAGTTGGACACAAATAATCCACTCGAATATTTAGAGTAGAGATATCTCTAAATTTGCATGTGTCATGTTTCTATTTGTAAATAAAATATTTGTAAAGTGATTTGGAAATCTTCAAGTACTAATTAAATACAATCTACTATTATTAGCTATTATCTGGGACCAAATATAAAACCCTGTTATTGTTGTTTGGTTTTAGTCCCTTTCCATCCTTCCAGTCTTCTTATATATCTCCCCTCTACGTACTATATTGCCCAATGACATTTATTTCCTTAACATTCACCACACACCACATTTGTTCACTGGATATCTTCTATGCCTGGAATGCTCTCCCTACTAATCACTACCTTCTAGTTTCCTACACCACCTTTTGCAAGAAATTTTTCCCAGTCCTCCTCAATCTCAATACCTACGTATATCTGTTGACCAGTTGACAGAGGAAGATTAACTATCAGGATCAAAGAAAGTTCTGTGTCTACTGCCACCATTGAAAGTTCTTGTTAGAATCTAAGTAATCACAGCATGGCTTTGTGAAAAATTCCTACATTTTAAACAAATATTTTGGTTGATTAATGGACAAAACATCAGGCACAATCTTTTTAATAGTCACCACTGTTTCTCTTTTCCTTAATATCATTAGCCCAAGATCCTGAAGTAAAATATCAGATACTATCCTCTTATAAAGGACAGTTTTTGCAAGTAAGAATTCTTATATGAGAATGGATATTCCTACTCATGTTTTTGTTATCAGTTTTTGTGTTGTTATTGTTTAATTATTTCAGTCATGTTTGACTCTGTGACACTATGTAGTATTTTCTTGGCAAAGACAGTGAGTGGAGTGATTTGTCATTTCCTTCTCCATCTCATTTTACAGATGAGGAAACTGAGGCAAACAAGGTTAAGTGATTTGCCCAGGGTGACCTGCAGCTAGTAAGCGTCTAAGGTGGGGTTTGAACTCAGGAAGTTGAATTTTCCTGACTAGGTCCAGTGCTCTATCTACTGCACTACCTAGCAGCCATATCAGTTCACGTACAGTGTTATAATTATTTTATCTTTAATCTCCCAGAACATTCTTCAAGGGGCCTCCTTCCCCTTCAGTGATTTGTGATTTCATCTCTGTATTATCAGGGCCAGAAGCATTTATCCTATCATCCTCACTTGTCCTTTGTACCCTGATCATTTGGAGAACTAATCTTAACGTCTGCACTTACCTACCATCCTGAGACCTTTATTTTTTAAAATTCTATTGAGCAGTTTGGCTTCTACATATTCCCCCTCTGCAGAGACATATACGTGGTGGGAAGGATAAGATTTCTTCTGGAATTAAATTTGGGAAGTACAAGATTGTTTACACCTGTCACTGAATAGTTCTGCTCCAGCTAAGGAACTCCCATATAGTTGTCATTAAGATTGCATTGGTGCTAGAATTTCCTAATAGCTAAATTGAATGATTTCACTTTTTATAGATGTATACTCACTGAAGTCTTCCATAGGCTTTTTAAAATATAATCTTTTTTATTTCTTCTATGCTACATTCCCCATATACAAAGCTTTCAAAAGCTTTGTATAAGAGATCCTTTTATTTGCACATTTGCAAAGTGATGTGACATAGGTATCAGACATCACTTTGAGAAGATGACAGAGGCATGAGAAACTTCTCTCCCTTTCCCCTCACCCAATTTAATGACAAGCTTTCAGTATGTGCTTATTATGGGGAAAGAGCTTTGTAATGATGACGACTTTTTTTACGCATATTCGCAGAGCTCTGAACTATAATGGGAAGCCAAATGGTAATGTGGAACTAAGAGATAATCAAGCTTCAACTGCAGTCTCCCAATAACCTTACCAGCCAGATTCTCAGCAAGACATTAGAGTGCAGGAGATGAAAGCACTGTTCTGCAGCTAAAACAAATTGCCCTCTCATACTCTCGAGCTCTTGTCATCTGTAATTCTCATTGGTAAAATGCCTTCCTCAACTCAAAGTCACACAATATTTTGACAAGTTGCTTAGCAGGTGCTTTCTCAGTCCCATGGATAATTATTTCAACTAGGGTTTCCTTGTAACCAAAATAGGACAGTCTGCCTTTATTTCGTTTTTTTGTTCTGTCGTCTCAAAGGACAAAAGGAAAGCAACTCCAGAGCACTTGTTTTTCATTAACAAAATATGACCTTACTTTCTGTTGACCAGATAAAAGATGAACCATCATACGGAAGAGAAAAAGGAGGGGGAAAAACTCCACAAAAGTCCTTTAAAGCTGTAGCACTTCAAGTGGAAAGGAATTAGTCTATACCTGTGAATTAGGAAATTTATTCAAAAGGCATTTGCATCTGTTTCCCCAAATGACACCCTTCCGAATTATCTGCACTCTCTCTGATCTCTCCTAGAAAAAAGTGCTTCGATTTTATCACAAAGTGACAGAGGGAAAGAATATACTCTAAATCACATTTTGTTGGCAGGATAGCCTAATTTTTTAGTCTGGCTTCCGTGTCAACTGTATTTTGACAATAAAATATATCTATTATATGACTTCATTTTCAAAGAAGAGATGGTTGAAAATATAGAAAGTATAAGCAACAAATATCTCCACAGTTTCTGCATAGCTCTGATGTCTATTGGGTAACCTTGGGAAAGTCATTAAGCCCTTCTCTTCCTCCATTTCCTCATTTGCTACATAAGTATTGGGCAAAATCATTCCTAAACTCTGTTCCTATTCTAGAGCCTATGAAGCAAATAAGCTAATGTATAGAGAGAGCTATATGTTTGTACGTGTTCAGTGCTATTTTTGTTAATAATATTATAATGCAGTTTATTTGAAATGATCCTTGGTGGTAAAAGGGATAGGCACTTCTGACAAGTCTGCATTTTGTCTCCTGTCTTCTAAATTAGAGTATTGACCATATTAGTTTTATCACTGGTGACTATATCTAATACCAGAGGGGAAAGAGAGAAAGAAATGTCAAGAAGTGAGTTTATATTTAGCATTTATCAAAGGAAGCTATTATTGAATGAAGCCATTTTGGTAGGTTTTATTCTCTTATTGCTACAACATTTTCATCTTAATAGATCCTTACTGTCCTTTGTTATCCCTAACTTAAAATCAGGTTATTCCATTGTTGGATTAAACAGGTTTTGAATTAAACCTGCCTTCCACAAATTCTGCCCAGTTCAGCTACTTAGCCTCAGTGTAAATGATTCTTGAAGCCATGAATGGAAATCAGCAAGACCTGGAACTGCATTATCCCGCTCACTTTAAAAGACACTGTTATGAGCTAGTTATTTAGGACCTCCGATTCATCAGGTTTGACAACATTGTAATTGATTGAGATAATAAAACCCTTACCCCAAACTGAATTACTTTGGGGGAATTTGCCTTGTTTTCTTAAATGTTTTGCGAGTATGATAAGTTGGTTGTGGTGCCACTCGTGACATAAGTGCTCAAGAGATATATGATCTCTTCTCGAGCACATAGTGACAAAAGATCAAGATGTTGGGCTGCAGGCTACAACAAATTGAACATATTGAATTTCAATTGTGGCCTAATGCAGTCCTAGGTCTGTTCCATTCCACTCAAGTGATACCTTGCCAACGATAATGTGCTAACTTTATTCACAAAGCAAGCCAATGGATATAGAGGGAGTTTCATTATTTTTCTAATGGGGTATTTACTCTTAAATCCAACAAGCATCATTTTTTTCACAATACAAATTACTAGGTGAGATTTAAGTGATCAGTCTCTCATTTGCACCACTTTATAATAGATCTGTTCTGTGTTTACAAAGGGGAGTTGCAACTGAGAGTTGTTTCCCATCACACACACACACACACACACACACACACACACACACACACACACACACACATCAAAACCACTTGAGGTTCAATGAGAGACCTGAAGAAGCCTCCCAGGGAATGCCTATATGACACTAGAAAGATGTGGCTTTGTTTGTATATTCACCATTTCTTGGTGAAGTTGCTGGTTTCATGTCTGTTTCCTCTACCATTTCCAAGGTCTCAGGGATCATATGCAATTTTGAAATGATGAAATAATGCAAAGTGACCTCCTGTGGGAACTAACAAGCTAATGCAAAATTTACTTCCCTGTATTCATCATAATATGTGATCATCAATGACCAATCAACCAACAGCTATCTAAGTTTTGTTTGAAAATGAAAAGCCTTCATTTAAAATTGTAACCAATCCACACGCTTGCACAGCAGTTAAGGAAGATAAAGGAAGATTTAATTGTATATGCAAATATAGAATTGGTTTATGTCCTTCATAACTATAACCTAATGAGATATAGGTGGTAATGTTCTGTTTCTCTGATAGCATTAGCATGCCTTGTGCATGCTAAATGTGTCCTCCTAAAACACACTTGGGAATTTAATTATCTTGTCCCTAAAGAGATTAAATCAGATTCACTTGGGTTCTGATGGTGAAGAGTGAGTATAAATAGCAGTTGTTTCTGTTTTGACCAGAAACCCTAAGGGTCTTCACCTCCTGGATTGATTTTTTTGACAAGGTAAAAGAGACCATTCTTTGCCTCATTTTTGACCTATCCTTAAGTACTGGATGGACATTGCCTCATCAAACTAAGACCTGGAGATAACTGTGGCTTAAAAAGACCAAGATCTCCCACTGCATCAGGGTCATCTCCAGTACTCCTAATCTATAACTTGCCACTGCACCCAGATGATTCCAGAGGAGAGAGTGAAGATAGTGATCTGGAACAGCCTTCCCTCACTTAAATATAATTCACTGGTAAGTCATGATATCATCCTCCTGATGTCATGGTTCTCTTTGAGAATGAAGGCCTAGCAATGTTCCTCAGTACACAGTTCTTGAGTATAAAATTCATAATTTGTATTGATCAGAAGTAAGGAAGAATTCAGTATCCACCATCTTTATTCAAATAGGCATTTTTCTTTAGACAAAGATAACATTGATTATGGGCATCTGTGGGTGCTCACAGTTCTCACTGATGCAACCCTCTTAGATGCTCACTAATGGTTTCACTCTCACCATAATACATGTGTAAGGGGGTGTAAGGTATGAATTTCACTTCTCTGACTATTGTTTTCTCATCTATACAGTCAGGGGATAGACTAGGTGATTCCCAAGACTTCTTCCAATTCTAACATATGACTATTCTATGACCTAATCACAAAATTCAATGTTCTTCATTAAGTTCTAATCTTCTCTTACTTTTCCATGGGTATTTATATCTTTTTACATTGTTTGGCATCACCCTCCTTCTGCTACCAAAAAAACATCCCTTTAAACTCTTCAGTGGCTCCAATGATAATGCACATGAATCCATCTTTGTCTCCAATCCCTATAAAATATGAATTCCCCAAGACTCTCAATTGAGTGTTCTCTCTGTATATTACCCTATCTCATCTTCCCCTATCTTTTGAACTATCACCTCTCTGTCAACAACTTCAAGGTTTATATTTATAAACACTATTGGTCTCTAATCCTGAATTTACAACTGTCTGATGAACATTTCCAATTGCATGTCCCACCATCTCCTCAAAACAAAAGTATCACCCTTCCCCCAAAACTAGTGGTTCTACTTGACCCTTATTTCTATTAAAGGAACTGTAATTTCCCCAGTCACATATACTTAAATCTTTAAAGTTGCCTTTGACTATTTTTCTTTCACCACTACCCTGACATTCAATCTCTTACAGGTTGTCATCAGCTTCTCCCTTACTTACTAAAGTTTTGCATCATTTAGTAATGATTTATGTTATCAAGTTATCAATAGAGGTATATGGTATTATATAGTATCCTCAGTTACCCACTTTTCTTGGTAATATCATAGATAACAACTGTATTCTCAACTTAGCTCTACTTGATATTACCAAGATTGACAAATTATATCGTATAACTTTTTTGAATGGTGTTAAAAAGGTATAAAAACCTGTTGTTTTTTTCATTTGACCCCTTCCAGTAATGTTCTTCATAGGATTACAAGATGGAGTGGGTGACTTTCTATTATAGACATATAATTATTTTCTATTCTATTACATAATATATATTATATAAGATGACATATTATATAATATACATTATGGATTTGTAGTTAATTTCCATTATAGACATGGGGAATGACCTTTTGCTTCAGTACTATGTACCTTGGGAATAAAGGGATATTTGTTTTTCAATGGGGTTTAGATTTCCCTATTTACAAAGTACTTCCTTGTTGAAACAACTTCCTATGTAGATGGATATTGCTACCCTCAAAAGTAGAACTGAGAAGATACTTGACTGAGTATGTGACCTATTTTGACCAGAAATAGTTGGCAAAGCATCAGGGTTTGGTTTTTGGTTTTGGGGGGTTTTTTTGGTGGTGGTGTTTTACTTTTTGGGGTTTTTTGTTTATATTTTTTTAAATTTATTTATTTATTTTTAGTTTACAACATTTAATTCCACAAGCTTTTGAGTTCCAAAGTGTCTCTTCCTCCTACTGCTCCTCCCTCCCCCTCCCTAAGATGGCATGCAATCTGATATAAGCTCTACATATACATTCACATTAAACATGTTTTATATTAGTCATGTTGCAAAGAAGTATAACCAATGAAATGAGTCATGAGAAAGAAGAAACAAAACATAAAAGAGAGAAAGTCAATAATATGCTTTCATCTGCTTTCAGATCCATAATTCTTTCTCTGGATGTTGATAGAATTTTCAGTCATGAGTCTTTTGGAGTCGTCTTAGAATCCTGAATTGTTGAAAAGAGCCAAATCTATCAAAGTTAGTCATCATAAAATGTGGCTGTTACTGTGCACAGTGTTCTTCTGCTTCTGCTGCCCTCACTTGGCATCAGTTTATATAAATCTTTCCAGATTTTTCTGAAATCTACTTGCTCATCATTTCTTATAGCACAATAGCATTTCGTTACCTTCATATACCACAACTTGTTCACTCATTTCCAATTGATGGGCATCCCCTCAATTTCCAATTCTTTGCCACCACAAAATGAGCTGCTATAACTATTTTGTACATGTGGGTCTTTTTCCCATTTTTATGATCTCTTTGGGATACAGCCCTAGAAGTTGTATGACTGAGTCAAAGGGTATGCACATTTTCATAGCCCTTTGGGCATAGTTCCAAATTGCTCTCTAAAATGGTTGAATCAGTTCACAACCTCTCCAGCAATGCATTAGTGTTTCAATTTTCCCACATCTTCTCCAGCATTTATAATTTTCCTGTTTTGCCATGTTAGCCAATCTGACAGGTATGAATGATATGGTACCTAAGATTTGTTTTGATTTGCATTGCTCTCATCAGTATTGATTTAGAGCATTTCTCATACTATAAATAGCTTTAATTTCTTCCTCTAAAAACTGCCTGTTCATATCCTTTGACCATTTATCAATTGGGGAATGACTTGTATTCTTAAAAATTTGACTCAGTTCTCTATATATTTTAGAAATGAAGCCTTGATCAGAGACACTGGTTATAAAAATTCTTTCCCAGTTTTCTGCTTGTCTATAACTTCAGGATTTGCATTCTTTCTATCTCTCTCTTGCCCCTAGGCTTGCAATCACAACAGGTACCTCCAGGCACTGCTCTTAACTACTTTCCATTTCACTTTCACAAAAAAGCAATTTCTTATTTTTTGCTTTCCCTATGCCTTTGCTTCCATTCTATCTTTCCTTTGGTTTGAACAGGAAAAAAAGAGATTTGAGCCCCTTTTTCTTATGTTCTGTCATTCTGTCTCACTCATGGTCTCTCCAGCCCTGTCTCAGTCTCTCTCAATGATAAGCCATTAAAATCTTATTTATAAGAAACATTTTGTGAATTCATGATTGGAATTATTACAGATTCTATTGTCTAAAAATCATTTCTTATAGATTTGTATGTTGTTGAACTAATTATTCCCCTGGTGGCCCATGTGCTTGGTTCTTCAATTTGTACTGGTTTGTTTGGTTCATTACTGAGTTAAGAATTTTCTTACAGCAAGTATTGCTGATGATTCTCATTAAAGACTCTTCTCTAGAACAAAATTATGCATTATTTTGGGGGGATTCAGCCTCACCAGTTTGCTAACACTAAGCCAAAAGATGATAGAAGTTCTTGCAACAAAAGAGATTTGGAGATTGAGTAAAGCAATAGTTGGTGAAAGTTGGAGCCATGCCCCTCTTCTGGAAGTCCTCTTAACAAATTAGTCACTACAGTCTCTAGCAATTGTTCTTTTCTTTCCCACTCTACCACGATCCTCATCAAGCCTTCACCCTATGCTTGAAACACACTTATTTAACTATTTTCCCTGTTTGCAGTTTCTTCCCATTTCCAATTCATCTTGCTTGGTCACAAAATTAAGTCTATCAATAAAAAATTTTCAGATATGCCATCAGCCTATTCACATAATTTTAACAGTTTTCTTATTACCTACTGGATTAAATCCAAGTAAAACATGGTCCACTTAAATATCTCCAGACATATGTCTGTCATTTATTACATATGCCTTGCAGTCTAATCAAATTTGAATACTCTTAATTGAATATATATTGCTTTTTTCCATCTCTGTACTTTCGTCCATGCTGTTTCCTCTCACTGGAATACCCGCTTTTTTCAATTCCATTCTCTAGAAATTGTATCCTTCCTTCAATATCCATCTCATGTACCATTTGATGCCTTTCCTCAATTCTAACTGAATATAGTTTCCCCATATCTCTTCCTCCCCATAAGGCTTTGTATATCTATTATGGTACTTATCAGATTCTATATTGTGTCATAACTATTTGGTAAATATCTTATCTCTCTACTATAAAAACTGAAGGGGAAGGTACTATATTTTGTTCAGTTTTGTATATCCAGTGCTTTATGATTACTAGCTGCTGAATAAATGCCCATTGAACTATTTTATTCGTCTTCAGATGTTGAATATATTTTTCATATACATTACATATTTTCTCCTCTGTTAGAATATAAGCTCCTTGAAGGCAGGGACTATTTTATATTTGCCCTTGTATTCCCAGAATTTATGAAATAGCAGGGGCTTAATAAAGCCTCGTTGATTGACTGCTTAAGAGCTGGAAGGGATCTTAAGGATCAACTCATTCCACCAATTTCTCAGAGTATTAAACAGAATCTCAAAGAGCTTTACCCAAAGTCACAATGGTAGCAAATACCAGAGCTGAACATGAAGTCAGGTCCTATGATCCAGTGAGCCTTCTACCAACCAACTGCGTTTACTCAACTTTATGGTTCAATATGACTCAAAATCTTTTAAAGTTGCCTCTGAGGCAACATCACAAAATAATTTTTAAAAAAAAATGGATATGGAGTCAGAAATCTGAGCTCAAATCCAAACTTGATTCCTTAGAAGCTATGTACTTGGCCAAATCTATTCCCACTTGGGTCCTCAGTTTCCTCCCTTGCAAAGCAGGTGATCTGAGATTAGATCAAATCTAAAGCCTTTTCCAGGTCTAGCTTTTATGAGTAAGTCTTTTGACAGAGAAAAAGGAAAGTGATAGCTTTAGAAAGTAGATGACTTTGTCCCTAGAGCCTTCTCGCTAGTACTTGGATTTCCCCATTATACAACTTAAAAGGGGTGGGGGGTATCTGAATGTCCAGGAACTTGGGTATTCCCATAATTCAAATTCCATTTATCTTTTTTTTCTTTTTAAAAGAACCTTTACATCTTTTCTTTCATTAGATTTTATCACTGGCCTGTGGAATTACATTGCCTCTGGCTAAGTGCAAGGTGATCCCACCTCCCTGATGACTGTACTAGCCCTCAGTTCTATGCTGGAAAAAAAGTGTGGATAATATTAGCAGTGCCTTTGGTGCTTTTACAGTCACATCCATCCACATTTAAATATACTTTTTTATGTTTAGCCATTTATTCCTCAGCTGTGAAATACTGTTATGGCTTAAACATTAGCATACTAATCCAGGCCTTACCCCAGGAGGAAATTTATATCAAAGATTTTTGATACCATTATTCATATTCCCTGTGGTAGCTGAGTAAGACTTTCTTCAGAGTCACTTCTTACTGTACAACTTTTGAGAAATATAGAGGGCCCCATGGAAGAAAGCCATAGAATCACAGATGCCAGGACGAGAAGACATCTTAAATCAGTGGTTTGCAAATGAAACTTAGCATCTCCTTTAATTATCTTAAGACATAATTGCTAAAAGAAGTCTATAGGCTTTACGAGACTGCCACAGATTTCCATGCCATACCAAAAAATTAAGAATCCCAACTTTAACCAAGCCCTCTTGTTTTATGGATTAGCAAAGTAAAATCAAGAAAGAAGAAAAGACCACCTCAGGGTCACCCAATCTGCTGTAGAATAGCTTGGGGCAAAATTTGGGTCTCTGATTCACAGTCCAATGCTCTTAGGCCAACTGTTATGCTTAATGCATCAAAATAGTGAGGAGTGTGGGCAATTTGGGAGTCCCTTGAGTACTTCTCCAGATGTAGATAAGTCCCTTCTCAAAAAAGGCCATCTGCTAGATTATAAGTTCTTAGTCAATGTAGTTATTGATTCATTTTGCAGCGCTTATAGATAAGTCAAGGACAAACACGCAACCTAGAAATACTTTTGTTGAGTAATTGTTTTTTTGAGTCTATGTCTGAGTCTATGCTGGATCCTCTCCCAAAGACAAGTCTCTACAGTGGAAGGTAACACAAAGTGATGAGTATGTCTCCTATTAATTGGTTGACCTGAAACAAAAACACATTTTCCCTATCCTGATATCTACTCTCTAATCATAAATTCTATTGCCAGGAAGGAAAAATATTAAGTAGACAGCTTTCCTTTTACTAGCAGCTATCCAGAGCAAAGAGGAAAAAAAAAAATATGTACCTCCATCAAGCTATAGCCTCAACTTCTTTCCCCGTCATTGCCCTGCTTCTCCACACCAGAAAAAACAACCTTGAAACCCAGGCAAGACTTCCAGAAATTGTCCTTTTATTCATATACCTAACTTGGTCACTCCATCTTGAACTGTACTGTCTATCATATTTGGTTTCACTCTATCTAGCTGAACCCAGACTACACACTAAAACTTTGCATCCTATCCAGTCATCCACTGGCAAACCAAGATCTCCTCATGGTAAGGGTCTGCCCTGCTGCAGGGCTTGGATAAGTGCCCCTCCACCTCTTGCTTTTCTAGGAAGAATCAGTACACTGATTGTACTGGACAAATTGAGATAATCATATGTTCTATGTCTTAACTCACAATCCCTGAAACTTCCCAGACCAAAACTCCCTTGCCTAAGTATTATGCTATTAGAATGCAATCTCCTTGAAGACAGGAATTCTCTCACTTTTAATATTATAAACCAGACATTCCCAGAGCCTAGATCTATGTCTGGCCCGTAGTAAACATTTTAAAAATATCCTGACTTTTCTTTTTTTTTCCCATCTTTTCTTATTTACGTGGAAGAGAAAATAGAAAATGTGAGAGCCAAGAATGAGAAAAACTGAGTTTTAGCTAGTCCCTAGGGATATATCCTGGCAAAGGCTCTTTTAAAAAAATTCTCAGCACAAGATCTCCAAGGACATAATGGTAATTGCATTTAAGGTAAGTTAACTTAAGAAACTGGCAGTTTTCGTTTACCTAGCAGTCGATAGTTGTACACAATTAAGCAAATTCCAAAACAGTGGAAAAATGACTTGTACCTGGGACAAATGCATGTGTGTGTGAGAGAGAGAAAAAGAGAAACACAGACAGAAAGAAAGAGAGGAGGAGGAGATGAGGGAGAGGGAAAGGGAAATGAGGGAGAGAGAGAAGGAGAGGGAGAGAGGGAGAGGGAGAGGGAGAGGCAGAGGGACAGACAGAGAGACAGGCAGGCAGGCAGTCAGGCAGACAGAAACAGACAGAGAGAGAGACAGAGGAAGGAAGGAAGGAAGGAAGGAAGGAAGGAAGGAAGGAAGGAAGGAAGGAAGGAAGGAAGGAAGGAAGGAAGGAAGGAAAGAGAAGGAGGAACAGAGGATGATAAGAAGCATAAAATATAAAAATAAGCTGAGTTATAACCGGGGAGACTGCTTGAATAGTTTATATTACTTTTTAACTTTTATATTACTTTTTAAACATTATCTTACCTCAGCCTCACAACAGTCAGTGTGGGAGGGGGTATAAGTATGACTATTTCCCTTTGACAGAGAAACTTGAACTTGGGCTGAAAGGTATGCTTTGCTCAAAGTCATACAGCTTGTTAGTAGTGAAGTCAGGATTCAAACCCAGTGTCCCAGGCTCAGGCCTCTTTTAACTAAACCATACGATCTCCTTTCCATCACAGGGGAGAAACCCAGATATATGTCTAAAAGAAAAATAAGGTGATTTTTGGTGAGGGATGCTCTAGTGATGGCAGAGAAGGGAATGGATTCAGAAGCACTCAGAGCTTGGATGGGTGTCAAAGACAGAACGCTGTTTCGCTTAAATACAATTCATGCGCAAGTCATGATATCCCCCATGATGTCGTCATTGGTCCTCTTCAAAAACAAAGGACAGGCCATGACAGAGTTGGGAGATGGAGTTTCTTGTGTGAAAAACAGAGAGGAGCAACAAGGCTAGTGGGGCCTAACAATGAGACGAGTAAAGTCTAAACATTGGGTTAGCGCTAGGCTGTGCCAGGCTTTAAAACTAAGCCAAGGATCTCATTTGATCCAAGAAGAAACAGGAACCACTGGTGTTCATTGAGTAAGGGAAGTCATGGTCATTTCCCTTTCTGATTCTTGGTTTCCTCATCTATACGATCTCTTCCAGTACTACATTTTTGTACTAAATCTGCAGTAGAACTTAGCAAGTCTTGGACACTTTTTTGAGGCTCCCATACTTCCCCTGTAATATGGGGAAATGTTAATGGCAAAATTAAATGAGAAAAGAGAAAACAAATATATCTGAAAGTATATTATATTTTTTTAAAATAACAACAGAAACCAGCTTGGGTCAGTAGAAAGATTCCTAAAACTGGATGGAAAGATCAGGGAACTTGGATTCAAATTCTATATCTGATGCTTACTATTTGTTTCACTTCGAACAAATCACTTAACTTTCCTTCATCTCAGTTTCCTTATCTGTAAAATGAAAGGATTAAATTAGATGACCTCTGAGGGTCCTTTAAGCCATAAATCTATCATTCTATGGTAAAAAAAAAAATCAATATTCTAAATATATGTGCTTCTCAAAAATCTTTCAAAGTATTTCTTTAAAGAGAGATTATGAACAGAAACCACATGGTCCATATAATGTAGGGGTAGAAGGCATATTACAAAGGAAGACAAAGAAAATATTAAATCATGAGTTTAAAAACTGTACTAGGTAATACTCCTAGTTTAAGTCTTTCTCAAAACCTTTAATATATAATTATTCAATATAACAGAAATTTCATAAAATATAAGCTGTCTAAGGACAGGAAATATTTTATTTTTGTACATCCCCAGTGCTTAGAACAGAATAGGCACTCCATAAATGTTTCCTGAATTAAAATGAAGAGCGTAGGTATAGCTTTAAAACCTTGTGACATTTTTAGTCATAAATGAATTTTTCTGATTCTGTCATCAATAGAATTTTTAAATGAATATAGCCAAATATCTTTATATTAGCCTAAACACACATAATTAAAAAGATAAATGAGTCTTACTTTAGTTGCATTCTGCCCTAAATTCCTAGTGGACCACCACAAAATCATTTGAAAAGGTTAATTTATAAAGTTGCTGTATTTATAGGAACATGGAAAGCTATATCAAAATATTTAGTGAACAAGGTGTTTTTAATATATCTAAATTCTTTCATTGGAAGCATTTTATCTTCCTTTTAGGGTTTGAAATGAAGGTGATAGACTGAGAAATAATGGGAGAGAGTTAGACATTACCTGAAAGTCAATACATATAATCTAGGAGCTACCTTGATGTTGGCAAGGAAACGGAATTACACATGATTTTCCAAGTGAACAAAATTAAGAATCCATAATGGGTGTCAGCTTGAGATGAAGCAAACCAGTCATTTGGACAAAATCTCAAAATTAAAAGTTTGCCCAGTGAGTTTGCAGTGTTTTTCCAGAATAACAGTTACAGGTAACAAAATTACTCCTCAGATAAAACGATTCACTGGTTTTTCATAGAACCATAACATGCTCAACACCCTCCCTGATGATCACTTACCCAGAATCAGATGCAGAAAATGCCTACATGAACAGCTAAGTTGGATTGGACCACGAAATTTGGTTCATTCTACAGAATTCTCTAATAGGAACCTCGAGATACTAGCACCCTTTTTAGTCACTTCAGCAAACATTTTTAAATACCTACTATGGGCAATGTGCTTTGCTAAGCATTAAGAATATAAAGACCAAAAATACCAAAAGAAATCAATCCTTTCCTGTCCTTTAAGGAGGTCATCTATCTAGGAGACAAGGATGTGGAGCTCAAGCTGAGGCTTAGAGGAAGTTAAGCATTCTGAGAATCAGACATAAGGAGGAAATGCCATCTAGGCATGAGGACACCCTGTACAAAGGCATATTGATGGGAGGTGGAATTCAGAGTTTGAAGAACAGCAACTTGCCAGTTTGGCTGGGACATAGAGTATGTAAAGGAGAATAATATGAAGTAAGCTGAAATGTGAAGAGCTTTCAATGCTTCATAGAGAGGTTGCAATTTTATTCTCCTGGCAAAGGAAATCATTAAAGATTACCAAACAACAAAATGACATGATCAGGCCTGTACATTAAGGAAACTGTTTTGCTAACTGTAGGATGGATGAATTGATGATTGGGGAGACTGGAAGTAGGGAGATTGATTAAGAGGATATTGCAACTCTCCAGTTGAGAAATAATAAAGGGAATGATGTCCATGAGAATGGAATGAAGAGAATAATGAGACAGATAGCATCACAGTCTTAAAATAAAATTAAGTGAGCTGAACATAATGTGCTTTGTTTTATCTACTGTTTTTCTCAGTTTCAAGGTAAGCTCTCTGAGGGTAGAGATTCTTTTTTTTTTTTTTTTGCAGGTATTTGTTTTCCCAGTGCTCATCACAGTGCCTAATAGGTGCTTAATAAATACTTGTTGGAAGAATCTATATTTCTTTCCCTTGCTTCCCCTCAGAGCCTTTTCAGAACTAATTGTATGAATCACTCAGGTAAGCTGCCACCCAGAGTACACCTCAAACTGTATTTCAAATACTTTACATGTCAGTGAATTTAAGATCTTGTTAGTATGGGTTTTCCTTCCATATGTATAGATCACGAGATGATACATACTTTCTATCCCTGTGCAATTCTTGTTATGCTTTTCTATAAGTCGTCTCAGTGGTTCTCCTCAGGATGCTAAAAGCCCTCATCCTGTTCTTTGAATATTACCTGGATACCACTGTAAAACTCAGGCTCTTCCATCCACTATGCCTCACTCTCATTTTATAATTAATCATTTTTCTGGTCAAATACGTTAGTAAGGACATCTCTCACTCCACTTTCAACATGCAAGGTATTGTCAGTTACCTGGTCCATCTTTAGTTTTTGTTGAATATGAATATTTTCAGTGCTAGAATATGTACTCCACAGCACATGGCTATTGATTTTATAATAAATCAAGACGCAATATTGAAAGCCTCACCTGGAGGGGTGAAATTTTTAAACCTTATCAGTGTGAAAAAGTCAAGAGCATTGCACCTGGAATCAAGAAGACCTAGGTTCAAATTCTAACTGCAATACTTCCTAGTGTCATGACCTTGAAGCAACTCATTTCTCCTCTCTAAGCCTCAATGTACTTACCTGTAAGATCCTGAAAATAATACTTATAGTATTGTTTTCATTTTTGTTGTTTAAAACTCATATTTATGCTCTGTTCTAGCTCTAGGAGTTAAATCGATGATGTCTGAATCTCATTGTAAGCAAAACTGTCTTTCACTTATCACTTATGAGTACCTAGAAGTTTAGTAATGTACATATGAGGTTATAAATAATAGTATAATTTATTGAATCTAAATTTAGTGAGAACAACCTAGCATTACTACATTCAGAAAATAGGTGGTTCTCCTTGTACATTCAAGTTGAGGACTCCTCTCTCTCTCTCTCTCTCTCTCTCTCTCTCTCTCTCTCTCTCTCTCTCTCTCTCTCTCTCTCTCTCCATATATATGTGTGTGTGTGTGTGTGTGTGTGTGTGTGTGTGTGTGTGTGTATGTGATCCCTCCAACTACCCAAATACTGAGAAAAGTTGCAAGAATTACAAATGTTATCTTTCATGCAGGAATGTAAAGAGTTCAACCTCAGTAAGTCTCTTATGATTTCTCTTTACTGTTTACCTTTTCCTGCTTCTCTTCATTCTTGTGTTTGAAAGTCAAATTTTCTTTTCAGCTCTGGTCTTTTCTTCAAGAATGTTTGAAAGTCCTCTATTTCATTGAATGATCTTTTTTCCCCTGAAGTATTATAGTCAGTTTTGCTGGGTAGGTGATTCTTGGTATTAATTCTTCTTCCTTTGACTTCTGGAATATCATATTCCATGCCCTTCGATCCCTTAATGTAAAAGTTGCTAGATCTTGTGTTATCCTGATTGTATTTTCACAATACTTGAATTGTTTCTTTCTAACTGCTTGCAATATTTTCTCCTTGACCTCTGAACTCTGGAATTTGCCTACAACATTCTTAGGAATTTCTCTTTTTGTATCTTGTTCAGAAGGTGATTGATGGATTCTTTCAATATTTATTTTGCCCTCAGCTTTTAGAATATCAGGGCAGTTTTCCTTGATAGTTTCATGAAAGACAATGTTGAGGCTTTTCTTTTGGTCATGGTTTTAAGGTAGTCCCATAATTTTTAAATTGTCTTTCTTGGATCTATTTTCCAGGTCAGTTGTTTTCCCAATGAGATTTTTCACATTATCTTCCATTTTTTCATTCCTTTGGTTTTATTTTGCTATTTCTTGATTTCTCATAAAGTCATTAGCTTCCATCTGTTCCAATCTAAATTTTAAAGAACTATTTTCTTCAGTGAGCTTTTGAATCTCCTTTTCCATTTGGCTAATTCTGCTTTTTAAAGCATTTTTCTCCTCATTGGTTTTTTGGACCACTTTTGCCAATTGAGTTAGCCTATTTTTCAAGGTGTTATTTTCTTCACCATTTTTTGGGTCTCTTTTAGCAAGGTGTTGACTCACTTTTCAAACTCTTCCATGACTTGAGATCATTGCATATTTATTTTAGAGGAACTGCATGCAGAAGCCTTGACTTCTTCTGACAGTATGCATTGTTCTTTCTCATCCAAAAGGATGGGAGAAATTACCTGTTTACCCAGAAACTAACCTTCTATAGTCTAATTTTTTTCCCTTTTTGGGGGCATTTTCCCAGCCAGTTATTTGGTTTTTGAGTCCTTTGTAAGGAGGAGGGTATACTCTGGGAACTTGTAAGTTCTCAGTTCCTCCAAGGTGGCACAATCATGGGCCTGAGCACTGGTCTGGGAGCTACCAAAACTTTTCTGCCAAGAATCTGCTAGTAGTAGAATTCCCTCTCTTCAACTGCCTCCAGCACTCCATGCCCCAGGACGATGCTCAGGGCTGAGATTCAGATCAGCTGCTCAATTCTCACAGGGGCTTTAGGTTGACTGCTCCAGAAATGGACACTGCTGCTGCTGCAACAGCTGCTTCCACCACTGCCACCGCCTCCTGGGGCCAGGAGTGGGGAAGACCCTGCTCCTTTGTCACCAAGGTGAAAAAGCCCTCTCACTGACCTTTGGCATTTATGGGTTGAGGGATCTGAGAACCACTGCTGCTGCTGGGGATTCCACCCCCAAGGTCTGTTCTGGTCCTGTTCCTTCTAGGGCCAAGGCTGGGCTGTATTCCCCTCTGCATCCAGTGCGATAGAGCTTTCCTGTCTGCCTTCCAGGTTACCTTGGGCTGGAAATCTCTTTCACTCTGTCATTCTGTGGCTTCTGCTACTCTAGAATTTGTTGAGAGTCATTTTTTACAGGTATTTTATGGGTTGTGAGGGAAGAGCTAGAGTATGCGTGTCTTTTCACTCCTCCATCTTGGCTCTGCCCTGAGGACTCCTCTCCACATTATTATACCTTTAGTGAAAAAGTGTGGTATATTAGAAGAATTCTGATTTTGGAGTGAATACTCAGTTTTTGACTAATATTCTGTCGCTTAATATTTTTGTAAATGTGGACAATTTATTATACACAAATACACATACATTCTATTGGGGGGGGAATATGCATAGAAAAGTAAATCCCAAAATATAAAGATGTTACCCACAATTGATCCATCTATCCCTGATATCTATTATCCTACTTCTCTCTTGCTTTTTGTGGCTAAACTTCTTGAGAAAACAATCTACAATAAGTTCCTTCATCTACTTTCTTCTCATTTGTTCTTTCTAACTCTTCATTCTGGCTTCCAACCTCAGCTTCAAACAAAACAGTTCTCTCCAAGGTTACTAATTATCTCAGTTGCCCAATTTAATGGTCTTTTCTCAATCTTTATCCTTCTAGACTTCTCTGAAACCTTTAACACTGTTGATCTTGTGTAAAAACAAGCACCCTGACATACACAGGAGGGCCTGCTATCACAGGTTCTTAGATCTGCATTTCTAAAAGGAAAGTAATTTTTCTAGGGGTCAAAAATCTCCTTAATCAAGGCCATGTGTCATTCACTTAATTCAGGGGGAAAAAGTCAGCACCTTGAATTTCAGAGAAAATACACAGAAATCAAAAGTCAACAGACATGCTTCCAACTGTCTGACATAAGCAATACACACATCATAGATCAACAGACAGATTCAACTCTCTGACCATTACATACATACATAGTTATCAGAGAGGAAAGCACCAATATCTAGGTTTTCAAAGTTGGGGGATGGGGGGTGGGGCTGCTTAGTGACTTCCCAGAGTCTCATCTGGCCCACAAATCTTCTTCTAAAAACTAAGCCCCAAAATAAAACCTCACCCTCAAAGTATTTGTACATTTTTTTAGAGCCAGAGGACATCATAACACTTGAGAACCACTGCCTCATTAGAAAATTTTAAAAAAAAGGTATGGATCTTCTTACAAATCTTCCCAGGCCTATTAATGGGTGGGGAAGATTTTCTTTAATCACATTATTCAATCAGAGGCACCTGATTATACTAAAACAAAAAACACATTATCAATACATCTTGATATCTCTTCTTGATAATTTCTTTTTTCTAGGTTTTCATGATGTTGCACTCTCCTGGTTGTCCTCTTACCTACTGACAACTCCCCAGTCTGCTTTGTTGGATGTTTTTACTTTATTTTACTTTATTTTATTTTTAATTGATGGAATAAAACAAGCATTTCCATAACACAGATAATTTTTAAAAGATGGTTGCACATGAAACTGCAAATTTATTATGGACAACTAGCTATATTGTTTTTAAATATATAATGAAGTTATCACGTAACTTTCTTTTTTTTTCTTATTTTCTTCCACCCCCACCCTAGAGAAAGTTGCCATTAGACAAACACACAAACACACAAGAATTATTATATTATATGTAGAAGTATGTATAAGATGACTTTACATATGTATGTAAAATAATTCTACACATATTTCTGATTTTCAGTTTTTTCTTCTGGGTGCAGATAGCATCTTCCTTCTTTTTCTTCATATGTCCTTTGTTGTTAATTTGATATTTATAGGTCAAAATGACTTTCTTAGTCAAAGTTATTCTTAAAATAATATTGCTATTTCCCTGTTAGTAAACCCTAGTGATTCCCTTTCACCTCTAAGATCAAATACAAAATCCCTTCAAAATCCTTTGTCACTTACACAGCTCTACCTTTCTACTTTCTTTACACTTTATATACTCCAACATACTTTTTGATTCATTGGCATTAGCCTCCTTATTGTTCTTCAAACTAGATACTACATCTCTTGACTCCAGACATTTTCACTGATTGTCCCCAAAGAATAAAATGTTAACTCTCCTGGCTTCTCAGGTTTTCTTCAAGTCTCAGCTAAAATCCTGACTCTGACAGGAAGCATTTCCTGATCTTTATTAATTCTAGTGCCTTCCCTCTATTAATATTTCCAGTTTATCCTGTTTGTAGCTTGTTTGTATATAGTTATTTGAAGGTAGTCTCCTCTATTAGATTGTGAACTCATTAAGAACATGACTTGTCTTCTCATTCTTTGTATGGCTGCTGTTTCTTAGAATCAATTCTTTTCCTCAAAACTCATCCCAAGGGACACCATTTATATGAAGCCTTTCCCCCCCAGGATCTATTAATTTTCTCTCCCCAAAACTGTTTTATATCTATTTTATATGTAGTTTGTGTGCATTTATTCTATGTTGTCTTCTCCAATAGAATTTGATCTTGTTCAGGTTAAATAATATTTCATTTTTTGTCTTTGAATTTTGAGCAGCTAGATTTGCCTCTTGGACATAGTGGGTACTTAATAGATGCTTATTGATTAATTGTCCATGAATTTATAAACATGAATTCATGAACTGAAACACATGGGACTTAAATTACCCATTACACTCTACCTGGAATGTAAATACTTTTTTGAGGGGATTGTTGAGCTCTCCATTCAGCTCAGACCTGAACCACCATAACAGTACAATGTCACAAGACTCTCTATTTTAAGAAAAGTGCTCTGATCACTTATTATTGACATAAATTCAAAATTTTTTGTTAATATGTCTTTATCTAAAAGGAATAGGTAGTTTACAACGAAATGGAAACCAAAAAATCCAAAGAGAGTATCTTCAACCTGGGAGTAATAGGGAAAATAGGTCCCTGAAAATGAAAAAAAGCACTTCTATTACAAATATATGAAATTTAAACTTAAAGTGATTTTCATATTTTTTACCATATGTTAAAAGATATAATGAAGAAAACAACATCAACCCAACTTATGTCCAAGAAAACTTGAATCTTTTATTAAGTCATTTCTCAGGTTGTCAAGACAGTTGATGATCTAGAAGTGTGGTTAAAAGAATTTTCTATAAAAATATGTATTTTATAATGGCACGTAACTCTTTTCTTGAATATTTTTAGAATATACATATATATACATATTTATACATATATATATACAAACACATATGCACACAGGCATATCTTTGTATATATTATTTTCCAAATAGAATTTTGTTTAGACCATAAGATAACAATCGATGCAAAAATAAAAGCTTGAAATAAATCTTTGCATTACTTAAATATAAGTAAAGTAGAAATATAGTTAAGATAATTTAAAAAGCTATAGGAAAATAAGAGAAAGCTGCTAAAATGGGCATTGGTAGGATTCAGACTTTCTAAGTTTTGAGCAGGTGAGAATTTATATTATAGATGAATACAGCTAAAATTGAGTTCAATGCCTGCTCATTTTTGAACTTTTTTTTGTTCTCAATAATAAGCCCAATAAGCCACTTGCCTCTTTCAGTATTTTTTTAATGCAGCTGAGAACAGATAGTAACACCGTGCCATCTCCAGACCCCACTGTTTTCTAAGCTGGTCACTCTCATTAGAGCAAGGACCACGGTGGCAAGTCTCGGGGGGTATTTATGTGACACCAAAGAACTCGACATGACAGGCCTTCAACTCCTGATTCGACCAAAGGTCTTTCTCAAACACTGTTTTCTTCTTTTTACTGCATTTATTCGGAGCTGACCCTATGTTTTAGATGGTGCATAAGCGCCAACATTCCAGGCATCCTAGGGACTTGAATGGCTGGTATAATGCCTGTGTTGAAAGATGAAAAATAGAAGAATTTTGTTGAACCTATAAAAAGGATGACATTTTGCCTGGCCCTGAGCTTTACTGTTCAAAATTGTCCTTTTTCAGCTTGCAGCTCTTTGATTTACAAGATAGAGAGTATCAAATCTTGGCAATTACTGAATCATAAAAGATCCCTGCCTCTTCCCAGCTCATTTTATTTAAAAGGAAAAGAAAATCCCTTTATCTGGTCTAATGCTTTGTCTTTATTTTCCTTTAGTTTTTTATTTTTGAAATTTATTCCCTTCCCGTTTGGGGAAAACACATGAAGATGTTAATTTAAAAAAAGATTCAACTTGTTCCAAGGTGATATATTCATAGTTAAAAGTTGAAGTGAATATCAGGGAAATGGGATGTGAAGCAGTAGTGTCTTTGGTGAGCAACCTTATGGAAGGGCCAGCCCTGGTTCTGCCACTTGCTTAAGTGTGTCAGTCTGGTATGAGCATGAAATGGGAAATGTTCATAATACAGGGAAGTCAGCCAAAAGCCACTAAGGTCCTGATGATTCCAAGATGAGTATGTGAGCTCATGATGAGCTGCATTCAATATTCCTAGGGGATTTACAGCACCCCAGAAGTGAGTCTGTGTCCTTGTTCCACAAATTCATCTCCGTCAAACAGGGAACGGGAAAAATTCTATACAATTCACCTCCCATTTAATTCCATAAATATTTCTTAACTGCTTGCTGTATGCAAATCACTATGCTAGACAGGAAGAGAGATAGAAAGACAAAACTGAGATAGTCCCCACTCACAAATAGGGTGGTCTAACAGAGGAGATAAAACTTGTAAATAAGTAATTATAATATGAAGCAGACCATGGTAAGTGCATAAAAATACCTTAAAAGTTCATTGAGAGAGCTTATCATCCCTCTTTTAGAGAGGGGACATTTCATTTCTCAGATCTTTAGGGCTTTACTCAAGATGAGATTAATGAAATATTCTATGCAGAGGTTGTCTCAGATTGAAATGGAAATGAACATATATAAAGTTGAGAGACACTCACTTTAATCAGTTCCGTAGCTTCTGGTTCCATGACATTAAATATATAGAACTTACAATCAACACTAATCAAATCAACTTTACCATTACGGGCAAAGAGATAACACCTAATTGCACTGTTATTGTAAAGAATATTCTTTTTGAATTCTTTCTCCAGAATATGCTACCCTAGCTACTTTTTCCTTATGTATGCTGTCTTCCATTATGAGAATATAAGTTCCCAGACAGCAGGGAATACTTTACTCCTTAGATTTTTATACTTATATTTAGCCAGCAATTAGCACAACTCCTGACACATGATTAATTTTCATTATCATTTTTTATTTTAATAAGAATAATAAATAAATAAAATATATTCCATAATAAAATAAATAATAATAATAAATTTAATTTTAATAAATTCATATGCAACCTTATGGGAACTGCTGAAATTATGAAGAGAGAAAGAACAGAGAGAAATGGAGACTCAAATCTGTGCCATGGGACATAGGCACAGTGAAGATGAACCAACAAAAGGTGCTGAGAAGGACCAAAGAGTTGGGAGAACTAAGAGACGTCAGTTTCATAAAAGCTGTAACAGGAAAAACTATGCAAGGAGAGAAGATAATTAGAAGTATGAAATGTTGCAGATTAGTCTAGGAAGAAGATAAAGAAAAAGCCATCAGATGTGGTAATTAAGATATCATTGGTAAATCTGAAGAGATTCTGTCAAAAAGTGCTTAATACTAGCCTAGTCTAGGCAGTGTGCCTCGGTTTCCTCATCTGTGAAATGGGGATAAGAGCATCTACTACCAGGGTTGTGATGATCAAGTATGACAATGATTGCACATTGTCTGGCATATAGTAAGTATTGTATAAATATTAACTATTTAAATACATTTTTAAGCTGTTAGTGCCTCAAAAAATTGTCCATATCATTCCATTATGTATAGGAAAACGTTCAAACTCTTTTCCCTAGTCTTTCCAAGGCTTTCTTTAATATAGGCCCACTCTGCCTTTCCAAACTCACAGGCAACAAAGTGAGCAAGGCATTTGGAGATTGAAGATCTAGGTTCAAATGATTTACCATCCCAAGCCCTGAGTTTCCTTATCCATTAAATGAATGGATAGACTAAGATCCCTGAAGTTTCTTCTAGGTAAAATTCTGTAATATACTACTACTTCTTTAATGGAACCCTCTACTCCATCTAGTGTTATCTGTTCCATGTTTGCTCCATATGCCTTATGCAGTTCCTCCTTGATGTTTTTGCCCATACTCTTTTCTCCCTTAAGGGGGCAGCTAGGTGGTGCAGTGAATAGAGCACCAGTACAGGAGTCAGAAGGACCTGAGTTCAAATCTCACCTCAGACACTTGACACTCACTAGCTGTGTGACCTTGGGCAAGTCACTTAACCCCAATTGCCTTATGCTGGGTCATCTCCAGTCATCCTGATGAATATCTAGTCACTGGATTCAGGTGGCTCTGGAGGAGAAGTGAGGCTAGTGACCTGCACAGCCCTCCTCCACTCAAAACAAATTCAAATGCAAGTCATGTCATCATTTTTCTGAAGGCATGGTCTTCTTCAGCAACGAAGGACAAATACACATATTTTCTCCCTTAAGAGCAGGGACCACATATCTGTAGTCTCTGCTGCCAAGAAGACAAAAGCTGAATGATCTCTTGAGCTCAAGAGTTCTTGTCTGTAATAAGGCTAAACTGACTCTCCAAACTAAGGTGTTAATAATAAGTTCAGGACCAATATGGTGAGCTCCTGGGCCACCAGTCTGCCTAAGGAAGTCAAACTGGCCCAGGTAGGAAATATGAAGCATAATAAAGCTTGTCTGCCAATCAGTATTGGGTGTGGGTCCATGAGTAGTTACTACATTTCTAACCTGAGTGAAAGAGGGCAACTCAGTCCCCCACCCCACCCCCAAAAAATTGGCCCCACATTGATACCATATCTTGTAGTTCTTTGTAACACTGCAAGTGCTTGATACAACGCATTACACATAGGTGCCAGACGAATATCTTGTAGGTTGCTAATTTGGTTTTAAAGAAGTCTCTTCGAAATCCTAGCAGCTATTTTCCTTGGAGGCAAAAAACAAAAACAAACTATTTCTGTGGTAAAGGTTTAAGAGTCAATTTAATGTTGTACAATAGATTTCTATGATAGGTCCCATTTTTTTGGCCCATCTGCAAACTTTCCTCTCTATCCAGAGATCAAAGGTCAAAAAGAAAACATCATAAAAAGTTAAAAAGGAATTCCTAAGTAGGTCGCAGCAATTCTCTCAACAATAGCCTCACTTATTGAGAGAAAGCTACCAACAACTGCAGTGTTTTGTAAATAGATTAATTGTACTTCATGAACAATTGGGAATTTCTAACACAAATATTTGATTTTTGCATTTAGTGGGTAGCCAGCTCTCAGCCAATTTTCCTACACATAAAGAGACAGGTCTGATGTTCTTTAATGGTGCTTGTGGATTCTCCCATGTGCCTCCTCCTGTCAGATGTTCGGCTTTGAGAAGATTCCCAGATTCATTATTGGAAAACAGTTAGGTATGCAAGCATTGGCAGTAGTAAGCAGAGTCCTTCTGTCTGCAACATTTCCTTTAGTAGAATTGGCTGTAATACATGGCATGCAGGTTCTCAACAAACAGTTAGAGGTAGACTGCTCCAGGGCAAAATGAGGTTTTTAGCAGATTTCCTCGCTCTGCCCTCCTCTACTCTCTAAAAATAAAATCTGCCTCCATGAGCTGGGGGCCCTTTTTCCTTGTGTTGTAACTGATGGAAAGAGGCAAACTGCATTATAATAGTTCTACTTTCTCCTAGGTAGTTAAGGAAACTGTCACTTCTTGCTCAGCTTAAATGATCTTAGATCCTATGCTTTTTAGAATACTAGGCTTCAACTCAGGAAGATCTGGGTTCAAATCTTCTCTGATAATTACTAGATTGTGAAAGTGGTGGAGATAGGTAAATCTCTCTAGGTGGAGGGAGATAAATCTGTCTAAGCTTCAGTTTCGTTAACAGCAAAATGAGGCAGTTGAACTCTAAGACTACTAAGAGGCCTTCTAACTCTAAACCTCTAATCATATTATCCTTTATTGGGGCACTTTCCAGATTTGGTATTGAAAAACAGACTGCAAATATAGTAGACATGAAGAAGGTCCTTATGCCTTGCCAGTGACCACAGAGAGAAGACAAATCTTTCCTCATGTATATGAAAGTATAAATCATTGCCATCACTCTTTGTACTCTTTTAAAGTCATTAACAACCTGACCAAAAGATAGAGGTCAATTTCTTGAGGGTCAGAGTATCCCAATGAGGGAGTCCAGGGTTTGCTGCAGATCAACCTTTATCAGTCATCTCCTCTCTTCCCCTTCCAGCCAGTGCTTTATTTCTCAGAATAAAGTTCCCTATTTATAGATCTATTCATGACACTCTTCTGTTAAAAAGAAAAAAAAATCTTCATTGGCTCCCAATTGCCTATTTAATAAAGTTCTTTTGCCTGTTACTCAAGTCCTTCAAAATCCCCACCCCTGCTCTGCACTGTTCTACCTTCCCAGCTTTGTGACATTATTTGCCCTTATAAACCCCATGCCCCACCTGGACTTTTTCTACCTTCTCCTTCCTGATTGGGAATTCCTTATCTATTAAATATTTGCTCACATAATTCCTTCTACCTGTAATGTTCCCCTCTTCACCATAAAAGGTGTATCTGTACTTTAAAACTCAATGCAAATGCCAGCTCTTAAATGAAACTTTCTCTGAACCCTTCATTTGGTAATGACCTGCCTCCCGAGACCTTTCCCTGTATTTTGTTTTGAAATTATCAAATGCACAGACAATGTTAATTAATATCTGCATTTATGACATAATTTCTCTGGCAAACTATAAGCTTTATGCTGACAAGGGCCATGTCTTTTTAATGCATCTCTCACTTCCTCTTCAATAAAGCTTTGTATGCAGAAAATCCTTTTAAAATGTTGTAATGAGTTAATGAATAAATGAGTACAACTTAGTGTGGTCATCATAACAAAATCAATGTTAGTAAAACTGTATTCAAAAGCCTTCACTGACTTGTATTTGGAATGTTTTCTTCTCGGTAAATGATAGTTCTTTCCAAAGAAATTATCTACTACTTAGAAAATCTAAGACTCCTCTTCAATTGAACCTGTGGCTACTAGCAACAAGCTAGCACCTCCTGATGGAAATAGCTGATAGAATAAGAGAAAATATGAGGAGTAAATAGAAACATTGCTTCCTTCTACCTGAAGAAAAATAATGTAGCAAAGTCAAACTGTGGCTTGTCATAGGAGATTCCCTATGAAGTTGCTTCTCTCTCTCTCTTTTACTGAAAAAATAAAGAATAACATGGCAAACTTAGTAAGCAGAGCTGTAGCCCGTCTTTTCATTTGTCTAACTACTTTAAGCTGAATGAATATTCTGTATGAGGCTTAAGCAACATTTAGCTACTTGCTATGAAAATAGGTGGCACAATGCTTTAAAACTAAACTAATCTAATGACAAATTAAGAAGAGGGGCTTTTAATATCATATAACTGATTTTTAAAAATTATTGTTAATTTATTTTAACATTCTTTTCTTTTCTAAATTTTGAGTTCCAAATTCTCTCTCTCCTTCCAAACTTTCCTCTTTCTCTCTCTCACGTTCTCTCATACTCTTCACTTGTGTGAAAACACTAGCGATATATCAAGTATACATATGAAATCATGCAAAACGTATTTCCAAATCAGTTATATTTCAAAAAAAGCTAGAAAAAATAAAGTGAGACAATTATTCTTCAATTTGTATTCAGTGTTCGTCAGTGCTTTCTCAAGAGGTAGAAAGGCATTTTTTATCATAAGTCCTTTGGAATTATCTTGGATCATTTTATTGATCAGAGTAGCCAAGACTTTCAGAATTGATCTTCATTAGACAATTGTTACTGTGCACGATGATCACCAAGTTCTCCTCATTTCACTTCTCATTAATTTATACAAGGTCTTGCCATTTTTTTCTGAAACTGCCCCCCTCACTTCTTTTAACACAATCGTATTCCATCTCAATCACATTCCACTTGTTTAGCCATTTTCCAATTGATGAGCATCCCCTTAATTTCTAATTCTTTGTTGCACTAAAAGGTAATTTTCATACATATAGGTCCTTTTCCTTTTTTCTTTGCTCTCATTGGAATACAGACCTAGCAGCAGTCTTATTACTAGATCAAAGGGTATGCACAACTTTATAGTCTTTGGGCATAATTCCAAATTGTTTTGCAAAGTGGTTGGAACAATTCACCAGCTCCACCACCAATTCATTAATGCACCTATTTTTTCTTCATCCTCTCCAGTATGTGTCACTTCTGATAAGCATGAGGTGGCAATTCAGAGTTGTTTTAGTTTGCATTTTTCTAATCAATGATGATTTAAAGTGCTTTTTTTTTTCCGTATTACTATAGATAGCTTTGACTTCTTCTAAAAACTGAATGTTCATATCCTTTGAGCAGTTATCAATTGGGGAATGGCTCTTATTTTAATAAATTTCATCCAGTTCTATGCTCAGTGTATACTTGAGAAATGAGATCTTTATCAGAGAAACTAGCTGTAAAAATTTTGATTATTTTATTGTCTGTGGTACCTTTTAGCAAAATCTTGTTTCCCTGATTATCTGTTTTTATTAGGTCTTTTTGCTTTTGCTTTGTCTGAGATCCTGATTGCTACCCCTGCTCTTTTTTCAGTTCAAATGAAGCAGTTCAACTGCTAGTCCATTAATTCTGTTTGTGTTTCTGTTTCAAATTTGTCTCATAAACAATATGTTATTAGACTCTTTTCTTATTCATTCTGTTTCCATTTTGAGGGTGAGCTCACTCCATTCACATTCACAATTATGATTACTAATTATATATTTCATTCAGTCTTATTATCTTTTGTTTCTTCCTTTTCTCTCTCTTAATTTAGTCCTTCCTCAAAAATGTATTTTGCTCCTAATCACTGCCTTCCTTAATCTGCCCTCCTCTTTATCATCTACCACCTTCCTTCTCCTTATTTCTCTATTGGGTAAGATACATTTCGATACAGAACTGAATGTGTACATACATTCTTTCTCCTTTGAATCAATTCCAGTAAAAATGAGGTTCACACATTGCCTTCAACTACCACCTCAATTTTTGCCTCCATTGGAAAACTCTTCACATCTCTTTTATGTAAGAAAATTTTCCCCATTCTATCTCTCCCTCCCCTCTTCTCCCTGTGCATCCTTCTTTTTCCTGTATTATTATTAAATTTTTTTGGAGATTATTCCAACATAATTGATCCATACCCATGCATTTTTTAACTGCTCTAATAGTGACAGAGCTCTTAGATGTTACATGTATCGTCTTCCCCCATAGGAATGCAAACAGTTTAACTTTATTGAGTCCCTTACCATTACTCTTTCATGTTTACCTTTTTATGCTTCTCTTAAGTTTTCTGTTTCAATGTCAGATTTTCTGTCCAGTTCTGATCTTTTCACCAAGAATGCATGAAAGTCCTTTGTTTCTAAATATTCATTTCCCCCCTCCCAAAGGATTATAGTCTGTTTTACTGGGTAGGTGATTGCTGGTAGTAATCCTAGCTCCGTTGCCTTCCAAAATATTTTATTTCAAACCCTTTTCTTCTTTAATATGGAAGCTACTAAATCTTGTGTGATCCTGACTGTGGCTCCTTGATGTTTGAATTGTTTCTTTTTGGCCAATTGATGTATTTTCTCTTTGACATGAAGCTCTGGAATTTGGTTACAATATTCCTGGGAGTTTTCAGTTTGGAATCTCTTTCAGGAGGTGAACAGTGGATTCTTTCAATTTCTATCTGATCCTCTGGAGCTAAGATGTCAGAGTAGCTTTCCAAATATTATGTCTATGATCTTTCGTTGATCATGACTTGCATGTAGTCCAATAATTCTTAAATTGTCTCTCCTGGATCTATTTTCCAGGTCAGTTGTTCCTCCAATGAGATACTTCATGTTTTCTTCTATTTTTTTATCCTTTTGGCTTTGTTTATTGCTTTTTGATGTCTCATATAATCATTGACTTTTACGTGCCCAGATATAACCTTTAAAGAAGTTCCTCTATAGAAGAACTAAAAACTTCTTTTCTTCAGTAAGCATTTATACCTCTTTTTTTCCAACTAATCAATTCTACTTTTTTAAGGAATTCTTTTCTTCAGTGAATTGTTGCGCCCTTTTGTCATTAGGACAATTTTATTTTGTAGGGTATTATTTTCTTCAGTACTTTTTGTGCATCTTTCACCAAGCTGTTAATTGTCTTTTCATAATTTTCTTGTATCCCTCATTTCTTTTCCCAGTTTTTGTTCTACCATTCTCATCTCTTTCTTTAACTCTCCTACAAATTCTTTTGGGACTTAGGTTCAATTAACCTTTTTCTCTAAGGTTTTTTTTTTAGCTGTTTTCATATTTTTATCTTCTTTTGAATTTGTGTCTTGCTCTTACCACCATAGGGGCACTTTATGGTTAGATTCTATTTGGTTGTTTGCTCATTTTTGTAGCTTATTTCTTGACTTTATGCTTTGTGTTTAAATTGGACTCTGCTCACCTGGGGGTGGGGAGGCACTATGCCAAACCAAGCCTTTTGTGTTGCTATTTTAGAGATAATTTTGGTGATTTGCAAGTTTTTGATTCTTCCTAAGTAGCATGATCCTGAGAGAGATATGGTCGCAACTTTGCTAGTCTGTACTCTGGTCTTTCTAAAGAATGGTCCCTGATCCCCTGCAGCTGCACATTATCACTCCTCTCTGCTTTGGCAGGGCCCTACTCTCTTATGTCCAACCACTTTTACTCCTTTCTGCAATGAAACTGGAATCTAGAACTGCACATGGACAATAGAGTTGCTGATAACTGACAACTGTACCCATTGCTAGCAAAGGGTCCTCTGTAATCTCTTTCCGAGGATCTGTCCTGTCCTCTCATTCAACTCTTAGCCCAGCTTCTCCTGAAGCTGCTGTTGCTACTGCTTTGCTTTTGCCACTGCTGGAAGTATGGGTCAAGGACTGACCTCCACCCTGGTTTCATTTCTCCTGTTTACCTTTTAAGTTTTCTCAGACTAGAAAAATATCTTACCTTGACCTTTTTCTGGCTCTGCCACTCCAAAATTTAATTTGAAGCATTATTTTAAAGTTTTTTAGAGGGGAATATTAGGAGATTTCAGCTGGGTGGCTGATCCTAATCTACCATTTTGATTCTGCCCACATTAATGATTTAGACCTAGTTCATAAAGTATAGGTTTATTAAGAAGGGCATTTTTAGGAAGAACTACTTGTTTATTTAGCTGTCTATAGACTAATTTTTGCGTAAGACACTTTTAATTTTTTTTTTTGTTAATGTTGATAGCTTCTTCCTTTAAAAAAACCTTTTAATATTTTTGAAATGAGAAGTTTGGTTATTATCAATTATGCACAATAATTTTTAATAAAGATTTTAAATATTTATTGCAAGAAATGAGAAACTCATAGCAAGCTTCCATAGACATCCATAGAGTTAAAGGTCAGGTGTTCCAATTTCATTGGCACACCCTGGGGTGAACATTACTTTTGATCTTCCCCCAATGGAAGAGTCCATTCTTTGTAGGTCCTCATGCTATCTTCAAAGTTTCCTTATTACTTTTATGATAAAATTCAAATATGAATCTTCCACTGACTAGATCTAACTACCCTTTCCAGTCTTTTTTTTTATTTACATTATTCTTCTTCATGATTCTATAAACTAGCCAAAATGGCATATCACAAAACTTTAGATGAAGGCAAATGACACCACATAGGAAATATCCTCTGATTGAATGAAAGATTCAGAGATGTGCCTTTGACTCTATGTATAAAAATAGAATCCAGTCCAGTGACTGAGTCAGGCAATAATCCAGTTTGGTGGTAGAACTCCAGCTCGGAAGATTCTTTTCCTAAGAGAGAATTGTTTATGGGAAATTGTTGAGGGAAAGAGACATATTCCTACTCTCCTCCCCAAGGTCCATTGATCATATTACTGGATCATTGCAAATACTGAACCAGTAGAAAACAGTATATACAGATGGAATCAATTATTTGACCAATAGGAGACAACACATCCAAGCAGGGGTAAATAATGCCACCTGAGCAAAAGCAACTTCAGGAAGCATGATTTCTCCCAGTTCTAGGTTGCATGAGAACTGAAGTCTGTATTCTTTTTACCATAATGGCAAGATGGCTTCTCCCCAGGTCTTTAGATCATCTCTATCCCAATAAGCACTCTTTCCTTGTTGGTAAGAATCATATCCATAATAGAAGTTTCCCTTGTTGGTTTCTGTACCTTTGGAAGGATGAAATTAGTATAAAGGTAAATAAATAAATGATTAGTTGTTTGTCTCTGGTTAGAGAGCTACAGCAATGCTTGGATAACTAAAATTGCTCATTACAAATATACCTAGGGGGCGGAGCCAAGATGGCGGAGTAGAAAGACGCACATACGCTACCTCCGAACCCACTGCCTATAAAATACCTCTAGAGAAAAGAACCACTGGCAAATTCTGGAGCAGCAGAAGCCACAGAATGGAGCAGACGAGATTTCTGCTCCAGAGAGCCTGAAAACCTCTCACAAAAGGTCCCTCGCGTCCCGGACCCGGAGCAGAGCCCAGCCCTGCCTCCACAGCACAGCGCCAAAAGGAGCAGATCCGAGCAGGCTTCAACGATGGAATCTCCAGCGGCCGCGCGGGTCCCTCCACCCACAGGTGACAGGGGTCGGTGAGAGGGTCTCTTTGGCGGGTCGAGAGGAGTGTGGGGTGCCCCCATAACTCAGGCCCCCTCGGGAGGCAGCAGCAGAGGTGGGAGCAGACCTGGGCTCCCCAAGCAGGCAGGACTCTGGATCCATTGTTGAAGGTCTCTGCATAAACCCCATGAGGGAAAAGAGCCCATGAGCTGGCCCTGCCCTGACTTCAGCACCTGAACTTAATCTCACACTGAACAGCAGCCCTGCCCCCGCCCAAAGCCCTGAGGCTGGGGAGCAGTATTTGAATCTCAGACCCCAAGTGCTGGCTGGGCGGATCTGGAGGCCAGGTGGGGGTGGAGAGGACACTCAGAAGTCAAGTCACTGGCTGGAAATATGCCCAGAAAAGGGAAAAAAAATAAGACTATAGAAGGTTACTTTCTTGGTGAACAGGCATTTCCTCCCTTCCTTTCTGATGAGGAAGAACAATGCTTACCATCAGGAAAAAACGCAGAAGTCAAGGCTTCTGTATCCCAGCCCACCCAATGGGCTCAGGCCATGGAAGAGATCAAAAAGGATTTTGAAAATGAAGTTAGAGAGGTGAAGGAAAAACTGGGAAGAAAATTGAGTGACATGCAAGCAAAGCATGAAAAACAATTAAACACCCTGCTAAAGGAGAGCCAAAAAAATGCTGAAGAAATTAACACCTTGAAAACTAGCCTAACTCAATTGGCAAAAGAGGTTCAAAAAAACCAATGAGGAGAAGAATGCTTTCAAAAGCAGAATTAGCCAAATGGAAAAGGAGATTCAAAAGCTCACTGAAGAAAATAATTCTTTCAAAATTAGAATGGAACAGATGGAGGCTAATGACTTTATGAGGAATCAATAAATCACAAAACAAAACCAAAAGAATGAAAAAATGGAAGATAATGTGAAATATCTCATTGGAAAAACAACTGACCTGGAAAATAGATCCAGGAGAGACAATTTAAAAATTATGGGACTACCTGAAAGCCAGGATCAAAAAAAAGAGCCTAGACATCATCTTTCATGAAATTATCAAGGAAAACTGCCCTGAGATTCTAGAACCAGAGGGCAAAATAAGTATTCAAGGAATCCACAGATCACTGCCTGAAAGAGATCCAAAAAGAGAAACTCCTAGGAACATTGTGGCCAAATTCCAGAGTTCCCAGGTCAAGGAGAAAATATTGCAAGCAGCTAGAAAGAAACAATTCAAGTACTGTGGAAATACAATCAGGATAACACAAGATCTAGCAGCTTCCACATTAAGGGATCGAAGGGCATGGAATAGGATATTCCAGAAGTCAAAGGAACTAGGACTAAAACCAAGAATCGCCTACCCAGCAAAACTGAGTATAATACTTCAGGGGAAAAATTGGTCTTTCAATGAAATAGAGGGCTTTCAAGCATTCTTGATGAAAAGACCAGAGCTGAAAAGAAAATTTGACTTTCGAACACAAGAATGAAGAGAAGCATGAAAAAGTAAATAGCAAAGAGAAGTCATAAGGGACTTTACAAAAGTTGAACTGTTTACATCACCACATGAAAAGACAATATTTGTAACTCTTGAAACTATTCAGTATCTGGGTACTGCGTGGGATTACATACACTCACATGCACACGCACATGCACACACACATAGAGACAGAGTGTACAGAGTGAATTGAAGAGGATGGGATCATATCTTAAAAAAAAATGAAATCAAGCAGTGAGAGAGAAATATATTGGGAGGAGAAAGGGAGAAATGGAATGGGGCAAAATATCTCTCATAAAAGAGGCAAGCAAAAGACTTATTAGTGGAGGGATAAAGAGGGGAGGTGAGAGAAAAACATGAAGTTTACTCTCATCACATTCCACTAAAGGAAGGAATAAAATGCACACTCATTTTGGTATGAAAACCTATCTTACAATACAGGAAACTGGGGGATAAGGGGATAAGCAGGGTGGGGGGGATGATGGAAGGGAGAGCATGGGGAGGAGGGAGCAATTTGAGGTCAACACTCATGGGGAGGGACAGTATCAAAAGAGAGAACAGAAGTAATGGGGGACAGGATAGGATGGAGGGAAATACAATTAGTTCTTACACTTACACCACACTAGTATTATGGAAGTCATTTGCAAAACTACACAGATTTGGCCTATATTGAATTGCTTGCCTTCCAAAGGGAAGGGGTGGGGAGGGAGGGAGGGCAGATTGGCAGACGGGGCAATTAGAACGCTTGGTATTTTGGGGTGGGGGGAGGGGACAAAAGGGGAGAAAATTTGGAACCCAAAATTTTGTGAAAATGAATGTTAAAAGTTAAATAAATTAATTAATTAAAAAAAAAACCAAATATACCTAGCTTCTATGCACAATGTGCAATGTTCAACGTACCTGGCATACAATAAATGTGTAAGAAACACTTATTGCCTGCCTACTATGCAAAGCCAAACACTTCATCTAGTTTCTTTTTTTGCATGGATAGCCTATAGCATATTTCTGGGAGCTAGGTGGCACAGTGAATAGTGCTGAGCCTGAAGTCAAGAAGATCCTACTGGTCTCAAACACTTACTAGCTGTGTGACCCTGACAAATCACTTAACCCTGTTTGTCTCAGTTTTATCATCTGTAAAACAAGCTGGAGAATGAAATGGAAAACTACTCCAATTTATTTGCCCATAAAATCCCAAATGGGGCCATCAAGAATAGGATGTTGACTGAAACAACTGACCATCAAAAACATACTTCAATGACAATATCATTTCTGTGTCAGTTTTCATTGATCTTCACTCAAATACTCTTCACCATATCTCCTCCACCCTAGTTCTTCTACTTCCCCACATGAGCATTATCTTCTTAATATATGCTTAAATTCCATACCTCCCATGTATCTTTCATGTTCCTTCTAAATGATATCTATCCTTACTTTCATTCATCTTATCAAATAAAGTCTCAGTGGTGATACTTTTGAAGTGAGATTGCTTTCCTGTGTCAGGATCTCTAGTTAAACTTGCTGTTAACCATATTTCTTGCATTTCTGAGAGAAATGAAGAAACTCTCCTAGAACCACATTTACTCTTTTTTTACCATTTCCATCACTAGATCAACTGTTTTCAATATAATATATATATATATTTAAATATATATATGCAAATATAAAAACTAATATTTTCTCCAGCAATAAACATATCACAATGATACCTGTCACATGACATCCTGTTACCTTAGTACAAATTCCTAGACTTTTCATTCACATCAGAAGAGACTAACCTGTCTCTTGAATTTCTGATATATTTAGGTTGTAAGTTCCTATCTCTGAATAGTCACTCATATAAAAGCAAAGGCAATTCTTCTTCTTATGCCTCCTCTTTTAAACTAGAGACATTCCTGATCAGTAGAGGTAGGAACATTTGCACTTTAGGGTAAGAACATTTGCACTTCTGTTCCTTTCTCTAGGCCTATTTAGCTCTAGTCTGGAAGCAACACCTTCATAACAGGTCTCCCCCTTCATCTTCACATTTGTTTCCTTTTTTCTTGCCTCACACCCATACATCTTCAATTAAGTCACTCTTTACAAAGATCAGAGAAGGACTGTCTTACAAGGAGAAGTTTGTTTTCACAATAAAAAAGTTAATTAAATTTTAATTCAGTAGGAACAAAAATACAGTTTAACTGGTTGTTTGATGTCATGTAGATAAAAAGTGAAAATTTAATCAACACCTTTTAAACTCTGGGCAGAGATCACTTTGAGCAGAGATTTTCAACCTGGAGTCAATATTTTGGAAATTATATGCAATGGTAATTTAAAATGGGAAGATCTTTCTCATTCATTAATAGACCCATGAGATCTGCCTGGGTCACATGGAAGCTTGAGTCACATGAGTCTGAGTCACATAGAGTCTATGGTGGGAAGAGTTGGCTGAGTGGTTGGAACAGGAAGAGGTGGAGCTAGGGCAGAGCTGAGAGGAAATAAGTCAGAGAGAAGGCAGAGCTAGGAAGGATACAAGCTGCTGACTAGGGTGAGTGAAAGTGATTATTTGTGATTTGTTTAATGGAGCTGGTTTATAGGAAGCCTAGCAAGGGGAAGGCTTGGGGATGGCATTGCTCTCTGAATTGCTATTGTATATAGATTTTTTTTGCTATGATGGATTTGTCTTTCTGGTGTCTGAATAAATGTTTTGCTTCTGTCTTCCATGTGAAGAGTCTGTGGTATTTCACAATTCAGAACTGCACAGGGATATTCATGACCACTGCAGGTGCTGTGAATATCTCATTGGCACTGTACCATATTAGAATATATGTTTTTCTTTGTAATCATGTGTATTTTATTTTTATGAATTTAAAATGAATTTATGAATTTAAAATCTTACTCTCAAAAGTGTTCATGACACATACAAAAATAGTTTAAAAGCCCTACCTTAAAGAGAAAAAAGCTTTTTTTATAGAAAAAGGATTGTAATATATATATATATGTTCTGCTTTTTGAAATACCTTATATCATAAATTTTAATTTTCAAGCAAAAATGTTACAAAATTATTCAATGTATAGAAATATTCCTTTAAATACAATAATCTGGAATATTGGAGAAGATATGGGAAAATGGGGATACTATTATGCTGTTCGTGGAATTGAGAACTGATACAACCATTCTGAAGAGCTATTTGGAACTATGATCAAAGGGCAATCAAGCTGTGCATACCCTTTGACTCAGCAATGCCACTATGAGGTCTGTATGCCAAAGAATTCATAAAAAAAGAAAAAGAAAGGACCTACATTTACAAAAATACTTATAGCATGTTTTTTTTGGTTGTTGTTGCAGCAAAGAATTGGAAGTTGAGGAGATGCTCACTGATTGGTGGATGGTTGAACAGGTTGCAGTATATGAATGTAATAGAATGTCATTGTGCTATAAGATGATGAGCAGGTGGATTTCAGAAAAATCTCAAAAGACTTACATGAACTGATTTTGAGTAAAGTGAGTAGAACCAGCAGAACATTGTACACAATAACAGCAACATTGTACAATTATCAACTCTGACTGACTTAGCTCTTTTCAGTGATACAATGTTCCAAAAAAATTCCAGAAGACTCATAATTGAAAGTGCTATCTATATCCGGAGAAAGAGCTAATGGAGTCTGAATGTAAATCAAAGCATACTATTTTCATTTTATTTTTTTCATAGTTTTTCTTTCCTTTTGTTCTGTTTCCTTTTACATGACATAAGTAATATAGAAATATGATTTACATGATCACACATATATAACCTATATCAAATCACTTAACAGCTTAGGAAGGAAAGGGAAAGATGAAGAAAAATTGGAACTCAATTTAAAAAAAAGAATGTCAAAAATTATCTTTTTTTGAGAAAAAATATTATTTAAAAAATAAATAAATAAAAATGCAGTGATATGGGTATCACCTAAAAATATTTGTATATGTGTTGACTAACACATATACATGAAAGCAGCTGCTACCAATTAAAGATCAATCAGAAATCAAAATATCCCTGAAATCATAAATACTGGTCAACTAGAAAATGTGATTTGATTTCCAAATTTTGTATTTAGGCACAATGTTTTTTGACTAAAACTATTAAGGAGCCAAAAAATAGCAATATACGTTTCCCAAGAGCAGAGGGAACAGAAAACACCTTCTGGGACTTTTCACAAGGTCTTCCTTTGACCTGTAATTATGCCATAGTACCATCCCCCCAAAAAAAGAAAAAAGAAAGAAAAAAACAAATTGGTCCCTTCTTTTTGGAGCCCTGCTCAGCAGCAAGATTATAATTGGGGTAGGGGAAGGAAGGGCACAGCAAAAAGGGATCCAAATTACCATGTTCTCTAGCTTCATCAACTTGTGCCCTACCCTCAACCATACTCATTAAGGAAGATATCCTCAATTCAAGTTAATCACACAAACATTAATTAAATACCTACTACTTTAAGATGAGGAGATACCCTGTGTTCCAGATGGGAGGCAACATGGGTCTTTGATAAAATGCTAGCCTCCTTGACTTCTTTCTTATTTTATGGTTAGATTTATCTAGCTCTGAGATGGGAAAATGGAAGTCTCCCACTAGTTTAGTTTTATGATTTCCTCCTTTAATACATTTATTATGTTACAGTATATATTTTCCTTTAAGAATTTGGATGCTATGCCATTTGTTGTATATATGTTTAGTATTGATGTTGCTTCATTGTCCATGGTTCCTTTTAGAAAGATATAGCTTCCTTGTTTATTATACCTTTTAATTAAGTCTATTTTTGCTTTTGTTTTGTCTGAGATTATGACTGCTAACTCTCTGCTTTTCATTTGAAGCATAATAGATATTGCTTCAGCCTTTTATTTTAACTCTGTGTCTCTGTTTCAAGTGACTTTCTTGGCAACAACATAGGGTTGAATTTTGGTTTCTAATCTGTTGTGCCATTCACTTTCATTTTATGGGTGAGTTCATCTCATTCACATTCACAGCTATGATTCCTAACTGTGAATTTTCCTCAATCCATAACAGAAGCTAGAAAATGGGGGACAAGAACCAAGGCAGTTGTGAGAAGGTAGAGCAGTCAGGAGGGCAAGTTACAGTTGCAGGGAAAGAAAGCCACATGCTTTAAACATGATGAATCTGGTCAAAGATTCACCCATCAGAAAAACAAGATTGAGACCAGAGTTAGCCCAACTGCACAAAGCAGTTGGTAGGGAGGTAGAAAAGTAATGAGACTACAAGTTGCCAAGAAAATGCTAACCTACCTTGGTAGACCTAGTCTCAGTTTCTTCATCCAGGAGCATTCTATATAAAGAAAATTATAGGATCATCAAAAAAAGAAAAAAATGAGGCTGCAAATATGAAAATGGTGCAGTCCTTGCTCCCAAGTATCTTATAATCTTCTGAGAGATATATTTTGGGAAATATACACTGATATGTATCATACAGACAGAAGCTGATTGGGACAAAGAACAAGTCCACATAAAATGTTTAAGGATTTGTAGTTTTAACAATAGTGACAACCTTTTACATCATCACAAAGATGAAAGCATTGATTTTGCCTGTCATTAATTTAATTCAGAGGAGAAGAGGGAGAAAGGCATGGAGATGACAATTAGTTTGGAGATCCACTCAGTAAGCTTTCACTGTCTACTGGTAAATGATTATCTAATGGCTAGGTGGTCTTATGCACTGAGGATACACACAGCTGAACATAGGATCACAAAATGATATCTAGAAATATACATATCCTATATAAGGACTGGACCTGTGAGTTCTTCACCCTAGAGAACTCCCAGATAAAGAAATTATATCTCTACCAATGCAGGTGGGCACATCTAACAACTTACAGTCCTAGAGAACTACCCAGACCATTGAGAAGTTAAGGGCTTTGCCAGGATCATACCAGATGTGTAGGTTTTTCTGACTCCAAGGCTGGCTCTCTATTACAGCACCATTTTTATATCCTATGTAAACAAGAGGGACAGTTTAGTTTTTTGCCGTTAAAATGTTTCAGAGAGTCTCAGAGTTGGAAAAGACCTTAGACATCATCTTATCCAACCCACAATCCAATGCATAAATCATCATTACAGTGTTACATATGTTATAGCACCTCTAACCAGTGGTCCTCTAGTTTAAACGTTTCCATTACCTCATAAGGCAGCCCATTATTCAATTTAATGTCCTGGATAATATTCATTCACTTCTAGTCCACATAAACATTGTTTGAATTTAGATTTTTCACTGAATGTACACTTTGCTGATCACATCTCTTGTATTAATAATGACTACACTTGTTTTCCCATAACTCCTTCACAATGGGCTGCCAAGGGTGACTTTTAAAATATTATTTTTTCCTTATTGCTCTTATTTTTAATTTGCTTTGCAAATCTCCCTACGGACTACAGTGAAACAGATTTTCCCCATTATCAGCACTCAAAGATGCCCAGAAGATAAATAGAGGATTAGGAAAGGATATTGTATTTATAAATCTCCACTTTTCTCTAGAGTTGGACATTTTGTTAACCCCATACTCAGGCAGTTTCTCATCACGTCTGTGCTTATGCACACACACATACATATATATGCACATAAGCTATACAGAAAAATGTTACAAAAATATTTGTTGAATTCTTTAAATTTCATACTTCAGATTAATTTTTAATGGTCGTTTGACACCAAATTTCATTAAACAAAGCAGTAAGAAGAAAAAGGATGGGAATATTTATAATGTATAGACCTTTTGTTTCCCTACATGAACTATGGTTCCATTAGGCTACTTTGCTCATTACTGCTCACAAACACCATAGTAACTTCCTCAGTGTCCTTATATATGGCATTCCTCAGTCTTAATGTTCATTTTTTCTATTCACTTGTTGAGATTCCATATTTCATACAATTTCTCAGATTTATGAGTAGGAGAGGTCTAAAAATAACTGTCTCAGGTAAAGACTGATGAGCCTCAAGTTATCAGTGAATAGGTTTCTTGTTCTTATTATCACTGCTAACAAAATAATTCAAGAGGCTATCCTCTCATAATTCAAAGGATAGATGGGAAGTGAAACTTCACCATTACGGGGATATAGATGACAAAATATCCTTCTGGATCAATGGCTGAAATCATTAGTTATGAGCAAGGTCTAAGAATTCACACACACACACACACACACACACACACACACACACACAAGCACCGAATGAGTTCCTTTAAAACCCAACTCTGTCACCACCCCTTCTATGAAAGTTTCTTTGATATCTTTGAGGCTAAAATTGTGGCAGATGGAGCATTTAGTAGATAGAGCACTGAACTTGCTATCAAGAAGATCTAGTTTCAAATCCTGCTTCAGACATGAAGTCAAATCATTTCTCTTCAGCAGCATCTGAAAAATGGGATAATTTTATAACTACAGCATTTTCTTCACAGGCCTGTTCTTAGGGTTAAATTAATACGTATAAAGTGCTTCATGAACCTTCAAGTGTTATATAGATGTCAGTAGCTATTAGTTTTATGGATCTTATTTATCTCTGCATCGTATGGCAAGGAACCGATTCCTGAAACTTTGTATCTCTCCCCAATACTTTACATAAAGTAGAATGTTAAAAGAAAATGAATTACACTGTCAAACAGTCACAGAGAGGTCATCAGCCAGATGTAGGAACAGACAAAAGAGACAGTGCTCAAGGCAGTCTGACTCTCAGAGCATCTAAACTAGAAACTAAAACTGAATAGTGCGGGAACCAGATATCACAGAGACCCTCATTAGGATCCAGCAGATACCTCACTGTTTGTTTATTTGTACCGGTCATGACTCATTTTTGACTAGTGTTATGGATAAGCTATGTCCCACATCTGGGCACAGACCTCCTGATGGGGCAAACAGCACAGGGGTCTATTTCTGCTGAACTGATAGACTTATGCATAGGTCTGACTAGTTACTGCCTCTCTCAATAAATTCAAGTGGCTCCCTTTTACTTCTAAAACCAGTTATAAATACCTCCGACTGACATTTAAAGTCCTTCACAACCTGGACTCTTCCTACCTTTCTAGGTTCACAGCAACACCCTCTTTACCCACCCCACCCCCCACACCTCTCACAAACTTGAGCCTACTTTTTTCCACTTGCAAACTTGCAAATGATGATCTATCTCCTATCTCTATGTGTACATACTAACTGTGCCCCAAACCAAGAATGTTCTTCCTTTCTTCTGCCCCTTGGAATCATTGGCTTCTTTCAAGGCTCAGTTCCAACACCATCTTCTACAAGAAGTAGTTTTTCTTTTCTTGTTTCCCCTAGCAACTGGTACCTTGTATAATACACTGTACCTACTTGTTTATTTAGATATTGTCTCTCCACTTAGAATGTAGATTACTTGAGGGTGGTGACCACTTTTGCCTTTGTAGCCCTAAAATTTAGCATGGTGCCTGGCACATGTTCAAAGCCTGATAAATACTTCATGATTGTTTGATTGATACAAAACCTAATGATGATTACAGGCCTAACTTGAGCCTCACGTCCTTCATCCTTGCCTGACTGTTAGTAGTAAGACTAGTAGTAGTAGAGTTAGACCCCACTATTTGCCTCTTTTTTCTCAAAAATCTTTTTTAAATATTTAGAGCAGCAATTCTTAATCTTTTTTGCATTGTGGACCCCTTCAATAGTCTACTGAACCCTTGTTCTGAATAATGTTTTTAAATGCATAAAAGAAAATGCATAGTATTGATTAGGGTTGGAGAGGTGGAGGTACTGGAACCCCAAGACTGGAGCTCCTTGCTTGGGCTGTCTAGAAAAGATTTCATAGACTCAAGCATTGTTGAGGTCAAGGTGGTAAAGATCTATTACACTTTTCAGCAAACAAGAGTTCTTAGGGAACCTGCAACCTTAGAGGGGTAGTTTATATATGATATTCTATTGTACATGTGCCATGTGTGATTACAAGGAGATTCAGGGTAGGATTAGGGAGTGGTTAAGGAGTGGTTAGTTCTGAAAGGAATATGCACTTTTAGTATCTCCTGCACAGGTATTTTATCCAGTTCATCAGATAATGGCCCAAGGGGGTGGGGCTACATGGAGGTGTGGTTTTAGGCCTGAAACTTCACTAAGTCAATTAATCGTCTTGGTTGCATGTACTTGGCCCCGATTCTAAAATCACATTTCTCTTTAAAAAACACATTTCTCCCTAGCCTCAAAATACTATCTCAAGCAGTTTCTCCCTAGCCCAAGGACACAGCCTGCCCTAGCAACAACCATAATCTGCCTTCCTGCTATAGTAGCCAGATGCACCTATACAACTCATTAGGCTTAGCCAGTTGCATGCTGGCTTAATGGGCTGTGTACTGGGTCATAATGACATTTGCTACTCACTGACCAATCATATGTATCCTAGATTTGGACATATCTTTACTCCCTTACGTTAATCTTGTCTAACAAGATGTTGAGGAGAGAAGCCTGGTTTTTCCTGACCATTGGTTAACTTAGTCACATTTTAGGCCTAAAACCATACCTCCAGCTAACCCCCACCCTTGTGTTATTTCCTGGTGGATTTTCAGTAAAATACCTGCACAGTTGATATCAAAAGTGTATGTTCTTTTAAGAACTGACCACTCCTTAACCACGCCCTAATCCCACCTCAGAACACCTAGTTAGCATATTTGACACAAGTGATACTACAGAATATCATATATAAACTTTCCCTGTGCCCCTTTAAGGTTACAGGTTCCCTAAGAACTCTTGCCTGCTGAAAAGTGTAATAAATCTTTACCTTGACTTCAACAATGCTTGAATTTGTGAATTCTTCTCCAGACGGCCTGCCCTGGTACCCCGGTCTTTGTGGGAGTTTCATATCCTCTTTCCAGCCCTCATCAATACCAGACTGCTCTCATCAATGTCTTGTTATATAAGATAAATGTAAGTGAGTAGAAATATGCCTAAGTTTAGGATACATATGATTGGTGTAAACAGTAAATGTCATTGTGACCCAGTACACAGCCAGTTCAGCCAGTACACAGCTGGTTCAAACTAACAAATTCTGTAGGTGCAACTGATTACTGCAACAGGTAGGGAGATAACAGTTTTTGCTGAGGTAGGCTGTGTCCTTGGGTTGGGAAAAAACTGCCTGAGATAGTGTTTTGAGGACAGGTGGAAAAGTGATTTTTAAAGAGATAAGTGATTTTAGAATTGGGGTCCAAGCATAGGCATGTAAGCACCCCATCTGTACCAAAAGGAACTCAAATGTTACTGTGTTACAAAGGAAACCCATTTTAAAAACCAAGTTCATAGAATCCAAGATAAGAAGATTTAGAGGGTGCTCCATTTGAATGTCGGTCAACAACTATTTACTGGTCTTCAACAAGCATTTATCAGACACCTGTTATATAGCAGGCATGGTGCAAAGCCTGGGGGATACAAAGAAAGTTAAAAACATAGCCCCCTGTGTTCAAGGAACTCACATTCTAATGAAAGCAATTATGTACATATAAGATACATAGAGTGAATGAAAGATAATCTCAAAAGGAAAGGCAGGCAGATGATTGGGGAGAAGCACGGGGGTGGAATTCAGTTGATAATGTCTTTGATAGCCATTTCATACATTTCAGTCTACTTCATTCAAAAAGGTCAAAAATGTTGAAAGACTGATATCTTACAAGGTTATTAATTCATTTAATACTTTTTATATCACCATGCTGGGTAATTGTGAAGCACTCCTCAATTATTTTAAACCATTTGTTAAGTACCTTAAGTGTCATGTGCTATACTAAGAGCTTCACAAATAATTCTTTTATTTTTTCCTCACAACAACTGTGAAAGCTAGGTACCATTATTACCTCCAATTGTACAGTTAAAGAAAGTGAGGCAGACGTAAGTGACTTGCCCAGGATAATATAGCTAAGAGGAATCTGTGTCAGGCTTTGAACTTGGCTTTCTGACTCCAGGTCTACAGCTCTATCCAGTGTGCCACTTAGCTGCCTCTAGGCAGCAATCAATATTTGTTGATTAACTGATAAATGTTTGGCTAACCTTATCAAGGTGGAACTTTCTTAGATGTATGAACTATGGTAGGGCTCTCGTGCTAGAATCATTCTTAAGTCAAGTATTTTTATGAAATTGCGATAAAAATTGTGATGATGAATTGTGATGCCTATTAAGGCAATTTATAGAATTCTAAAAAAAATCTTTAGAAAAACTGAGATCACCCTAGATTGGATACAATTTATTCCTAATTTTCTTAGCTAGGATAATAGGGAAAACAAAGCATATTGTAAGGAAAAGAACAAAAGACTGAAAGGTTCATCAGCCCAAAAGCTAAAATAAACAAAGACAAGGTCATCCTATGCCTCAGTTTGGTTTGCCACCACATCAATGGGTAGCATTGTATGTGAAAATAAGGAGTATGTGGAATTGAGGTCACATGTCAATAACCCAAGAATGATGACTTCTGTTATTAGTTGTAAATAAATCACCAGTTTACCCAATGTAGTGCAGATATTCAAATGGGTACAATGAAGCAGACCAAGTACAAAGTCTGATTGTCCCTTCTTAATTCAGACCCAACTTAATATGGCTGTGACCTATTTTTCTGAACTTTAAATTTTAATAATAATCACTTTCCTCAAGAAAGTTGTCAAAGCACATGGTATGGTTTAGTAGATAGAAATGAGTAAACTAGATATCTTGTTACTGCTTCCATAATCCAAGCAAGAGACTAGAGTGAATATACAGCTTAGAAGATTGAGCAAAAGAATGGGACCTAAAATCTAGGACACTGGTTTCTTCTGTGACCTAGCAAAAATATTATAAATATTCTCTTCATCTATAAAAGAAATACAATCACCTTCTTAACTGGGGTACTTAAAGGCTTTATTTGTTAGTTACAAAAGACATTGAGATGCTTAAATAAAAGTATTCAGAAGGTCAAAACCTTGGACTTATGGTGAAGGAAATGTCAAGTCAATTTGCAAATCCTTTGTAAGTGAAAGCCAAAGAACTACCCCGGGATAAAGTTTTACTGGGATAAAATAAATATTTATTTTTCAGACTTCCTGGGATCTGATCTTTCTTTGCCTCCAATCTTTCTTTTCTTACTCAGAAAAGTATATAAAATATTGCACCCCCCCAAGTCTAAATCACTAAGAAATAACTCAATTTAAAAAGAATGAGCAATTGGCATTTCCTTAGTTTGCCACTCTTTGTTCATATAACACAATTGCTTTTCTGCGGCTAAAATATTTAATGGATTATATTTGATTCAGGAAATGTTTGATGAGAAAAAAAGATGGGTCAATTATATAGCAAAGAGTAAAGATGAACTGAGAGCTATACCTCAGTTATCCATGATATGTGAAACAGGCCTTTAGGGAAAGATCTAGGATTTTGACAGACAAAACTAAAGTGTGATAATAAGCAGTTACAGGGTGCAAAATTTAGAGATTGTATTCACAGTGTTTCTGCAGTTACCAGGAATAATTAGAGTAGGAATCTGAGATGGAGCACTGAAATTAACTCTTCTCCCATTATCCACCATTGGGTATTCCCAGAAATGACTGTGAACTGGTGTCACAAGATCTCTATCTTCCCCATAAGGTAGCATCCTGGCTGCCCCCAAAGAAGGATGATACGGAGATATATTATGTGTTGTTTGACCTCCGTACAATAGGTGGTGGTTGTCCTCGGCACAAAAATTCATATTTAAAACTTTTGTGTGGGATAGAGCTTATCCATAGAAGATTCCTGAGAGGAAGTGCACAATAATAGTAAATGATTAAAAAGCTTGGATGGATTACATTCTTTCTCAGTGGAAGAAGTATTCACATCAATGAGATCATAGTTCTGTTGTAGCATTAAGGAAATATTAAACAAAAAAATAGTCATAAGAAAGCAGAGTGGTAAAGTAGATAGTGGTAGATTTGAGTCTGTAAATCAACAAGTATTTGTTAAGAGCTTATTATGCACCAAACATGAATACTAAATGCTGGGGATGCAAATATAAGCAGAAAGAAATTCAGTCTCTGACTTCAGGAACTTAGAGTCTAACAGGAAAAGACAACATATAAAAAGCTGACAAGTTGGAAAAGTGGAAGGATAAGGTATCTACATCAGTCATGGTGCAGAAAATCAGGAGAATCTGGAATAGATCAAGAATAAGGAAGACATGTCTTGCCTTAGCACGTTCTTCAAAATGTTTGTCTGAGAAGAACCATCCATTTAGAGGAAGGAGCTACAGGATGGAGGGTATGTCCAGCGTAAGAAGGCCAGGGGCAAAGTGAACTTTGAAAGTGGGATGCTGCTGTGACATACCAGAGGATATCAAGAATGACACTCAAAGAGGAATGAAAACTGAGGTCAGAAAGACCTGGGCTCGAATCCTTCCAAAGATGCATATTGGCTATGTGACCCTGGAAAAGTCTCAATTTCCTCTTCTGTTATATGTTATAACTGAGGGATAATAATGGCATATACCTCACAGGACTGTTACAAAGATCAAATGAGATTTTATATATATAAAGAGAGAGAGAGACAGACAGACAGACAGAGACAGAGGCAAAGACAGAGAGACAGAAAGAGAGAGAGACAGAGAGAGGGAGGGTATGTGTGTGTGTGTGTATATATGTATGTGTCTATATGTGTGCATATATATGTATCTGTATATAATATATATATACCTATGCATACATAAATGCATACAGTATAACATATATAAATCTTATAATGCTAAATATAAAGAACATCTGTTCTAATAATGGCAAGAATATTAAATTTGTGAATATATATGCATATCTCTATATATACATCTCTGTGTACATATGTACTCAGACTACTCTATTGAGTAAAATTTGTTGCTTTATCTTCCTTTTGTTCTCATGAAATTAAGTATAATAGAAATATTTCTTTTCTTCTAAATTAATGATACAATTTTTGTTGTACTTTTTTAACTTTACAAAAATATATATGCTTGTTTGATGCATTTTGTCATATCACAAGTAATTTCTAAGACAAAAAAAATTCACTACCAAAATGAAACCCCTCTTATGAAAAAAAAAAATAGTTAGACCAAAACTCTATAAAGTGAATTTATCTGGCAACATTGCATTTCAGAAGTCCTGTGACTCTCTGTCATAAGGAGAGAGGAATGTTTCCTTATCTGTTCTCTAGCATCTTCATTGCTAATTTTTTTTAATTACTTCGAATTCAGCTTCCTATTAATGACGTTTTTTCATGAACAGTGTTGAAGACATTGTATGTAACATTCTGAGCACAGTACCTGGCACATGATTGGCCCTTAATAAATGTTTAATGATTGATTGCTTCTAATAAACTTATACAGATCTTTCCATGTTTCTCCGAATTCATCATTTTTGTCATTTCTTAAATTCATCAATGTTCCATCATAATCATATGCCAAAGGTCTTTAAAAAAAAAAAACATTCCTTGAATGATGGGCAGCTACTTGGTTTCTAGTTCTTTACTACTACAATAAGTAATTCTGTTAATATTTTGGTGCGTATTAGATATTTCTTTCATTGACTTCCTTGGATTTCATACCTGGAAGTAGGATTGTTGGATAAGAGGCTTTACAATTTGCAAACTTACCTTGCATATTCTAAATTATTTTCCAGAATGGTTGGAGCATTTCACAGGTCTATCATCTGAGTATGAATGAGCCTGTCTTCTATACTCCCTCCCACACTGAATATTCCTATATTTTTGTTTTTCTTTTTTCCTTCTCTCCCTATTTGCAAAATATGAGCTAAAACCTCATAATAGCAAGTACCCTAGCACACAGGGTGGGCTGCCAGCACAGCTTCTTTGATCTTCCTTGCTAAAGGAAAGACAGCTTTTAAAGGGATCAACAGTTTTATTTTAATTACATTCACTAATTCAGGGTAAAAGTCAGCACCCTGAAAATGGAGAAAATACAAACTGAGAAAATACAAGGAGAGAAATTAGCACAAAGATCAAGAGACAAGGTTCTAACTGTCTAAACAAAGTAATCCAACCACCTACATACACCACCAAATGAGGAACCAACAACAACATCTGAGTAATCAGAGAGCTCTTAACAAACAGCGACTCAGAGTCTCATTCAGGGAATCAAAAAGTCCTCTTCATAAGCAAATCTACAAAGCAAAATACCAACCTTGAAGTATATGTAAAACAAAGACTTGTCCCTGATTGGTTTAGAGTCAGTAGGCTCAAAACCTACATGACTCAGCATAGTTGCGAATTATTGGGGTTCAAAGGAGATCAATCCTTCAGATATTTTCAATAAACCTGGCAAACTGAACTCCAGAAAGAAAACAACAAAAATTCCTACTTTGCTTGGGCTTACAAAACTCAATTGCTTTGCATTTTTCCTACAATTAATGATGAGGTTCCCAATAAATGCAAAATGTAAAGATTATGGTGTGCTACGTAACAATATTAAAAATAGACATGAATGGATTGTAAATTACTATGGGTCAATTACAGAGCATCTAAGTGGTACAGTGAATAAAATGTTAGACCTGGAAACAGGAAGACATCTTCCAGAGTTCAAATCTAGCCTCAGATGCTTACTAGCTGTGTGACCCTAGGCAAGTCACTTTAACCCTATTTGCCTCAGTTTCTTCATCTGTAAAATGAATTGGAGAAAGAAATGGCAAACCACTCCAAGATCTCTAACAAGGAAATTCCAAATGGGGTCACAGAGAGTCAAATACAACCCAAAAAAGATTTGATAACTAACAAATCAATTCCACTTTAAAACACTGTAGCAGGTAGACAGAAGGATCAAACAACAACATGCCACTGACATCGAACCACAGTGTCCCCTGGCCCTCATAATAGATTACATATCAGCACTGGAATTCTAGCTTTCAAATATGCTTATTATTTTAGTATATGAATAATGAGGGTTTCTCAATATTCACATTTGATTTAATTTTATAAAATGTACTTCTTGTGATTTTTGTCCCATTTTTCTATGCTTTGGGAATGTCCATTTTCTTTAAATAGACAAAAATCTAAATTGTCACTTCACAGGAAATATACATGCAGCTAAACAGGCTATCTAGTCCAGCAGGTTTTGTTTGGTTGGTTTTGATTTTGAGAGGTTTTGTTTGGTTTTCTTTTTTTTCCTAAAGATTTGCTGTTTTCATTTAACAGTTTTAAGCATTGCAGAATGCTCAATTTTTATGTTACCCAGAAGGGCTGTACAATGAGCCTTTGGAACTTTCCAAAGGCCTTAAAGTAAAGGACAGGAAATATTAACCACCAAGGAAAATGAAAGATTTTAAATAGTAGATAGAGCTGTTGGCTGAAACACTCAAATAGAAAATAACATTCAACCAAGATGCTGTGATATTTTGTGCTAATATTTTCACACCTAAGGTGTTGTTTTCTTCATGCAGAGGCAGCAATGAGTTGGAAAATAGAGATAACACAAACTTGCACACTTTTTTATCTTAAGCCTTAAGCTAATTTTCCAATGATTAATGGTTTAATCAAGTTTCAGAGGTTTGAGGCTTAATCAAAATCCCATGAATTTGGGTGAGAGGAATAATTGCTACAAATCAAAAGTAGAGAATAAAATTGAAGAGGATCAAATAAGGATTTTGTTTTTAACATGATCCTTTAGTGATCTTCATCTTACTCTTTAAATCTATTTCTATATAACTAAAATGGCTTAATTATTTTGTCAGTTTTAATGAATGCCTTTGGAGTACTACCTGGTTCCTTTTCTTTGCTGTGTAGTAATTAGCTCTTAGTTTGGTACTAATGTATATGTGTATGAGCAGGTTTTTGAGGAAGGGTAGACATCAATTAGCTGTTAGATGGTTAATTCAGTGGTTGAGAAAACATATGGCATGTCACATCCTTTTCATTTCTGCCTATAGGTAGGATATTATTCCCGGCATTTTCATATGAATGATGATTATAAAATGTTCTGACATTTTATTTCAGCATTGTAGCATTATTAGAATTATTAATTAGTTAATTGGTGTCATTAAAATTATTAATTAATTGTAAAATCCTTCAAGTCTGTGCCTAAGCTAAATTTTGCATCCCCCTAACTAGCTAGAAGCAGCCCTCTGCTCACAGAAGGTGTTTAATAGATGCCTGTTGTAAGCAAGCACATCTTGTCTGTCGGTAGAATTGTTTGAAAATAAAATGTTTGATAAGAAAACCAATATACAACTACTGATCTATCTGAACCCTTCTTGATCATGTGATAATAGAATGGGGAAAAATAGATTCCTAAATCTGACCTTTTTTCTGTTAAATCTAGCCACTGAATCATTTCTGTTAATATTGCATACCTCTTTGCATTGAAAAATGCCTCTCCTGCTGCCATCACACTTTCTCTACTGCCCATTTCCCTTTAATGTTCAGAACATTTTTTCCCTTTTATCTATATTACTTTTCCTTACCTTAGCTCTAGGCCAATCCTCCTTGTCCTACTATCTTCAGAGACTTTGAATAATTCCCTTCTTTCATTTGTATTGTTACCTTGAAGGTACAGTACTTGCACACTATGATCATGTCTCCTATGAGTATTCTCTTTTTTAGACTATATCAATTTATTTCCCTTAGTCTCTTCCATAGTCTTAGTCTCTGATAAGACATAGTTTTGTTGTCTTTCTTTTCATTTGTAGTATTTTTTCTGTATTTTCCAAAAACATGAGATAGAGGCCTATGCATACAATTCTAAGTATAGGGGCATTAAAAATACCTGTGATACCTGAATTAGAGTATATCCATTTTAATGTGTATCTAAGATATCCCTTATGTTAAAGTTTAGCTGAATTGGTATTTCTTAAACTAGAAAATTAATTGGTATAGGCCAGATAATTTTGTCAAGGAAATCAGAGAATTAATGAATGCAGTCCCTTTTCTTAGCACACATAAATTAATTCAACATTTCAATGAATTCATGGCCAAGAAATCAATTAATCAACAAGTATTTATTAAGTATCTACTATGTGCTAGGCACTGTGCTAAGTACTGAAGAAACAAAGACAAAAAAGAAATAATCCATGCCTTTAAGGAGCTTACATTCTGATGTCTCCATTGGCACATGTTCCAACCCATCCACACCTTTCATTCCTTTTCTTCCTGTGAATTCTCTTTCATGTTGCACCACAAAGTTCTCACAGAAGACCTAACCAACACACTGGAAGTTTTCTTCTAGCTTTCCTTTTTAGATTTGTTTATATCTTGTCCTTTTGTAACCATGTTTAGGTAAAATCCTTTCTACCAAGTGCACACAGACTCTCATGGATGTATGGATAATAAAGAGAAAGATGAGAGATAAATACTGCAACCCCATGTATCCACTATGTATCTTTCCATTGCCCTGTAGGTCACCCATAATTTTAATTCTTTAGATGCTATGTTGTACTAAGATTTGAAGACATACTGGAGAATATTACCAGGAGAACATTGGCACTGAAAAGATGAGTCAGGGAGCACAGTGGGACCATTATAAACATCATACATTTTCTAAACAAAATCTAGCCTTCTCTATTCCTCCTAGTTTATTCGGGGCTCTCAATATCCATACCAGTATCCCCTACTAAAAAAAAAATCAATGGATGGGACATCCAACTGCCTGGCATAATTTGAATAATAGACAATTTTAATTCATTTATTTTCCAGTATGAAGTTAATGTCTTTTGAACAGTCATAGGATCATAGGACCGTAGTAAAGCTGGAAAGAATCTTAAAAGTCTTCTAGTCCAAACTCCTTATGTTGCAAATAAGGAAACTGAGACTTAGAGAGTTGAAGGGGTTTCTCCAATTTATCTCATGAAGAAGACTCTGTAGTATTATGGGGCTTGTGACAATTAGCATAATGTTATGCATGAACAGAAATTACTTTACCACCTGTAAGGAACCCCTCTACCCCTCTACTATTTCCACCCTGAGTGCTAGATTCATTAAGAGAATGGCAAACACCTTTGTTAAGTATATGTCTCATCTCACTGTCTCATGTCTCACTTGATGTTAATGATGAGAGAGGATTTTTTTTTTATTATCTGAAAGTATGCATAAAAATTTTTTGTTAGTGGATAACTTTCAAAGTCCAGAGAAAAATAATTAGCATATTCCATAGAGAAATTTTAGAGTCATTTTTGACGGATCATTTTTATGATTCAGAATTGGCACTGAAATATATCCCCATTAGTATCTTTCTTCACATTCAAAACTCAGACATTCATTCATTAAGTCCTATTTTGACTGTGCCTGAATCACCTATCATGATTGGCCAAATCTTAATCCTTACTCATGATTGGTCACACAACAATGTTTGATCCCCATAGGGCCATTTCTTAGTGCTAGAAATTGATGTCAATTCTTTTTTGTAAATATATATGTATATACATATATATATATATATATATATATATATATATATATACATATATATTTTTTTCCTATTCATGTTGTTTACCTTTTAGATTGGCTAACAGGACAGAAAAGGAAAATGACTAATTTTGGAGGGGATGTGGGGGGAAATGAGACATTAATGCTCTGTTGATGCAGTTATGAACTGATTAAACCATTCTGGAGAGTAATCTGGAACTATTCCCAAAAGGTTATAAAATCTTTGACTTAGCAGTACTAGGTCTGCATCACAAAAGAGACAAAAAAATAAAACAAGGAAAAGGACCCCTATGTACAAAAAATACTTATAGTAGCTCTTTTCTGGGAGCAAAGAATTGGAAATTGAGGGGATGCCCATAAGTTGAGGAATGAGTGAACAAACTGCAGTATATGATGATGATGGAGTTCTAATGTACTATTAAAAAACTGATGAGCAGGATGCTCTCAGAAAAGAGTTACATGAAGAAAAGAAAGACTTACGTGAGCCAATGCAAGGTGAAATCTATTGTGTACAAAGTAACAGCAATATTATAAGATGATAAGCTGTGAATGATTTAGTTATTCTCACAATGCAGTGAGATCCAAGACAATTCTGAAGGTCTTATAATGAAAAATGCTATCCATCCCCAAAGAAAGAACTGATGGTGTCTGAATCCAGATTGAAGAACACTTTTTTTTACTTTATTTTTCTTGAGGGTTTTCTTTGTCCATGTTTTTCTAAACATTAGTAATATTGAAATATTTTACATGACTACACATACATAATCTATGTTGAATTGCTTTCCTTCTCAATGAGGGGATGTGGGGAAGGAGAAAGAGAGAATTTGGAATTCAAAGTTTGACAAATGAAAGTTAAAATTGTTTTTGCATGTAACTGGTGAAAAATAAAATACTAAATTAAACTTTAAAGTAAACGTTGAAACTTCAGAATGTTAAAAAAATTTCTTTGGGGAAGAATGGGTATTTGGTTTGGCAAACAATGAGATCTTTTTAAAAATTACCTTAATTGATTCTTTACAAGTCATACCTCCACCCAAGATTGCATCATCCTTTGTAACAAAGAAAAATAAAATCAACCAGTCCATCAATTAATAAACATTTATTAAGTGTGTACTGTGTGTTTGGCACTGTACTAAGCTCTAGGAGCCCTCAAGAAGTTTACAGTGTAGTGGGGGAGACAACATACAAACAAATATATACAAATACACCTCTAACAATATAGAGACAACATTCTATCCTAGTGATTGCTCAACCATCTGTCATAAGAAAGGCCTATGCTTCATTCTGTTTTCCAGAGCTATCCTTTGATTTAGTTCGTTGTTATTGTTCACAATTTTTTAGAGTTCAGCTTCCTTTTAGGGATTTTATTCAGTTTTAATCATTGTGTAAATTGTTCTTTGCTTTTGTTTGTTTCACTGTGCCAATTCATATGAATCCATGTTTCTCTATATTTGTCACATATGGATTTTCTTACTGCAAAAATTTCCATTATATTCATTTCCACAGCTTTATCAACCATTCATTTACAAGCAACCATTGTTTTTAGTTCATTGCTAGCATAAAGAGCATATTATTAATATTTTGCTAAAATTGGATATTTGTTTCTATTGTTGACCTCCTTGGGATATATGCTAAAGAAAGGGATACCTGGGCCAAAGGTTCTGACACTTTTGTCACTTTTGTTGTATGCTTCCAAACTGAAATCCAAAATTTTCACACAAATTGGTCATTTGTCTTTTGGCAGCTCTTGCCATGTTGATTGGTCCCAGTTTTATTCATCTTTGTCAATTACCAGGGTGTAAAGTTATTTGTCATTTTTATTAGCATTCATGACATGGAAAACATTTTTAAATGGTCATTCATAGTTTGTAATTGTTCTGAAAACTTTTTGTTTATAATAATTATTTAGGGAGTTTTGTATTATATAATTGTATAATTTCCTTATACATATTCTGATTACCACTTTTATCGTTGAGAGCTAATGAAAATATTTTTCCTATTTGAAATTTTCCTCTCTTTATTCTATCTTTGTTGATAATATTTGCATGAAACCTTTTTTAAAATTTTATATCATCAAAAGTATTTGGTAATTTATGATCTCTTCAGTATTTGCTTAAACATTTTCATTGTGGCCTCATTTGTGAAAGATATTTTCTCTGATACTCTACTATTTTAGTAATGTGACATTTCACATTCAGCTTATTTGTCCATGTTAAGCTTATTGCAGCACGTTATAAGATACTGGTCTAAACCTAATTTCTGCCACACTTCTTTCAAATTCTTTTAGCTATTCAAGTCAAAAAAGGAGTCTTTCTTCAAATAACTAATGTTCTTGAATTTATCAAAGGCCAGGCTGCCATTTCCTGTTGTTTTTGTTTCAAGTTTTCTCTTTCAATTATTGATGTCCTCTTTATCATCTTCATTTTGTAGTAATATCATGTGTGATTGGTTTCCATTTTTTTAAATATTCCATTCTCTGAGTCACCTTGCAAAATGATCTCTCAATGTTTTCAAAATCATGTCGCCTCCAACATGGATTTGTTTCTTCAGTGCAGGCTTGATCCGATACAGCTATCTTACTAGCTACATATTCTTAAATGTCATTGATTTTAACCTGTGCTCCAACTAGGCAATGATCTATCTTGGCCTCAGAAACTTATTTTGAAATTATTCCTATACCATTAACCAGTCTCTTAAAATATGGTAAATATCATTTTTTGTGTGATACTGTGTCCCACATAGTCCAAAGTACTTATTCCCCTTCTTGAAGAATGAATTCATGAAATACAGGCTTGAGCCTTCTAAATAGAATACATTCCATTATCTTCTTTCATCTCCTAAAACAGAACCATATTTTTGCAAGGTACTTTTCATCAACATCTACAAAATGAGCTAGAGAAGGAAATGGCAAACCACTCCAATTTCTTTGTCAAGAATATCCCAAGTGGAGTCAGATGTGACTGAAAATGACTAAACAACAACAAATTTCATCAGTTTTTCCCATACCCACCTCTGTTATGAAATAATAAGAATTTCAATATTGATATTCTTGAGGGTTTTTTTTATGACAATTGGTTTCTCATTGGACAGACTCACAATTAGGATTATAGATTGCATTAGATCAGAGAACTAGAAAGGTATTCAGAGGCCATCTTGCTCAACCTTCTTCTTTAAGATTGATAGGAAATAAAACCCAGGAAGTGATTAAAGTCTCACGGGTAGTAATTGTCAAAGGCAAGATTTGAAACCAAGTCCTCTGTCACCAGGACCAGTGTTCTTTTCATCACATTAAGTTTCCTACCAATTAGATTACAATAAGTAAGCTAATGTTTATAAATGTTTTAAAAATTTTTATTCCCAGCACACTCTTCTCTCTTGTTTTCTAGCACTCCACCACTATCACTGTTAAACAGATTTCTGCCAAAAACCAAGGTCCATTTTGAATTTTTCTTTGTGTCACCTGTTGCCATAGACAAAGAATTCATAACCTAATGGCCAAATGGTAATGGCCTTCCCTGAACTTCATTAGTTGGACAGTTGGACATTCATCTCAATCAGTTTTTAAAGTATAATCAAAGCCTTTTCAGCTTGACAAAACCAAGCATGTCTTTTTCTCTATAAGTATAGCCTACAGAAACCCAAAGCCACCTCCATACCATAAGGATGCATTAAAGTAAGATATTATGCATGGATATAATATTTTATATAATTGGATGCATGTTAATTAATAAAAAAGTAGGCTGCATCTAAGTCAACTCTTGTATCCTCAATATGTGCAAAATATTTAGTGACTAAAAGATGAAGTATTAATTCCCAAAAAGTTAAATAAATCTAAATAAATAAATAAATAAGATCATTCCACTAGAGTTTTGATCTTCCAAGATGGAAATGCTTTGAATAAAGGCCTGATGTATGTATATTGTCCGAAGCTCAGCCTAATTATGTTTGAAGAGATTTATTGATGGGTTTTTCCATAGAGTGGTGATTTATATTGCTCACAATAACTCCCAAAGACTACTTACTACATTTTATTTTAGAGTGTTTGGGTATGGAATATGCACCTATACAAAATTAAAGTTCCTTGAACCATTGAAAAATTTATTTAGGAGTATCTTCTCCTAACTAGAGAGTAAGATTTATGAAGACAGGAATCATATCTTTTCTATATCCATAAATGCTCTGAACCTGTTAACTTTTTTTCCTATTTATTGTTTTTCAATTAAAAGGTCTGTGGGAATCTGTCATATATAGATACAATATGCATATATATACACATATAAACATACATATATGTGTACACACAGACGTGTGCATATAAATATATAATGCATTTATTATGTAATATATACATAAATACAAGGAATTTCTATAAGATTGACCGCCTCAGCAGTTCAATTGTTAACAGCTTAAGTAATATCCACTATTCTATAAAGCCATTAATTGAATTTAGACATTATACAAGCAAAGATCACAGAAATTCAATAAGATATTTGCTTCTATTTTTATCTAGGTTATGCTAACGGACAAAGATTATCTGAACAAAAATAGTGATTTCATGTTATTGACCAAATCAGATTGATGATGAAGAAAGTCAATCATTAAGATGCCAATATAAATTTGATATGTGGTGGATTCAGTGATCAATCCTCGGTTTTATGGTGTCTGCCAGTAACTTAATGATAATTTCATGTGTACTGCATTTCTTAATGAAGAGGAGGGTCACTAGTGAATATAATCAATGTTATGGATAACTGTATAAATTTAAAATTTTTCAAATTTCCTCTACAAACTTATCATTGTCCTGAAGTGATAAATCTCTGAAAAATCTGAGTACTATACATATTCCAAAGAATATGTTTTCAAATTTTATTATAATTCTTTTTTCAACCAACTGATTTAAGGCCCAAACTAAAATCTTCCAGAATCAAGGCTTGTAGAGACACATAAAGTTTCACAGATGAATTATAGGTTCTGATAAGTTTACTTTTATATCTTCAAAGGCTATTCATCTTCCTTCACAAAAGGACATCTTTTTCTCCATAATATACAGTCGTATAGAAATGAATATATGCAGAACAGGATCTGCAAAATCCCCAGTCAAACAAGTAACAAAAGAAGAAGTTCGTCAAGGTCTTACATTTGTCATTATGCAATGTTTAATAACCCCAAGGACATGTACTTTTCCAAGAATACAAATTACCATGGATAAGAAATAGCTTAGGCAGACTAATTGGTTAAAGCAAATAACTGTTCATTATTCTTACAACAGAAAATTTTAATTACACAGAAAGGAGAAAGTTACACCTAATGTTTTTCTTTATTGGGGAGCTCTAAATTATCTTAAAATAAGGAGGTGCACTTCATTCTTTATATTCACGCATGCATTAATTCATCCATTCATCAGATATTTGTAGTGTCTATTGAGGAAGCACTGTGCTAGGCACAGTTGGAAAAATAACAAAAAAATAATAAAAATAATAGCAAAAACAAAAAGTTGGAAAAATAAAAATGACAACATAACAAAAAACAACAAAAACAAAAAATTACAAAAAGTATTGGGTTGTGTGGTCCTTTAGACATCATAAAACTCAAGGCTCAGTTTAAGTTATGAAGAACTGACGATGTTTCTCCTTCAACTGTACTGATCTTTGAAAATATTCTTGGCTTATCATATTTAAGCTGTGTCCATACAACAGAAAACAGACCATTTCTCAATAAAGAAAAACAATTTCGAGAGCATATGCTTGTAGCCTTCATGATTTTCCTTTGCTGGTCTCTTTTTTTGTTTCTAAAGTCTGTATTCATTTTACCTTGCACAATATTAAGGGAGATCTTCCAAACAAAAGTATCCTTATTATATAATAGCAATTATAATAAGTGGTATTTTACTATATTTTAAAGTTTAGAAAGGAATTTATGTATATATTAACTCATTTGATTCTACTTTGACAGGTAGGTGCTACTACTACCTCCATTTTACAGAGGAAGAAACTGAGGCAGACATAGGCTAAGTGACTTGTCCAGGGTCCTATATCTCATATCTGAGATCAGAATTGAACTCCCATCTTAGCATTCTAGCCACTATGCCAACAAGATGCTTATTTGGCAAATAATATTTATATAGAGGTCTATAATATTGATAGAGAGTTCTAAGGTTTGCAGATTTGTTATGTCATTTACTTGTAGGCCAGAATTTTGTTCCAGTCTCGCATAATATCTTTAGCACCATTTGGATTACATGATAGAAAACAAAAATGTTTTGGGCAGAAAAAAGGATTTTGAAGATAGGTTGGGGCATGAAGTCAGTCTCATAATTCCCCTGTCACAACAAAGTTCAAAAAATAAGAATTTGGCTTTCCAACATGTATGCTATGAAGGTCAAAGAGAACACCATCACTTTTTGGCTTACTATACACTGGAGATCTCTACGACTTATGAAAGAATTGATCAGAAAGTAGAAACGGTCACTGCTTTTATTGAGAAGATGGAAAACAATGGGTACAGAAAATGACTTATGCTGCCAGAGACAATTGGCATGTCACATGCTCTTGTTTAATTGGGTCTTTTCTTTCTTTGTTACGGGTAATACTCACCTGTAAAGGTGAGAGTTTAGAGGTGAGAAGGTAAGTATATAAGAAATTACTATGATGTAAAGAAAAAAGCCTCATTAAACCTTTTCAAAAGGAGAATTAAAGGTGACTCAAAGAGAGAAAAGAAAAGCAGGAATGGATGTTCTGAAAAGGAAAATCTAGAAGAATGTTGATAAGACATAAAGAGAAAAGAGAAATACTGACAGATAACTCATATATTTCAGATTTATTTTGTATCGTGATTAATTTAACCATGTCACTCCTCCCTCATTAGACTAAAAGTTACTTGAGGGCAGGAGGTAAGTCTGTATGTCCTTTATCCTCTAGTAGTGGACTTTATGTCACCCATGAAGCCTTTCCCAGTATATGTAGTGAGTCATGACCTTTAATGCCTTGTCTTGCAGGTAATATTCTATCTCTCTGATGCATTTATTATGCTGTATAATAGGCATGTGTGTTACACCCTTACTTACCTCATAACTCCTTTGAGAAACGGATCATGTTATAAATACAAATGTATATGTGTATGTTCACATGCATATATTTATATATATATGCATATCAAAATGTTTGTAATATATAGATATATTTCCTCTGTAGAAGGATTTATGAAATGACATGTAAAAGTCATAAGATGAAAATATGTGGCTGAATTATGGTCCTCTTTCATGCAGAAGCCCCAACAATAATCTTGTAGATTCACTGAAGTATTAAGACAGAAGTATGACTTAAGGTTAAGAAATAAACAACTTATTATAAAAAACAGGCAGGAGGAATAACAGTGTTAATTTTTTAAAATATTATTGTTTTACTCACCTCAGTGTTGACAGCAATTCCTAAGGCTGCTAGATAAGTCATTCACTTGACAGGAGACAGTGCCACAGTGAGTGTCAAGAAGGAAAATCAGACTTAATGGTCCACCAGGAAGTTTTTGTCTTAAGACTAAATTAACACTGTCAGCAGAACTGATATGATGTCTATATATGCCAGGGTGTCAAATGTGTAATTGCTTTGGAGAGAGGGAGAAAGAAAGGATGGAAGGAAGGAAGGAAGGAAGGAAGGAAGGAAGGAAGGAAGGAAGGAAGGAAGGAAGGAAGGAAGGAAGGAAGGAAGGATGGAAGGAAGGAAGGAAGGAAGGAAGGAAGGAAGGAAGGAAGGAAGGAAGGAAAGAAGGAAGGAGGGAGGGAGGGAGGGAGGGAGGAAGGAAGGAAGGAAGGAAGGAAGGAAGGAAGGAAGGAAGGAAGGAAGGAAGGAAGGAAGGAAGAAGGAAGGAAAGAAGGAAGGAGGGAGGGAGGGAGGGAGGGAGGGAGGAAGGAAGGAAGGAAGGAAGGAAGGAAGGAAGGAAGGAAGGAAGGAAGGAAGGAAGGAAGGAAGGAAGGAAGAAGGAAGGAGGAAGGAAGGAAGGAAGGAAGGAAGGAAGGAGGAAGGAAGGAAGGAAGGAAGGAAGGAAGGAAGGAAGGAAGGAAGGAAGAAAGGAAGGAGGAAGGAAGGAAGGAAGGAAGGAAGGAAGGAAGGAAGGAAGGAAGGAAGGAAGGAAGGAAGGAAAGAAAATATTATATATGCCTACCTGTTTCATCTGAGATTGTAGCAGTAATACTTACATTCACATTGTACTTTGTGGTTACTAAATACTTTCATATATGTGTTCTCATTTGACCCTTACAAGAACCATAGAAAGGAAGTAGTACAAGTATCATTATGCCTATTTTACATATAAGGAGACTGAGGTACAGAGCCACAGAGTATTTCATCCAAACCCTGAGGTCTAGCTAGTGACAGTTGCTGTGACTGTCTGTCTGTTCATCCTTCATTTTTGAAGACCATGACATCAGAGAAATGATGACATGACTTGCACTGGACTTTGTTTTGAGTGAGGGAGGGCTGTGCAAGGTCACCAACCTCACTTTCCCCTCCTGAGCCATCTGGATCCAGTGACCAGATATTCGTCAGAATGACTGGAGAAGGCCCAGGATGCAATAGGAGACCTTGACCTATTCAGGTACTCACTAGAGTGAGGTAAGACCATTCAGTGAATGAGCCTATCTAAGAAGTAATCAGGGAATGGCCCCTTTAATGAGCAAAAGGAAAAATAGAAAAAGTAAATCAACTAGGACTGTTACAATGACTACCACTACTAGTATTACTGCTACAACCAATAATAATAACAGTAATATTCATAAAGACACTCTGGTAGGCATTACAAATTTTATTGCCAATATTTTAAGAATAAACACTGGACAGGTATAGGAAATCTCCACATAAGTAAACTTGCATTCACCAGTGCAGGTCAGTACCTTATCTCTAATGTAAAATCTTAAGAGAGTTGCATAAGCCACTGAGAGGTTAACTGGCTTGCCTAAGAGTCACAGAACCATAGGAAACAGAAGCTAAACTTGAACCCAGGTCTTCCTAACTCCAGTGCCAGATCTCTTTCCACTATACAATGCTGCCCTCATTTTACAAATAGTAAATTTATAGCTCTGGGAGATTGTATTCCTATGTTATTTAGAAAATTCCAAGCCTGCAAGTCAAGAATTTTAATAGCAGAACATCACTGCACCTCCCTTTGACTCCTTTAAACTACAGATAATTCCCCAAGACACCTAGCAAATGGCCTACTGTTCTCAAGAAAGGTCTAAATTTGTGCATTGTAAGAGTCCAGGAATAAGAATTTAGAAACCTCATTCCTATTGTCAAGAATAGGGGAGAGGAAATGGAGGGTGCATTTAATGCCTGCTGGTGCATAAGAAATAGGGGGAGTGGAAGAAAGCTGATTAAGATGTAGACATAAATGCGAACATGATTCAGAAATCATTTGTGATTAAAATGACACGTGATGGATGTGATTTGCATTTATACTCCATAATGTAGGTGCCTGGGAAAAGTGACAAATGCCTGGGGTTAGTTTACAGCACTGTCAGTGAATATTTTCCCAAGCTAAGACAAACAAAAGCTATTCAGGCTATTATATTTACACTGTGCTTCTCATATGCCTTCTCTCTCTGTAATGCAATATACTTGTCATCCAGGGTTGTTGTATAGTTCTCACACACCACATACACTGGAATTTAGGGATGGATGCATTCACAGAATGCTCTTGACTAAATAGAAAAAAAAAGGAGAGGTAAATTACTAGGTGATTGAAAAGTAGTTGCTAACACATCAAGAAAGCTGTCAAGAGATTACACCATTATTTTCAAGGGTAGATATAGGAGATGATCTTAATCCCTTGAAAGAGCTGAGCCAAATGGCTGTCAAAGTAATAAAGTAAAGTCTGAACTGAGAGGATCCTCAGCACTGTCATTTTGCATTGCGACTTTGGGTGTTTATTGAAAATAACCTCGGAATTATCTCAGCTTCACAACATCCTAGAATATACTCAGAATTATTTTGGAGCTTACCTGTGTGCAGCTTCTCTGAAGGAGGATTTTGATGATGAAAATGATGTCAGGAAAACAGTCCCCATTGTTATACAGGGGACCGAATATTAGCAGGGGATTGCTATAAAGTGTTCAGGCTGCTTTGCTTTTGAGACAGAAAGGGTAAAAAAATAGTGGAATTGTAACTATGAAAATGGAGATCTCGATTTGCTTGAGCCCACCCTCTACTCCCAGTTATCCAGGTAACCAGAAGAACTGTATGAGGAGTGGCTATATTGGCTTGACATCCCAACAATTCCCTGCAGTGACCAAGAGCAAAACTAGTTGGATGTGCAGAAAATCAGCAACCCTGAAGCCAATTAAGTTCAACCAACTTTCAAGCAGACCCTGAGTCATTTGGTGGTTTGTGGACCTTCAAGAGACATCCTAATCTCCGGAGACTATCCTAATTGTTGAGGATGGATCTCTTGGAATATCCTATTTTTGGAGACATCTCTGTATCAGACCTGGAACTATGGACTGTTTATTACTAAGAATGCCTTCTCCACTGTTTATCAAAGGGCCACAGCTCTGACACCTGGAATTACACACACACACAAACACACACACACCCTCCCCTTGGGGAAGGGACTCCCAGACTCATTCCTTTCTAAGCACATCTTTCCTTATTTTCTTTGTGTAAAAGATATATAAATCCCTTACCTCCCTTTATTTAAAAGATATATAAACTCTCCCCATCTATTACTTGGTGGACTGTCAGAATAGGCTGTCAGTCACCATGCACATATTTTACTTCCCTGCTGAATAAAAATTCTTTCTTTAATTTCACAGACATCATCTTCCTCTGATTTTCTTACTTTTATGGAAAAGAGGGATTTAAATCTCTAGAACTAACCTTTGCATTCTCCAGGTGTCTTCCTCTGTGGGGGAAAGGGAAATCTAAATTCCCTCAAGAGAACATCAGCCTCAGATTACATAACTTATGCAAACCATTCTTCTATAAGATATGTGAAATTTACTCCAAACCATGGAATAAACCACCATTACCTACTAAGAATATGGACTGAACCTACAATTTAACTGGTGTTAAGAATCTCCGGGTGAAGAAGTTCTCTGTACCATTGTAGGTCAGCACGAACTTTATATTCTTGGAGAAATGTCTAGACTTTTGAGTAGCTAAATGACTTACCCAGAGTCATATAGCCAATGAGCATCAGAGACAAGATTTGAATCCAAATCTTGTCTTATACAATTACTGCCTATTCTGACTACCTGGAATGCAGACTCAAAATGCTTTGCTTGTGATTGCACCCTATCCAAAACCCTGATCACCATCAAACATTGGCCATCTCTGCAAGAAGAATCTGATTTTGACTTTGAGATGTTGATACCCTCCAAATCCTGCAAAATACTGACTACTTACAAATAGCACTTTATTCTTCATACTTTTACAAATTCCAGAGAGAAGACCACCTAATAAAGTAAGAAGGAACAATCCAACTTACAGCTGGACATCCTAAATTCAAGTCTTAGTTTATGTAATTTTGGGCAAATCACATAATCACTCTGATTAAAAACTATTTTTTATCTATAAAATGGGCACCCTAATATTTGCAACTACCTCATAGAGAAATTGTTAAGAAATATTTTATATGTCTTAAAGTAATATAGACATATGAGATATTAATATTGTTATCAAGATTCATATAATCACTTTGGAGTGGATTTCATTGGTTTGAAAATTAATTCCTGAAATTACAAATCCTCTAGGGGATGTAGAAAATAGGGGCCTTGATGCAGTGTTTGTGGAGTTGAAAAGTAGACCAATTATTGTGGAAAACAATTTGAAATTATACCCAAAGAGCCGCAAAACTGTGTATACCCTTTGATGCAGCAATAAAACTACCAAGTCTGTATGCCATAGAGATCAAAAAAAAGATAAAAGAACCCATATGTACAAAAATATCTACAGGAAATCTTTTCACAGTGGCAAAGAATTGAAAATTGAGGGGACAGCCATCAATTGGGGGATAGCTAAACAGGTTGTGGTATATGATTGTGTTGGAACACTATTGCGCTATAAGAAATGATGAGCAAGATGGTTTTACAAAAATCTGGGAAGTCTTATATGAACTGATACAAGGTGAAGTGAGCAGACCCAACAAAATATTGTACACTGTAATAGTAATATTGTAAGGATGGTCAATTGAGAAAGACTTAGCTGCCCTGAGCAATACAGTGAGCCAAGATAATTCCAAAGGATCCATGATGAAAAATGCCATCTACCTCCAGAGAGATATCTGATGAACTCTGAGTGAAGATTAAAGCATACTTTTTCACATTCTTTATGTTTTTTCCTTTTTATTTTCATTTTGCCACATGGCTAATATAGAAATATCATTTGGATGACATTACATGTGTAATTAATATAATATTTCTTGCCTTCTCAATGGGTGGGAAAAAGAGAGGAGAAATTTTTTTTTTTCAAAATGAATATCTAAGTAAATAAACATAAAATTAAAGAATGAATAAAAAAATGAGTAGAAAAATTAATTCTTAGGTCAGCCTCAATATCCCCAAGCTGTTTATACTCCAGAACTTGATATATGCACCAAGATATGGGCATCAAGAAAAAGTGTCAGTATAGTGCTCTATAAAGAGTGTTTGATTTGGATTCAGAGAACCTGTGTCCAAATCATAGCTCTGCAACTTACTACCTGTGCACTTTAGGCAAATCACTTTACATACTGCAGACTTCAGTTTCCTCATCTGAAAAATGAAATCGTTAGACTAGATGACCTCTAAGGTGTTTGCTTTTTAGCACTAAATCTATGATCCTGATCTGATCTATCTAAGCTATGAAATATTGATCATCAATTACTTGTTTTACATGTGGTCTCCTTGCTATTCATATTCAAAAGTGAGTTGATTATTGAGATTCTTTTCATCCGGTATAATGTATATTGGTCCATGAATATTGCCCAGTGCTTCTCATTTCCTAGTTGACTCCATTTAATTTCTTCCCTAACTTTCCCACTCAGAAATATGAGGCTTAAAAAATGAAAATATCTCTCTCAATAACAGCTATACTCATATTGTGTCTATGTCATGGTACCAAATAACTATATTAAACAACTGATGCAAAAAAGGAATTCTGAGGTTTATTGTATGCAAATGCCCATAAGCTCAATGGGGGAGGAGAGAGAGAGAGGGAGACAGACAGACAGACAGACAGACAAACAGAGAGAAAGAGAGACAGAGAAAGAGAGAGAGAGAGAGAGAGAGAAAATGCCCCAAACAGCTAACTTATTTGAGACATTCTGCCCTTTTGTTATTAGACACTATTAAAGAAAATCCCTTTTGCATTCATTTTACAGGTGCTTTGACAGAGGAAATACTAAATTTCTGGTGATAGTGATTACAAAATAATGGAGATATGTCTTGTGGGAATAGATTATATTCCCAATGTTAAAAAAATACATTGTAGGTAAAAATCTATCTTCTACATCTTTCAAGGAGTTTCAACTATATTATCTCCATAGTTTCTGCAGCAACAAAATTACCTAACATACATACATATATACAAATGTATATTTCCCAGACAATACCATAGTTCCTTTTTCTGGCCATCACATACTTATATATGTTGTCAGCTCCTTTAGAATATAAACTCCTCAAAGGTAGGGAAAAGTACATGTCAGAGGCAGACTTAAAATTAAGTCTTTCTGATTCCAAGGCTAACCCTTTATATCCTTCAGCTTCATGTCATTGCACTCAAAAAACTTCCTTGAAAAAATATGAGGAAGGGAGCCAGGATGGCAGAGTAGAAGCAGATACTTGCGAAAGCTCTCCCCTCAAGCCAAATACCTGTAAAAAATGACTCTAAACAAATTCTGGAGCTGCCAAACCCACAGAATGGTGGAGTGAAGCAAATCTCCAGCCCAAGATGGCCTGGAAGATTGACAGGAAGTATCTATCACACCATGCTGGGAGCAGAGCACAGTCCAGCATGGGCCATGGCAGTACAGACAGGACCTGAGCAGATCTTGGGGGAACTGAATCTCAGGTACCTGGGGCAGTTTCCAGACATCAGAACAGGTAATGGGGTATAGAAATTTATCTTGCCCTACAGGACAAGACAGAAGACGGGGATAAGGGAAGGGAGGGGTGTTAGAAAGGAGGGAACATTGGTGGAAGGGGCAATCAGAATGCAAGGCATTTTGTGGTGGAGGGAAGGGAAAGATGGGGAGAAAATTTGGAACTCCAAATTTTGTGGAAAAGAATGGTGAAAACTTAAAATAAATAAATAAAAAATACACTAACACAAACACAAATTGCAAAAGAGGTCCAAAAAGCTAATGAGGAATAAAAGGCCTTAAAAAGCAGAACTGGCCAGATGGAAAAGGGGGTACAAAAGCTTACTAAAGAAAATAATTCCTTAAAGATTAGAATGGAGCAGACGTAAACTAATGACTTTATGAAAATCAAGAAATTATAGAAGAAAACCAAAGGAATGAAAAAATAGCAAACTGTGAAATATCTCATTGGAAAAACAGCTGACCTAGGAAACAGATCCAGGAGAAACAATTTAAAAATTATTGGATGACCTGCAATTCATCACCAAAAAAATAGACCTGATACATCATCTTTCAAGAAATTATCAAGGAAAATTGCCCTGATACTTTAGAACCAGAGGCTAAAATAGATATTGAAAGAATCCACCAATCACTTCCTGACATAGATCCCAAAAGGAAAGCTCCTAGGAATATTGTAGCCAAATTCTAAAACTCCCAGGTCAAGGAGAAATTATTGCAAGCAGCCAGAAAGAAACAATTTGAGTATTGTGGAAACACAATGAGGATAACACAAAATCTAGCAGCTTCTACATTAAGGGATAACAGGGCTTGGAATATGATATTTCAGAGGTGAAAAGAGCTATAATTAAAACCAAGAATCATTTACACATCAAAACTGAGTATAATACTTCAGGGGAAAAAATAGTCATTCAATGAAATAGAGAACTTTCAAGCATTCTTGATGAAAAGACCAGAACTTAATGGAAAATCTGAATTTCAAACCCAAGAATCAAGAGAAGCATAAAAAGGTAAACCAGAAAGAGAACTCATAAGGGATTTAATAAAGCTGAACACTTTACATTCCTACATGGAAAGATAATATTTGTAACTCTTGAGACTTTTTTCAATATTAGAGTAGTTTGAGGGATTATATACATATAAACAGAGGGTACAGGGTGAGTTGAATATGAAGGGATGATATCTAAAAAAGTAAAACTAAAGGATTAGAGAGGAATATCTTAGGAGAAGGAAAAAGGGATAAACAGAATGGGATAAATTATCTCTCACATGAAACAGGCAAGAAAACCTTTTACAATGGAGTGGAAAGGTGAAAGGGGAAGAGTGAACCTTATTCTCATCACATTTGACTTCAGGAGGGAATAACATGCACACTCAATTTGGTATGAAAATCTATCTTACACTACAGGAAAGTGGAGGGGAAGAGGTTAACGAGGAGTTGGGGGAGTTGATAGAAGGGAGGGCAAATGAGAGGAGGAGGTAATTAAAGGTGAACACTTTTGAGGAAGGACAGGATCAAAAGAGAGAATAGAATAAATGGGGGACAGGATAGGATGGAGGTAAATATAGTTAGTCTTCCACACCATGACTGTTATGGAAGTGTTATGCATGACTACACATGTATAACCTATATCTAATTGCTTGTCTGAGTTCTCAGTGGGGATGGGGGAAGGGAGAGAACTTGTAACTCAAAGCTTTAAAAATAAATGTTAAAAATTGTTTTTACATGCAACTGGGAAATAAGATATACAGGCAACAGGATATAGAATTATATCTTTTTTCAGTTAGGATTTTTTTATTTTTAACACAGTTCATATCACATAAAACAATTACAACTTTTGGTCAGGTGATACTTCTTTTAAGGCATTTACAATATAGACCACAAATGAATTTTTTTTTAACACTGACCAGCTGAGGCACAAATAATAACTATGTGTGCTAACTTCCCAAGCCCTTGACCTAATTGTCTCCTCACTATTACTAAGAATTAAAGGACCTAACTTATTGTTGTTGGTCTAAAGTCCTAAGCTTAATAGCTTAATTTTAGACTTAACTTCAGATGTTTCCCTACCAGCAATCTATAATTTAATAGATCTGGTATTAAACTTACAAAACTTTTGACTATAGGAAATTGCCACTAAGAGCAGGAATATTGCAGGGAAAAAATATCTCCCCAAATTTTTGTCAGTTCCAGATAGGAGTACATTGTCAACTTGCATTCAGTGAGGCTTAAAGTCTGCCAGGTGTCAGTGGAGAAACTGATTCAGGAAAATCTTACCTCAGCCCAGGCTGAACAGCTGCTCTCCCACCCTTCCCATGAGATCACCTTTTTCATTTCGTACCAGCATTTCACAGGCTCACTGGCATCGTGGATTGGAGGCTCAGACTGCCTTTCTTGCTATCCATACCTGGAGTTAGACTCAGAAGAACAGTCAGGTAATAGTCCCATAGCATCTTAAAATAGCAAGTTCCAACAACCAGGTTTCAGATATGACTATAATTTCACTTTGGCTAAGGAACATCTTTTGAGGCAAGTCTTAAGTGGCTTACATGCCTTTCTATACATGTTCCAGTTCCTGATTAAATAACAATCATAAAATCAAGTTTACCATTAAAACCTTAACTTTTTCCATCAATGCCAAATTTTACCTGAGGTTACCTGTCTCTAGGAAACTTAGACTAAAATTCTTTTCCCCAAACTAAAGATGTCTCTGATTTAGTCTCAGTACTTAATTCAGTCAATTGTTTTAATACTAATTGCTTTTACATCACTTTGCAACATGTCCAATTTTTCTCCCCATCTCTTCCCTCCCCCACCCCCTAATACCTTGCATTCTGATGACCCCTTCCTTCAATGAGCCCTCCCTTCTATCACACCCTGCACTTCCCTTCTCCCCTCTTCTCTCTTTTCTTGTAAGGCAAGATAAATTTCTGTACCTTATTACTTGTGTTTCTTATTTCCTGGTTATATGCAATAATAATTCTCAACATTCATTTCTAATACTTTGAATTCTAACTTCTCTCCCTCCCTCCCTCCCTACCCATCCCCACTGAGAGGGCAAGCAATTCAATACAGATTAAATATGTGTCAATTTTCAAAAGACTTCCACAATAATCATGTTGTGCAATACTGTCTATATTGCCCTGTATCCTACTCTATTCCTCCTTATTTTTTATTCCCTCATTTGCCTTTGTCCTTTCTCAACTGTTTATTTCTAGTTATTCCTTTCTCCCATTTGCCCTCCCTTCTATCATTCCCCTCATTCCACTTGTTGCCTCCTCCCCTACTTTCCTGTAGTGTAAGATAGACTTTCATACCAAATTTAGTGAGCATGTTATTCCCTCCTTAAGTCATATGTGGAAAGAGTAGCTTCACTTTTCCCCTCTCCCCTTCTCCCTTTTCTCCTCCTTTGAACAAGATTTTTCTTTACCTCTTTTATGAATTATAGCCTGTCTCATTCCATTTCTCCATTTCTCTTCCCAGTATTTTCCTCCCTCACCCCTTAATTTTTATTTTACTTTTTTTGTGGATGTCATCTCTTCTGATTCAACACAGCCTGTACTCTCTGTCTACATATGTGTGTGTGTATGTACAATCCCTCCACCTACCCAAATACTGAGAAAAGGCTCAAGAGTTATAAATATTTTCTTTCCATGTAGGAATGTAAGCAGTTCAGCTTTAGAAAGCCTTTTATGATTTCTCTTTTCTGTTTACCTTTTCATGCTTCTCTTCATTCTTGTGTTTGAAAGTACAATTTTCTCTTTAGTTCTGGTCTTTTCATCATGAATGCTTGAAAGTCCTCTATATGACTGAGTGGTCATTTATTCCCTTGAAGTATTATACTCCGTTTTGCTGGGTAGGTCATTCTTGGTTTTAGTTCTAGTTCCTTTGACTTCTGGAATATCCTATTCCAAGCCCTGCTATCCCTTAATGTTGAAGCTGCCAGATCCTGTGTTATCCTGAATGTATTTCCACAATACTCAAATTGTTTCTTTCTAGCTGCTTGCAGTATTTTCTCCTTTAACTGGGAACTCTGAAATTTGACCACAATATTCCTAGGAGTTTCTCTCTTTGTGTCTTTTTTAGGAGGTGATTGGCGGATTCTTTCAATGTTTATTAGCCCTCTGGTTCTAGAATATCAGGACAGTTTTCCTTGGTAATTTCATGGAAGATAATGTCTAGGCACTTTTTTTGATCATGACTTTCAGGTAGTCTCATAATTTTTAAATTGTCTCTCCTGAATCTATTTTCCAGGTCATTTGTTTTTCCAATGAAATGTTTCATATTATCTTCTGTTTTTTCAAAGTTTTGGTTTTGTTTTCTATTTTAATTGCTTGGTTCATCTCATAGTCATTCTCAATTCTCTCTTTCAACAAACTATTTTGTTCAGTGAGCTTTTGAACCTTATCCTCCATTTGGATAATTCTGCTTTTTAAAGCCTCCTTCTTATCATTGGTTTTTTGGTCCTCTTTTTCCAATTGAACTAGCCTCTTTTTAAAGGTATTATTTTCCTCAGTATTTTTTTTCTGTGCTCCTTTAGCTAGCTGCTAACTCATTTTTCAAGCTCTTCTATTGCCTGAGCCCAGTGTAAGTTCCCCTTGGAGGCCCTGAAGGCAGAGGCCTTGACTTCCTGTGATAGTATGCCTTGTTCTTCTTCATCCAAGAAGATGGCATTGTTCACCAAGAAAGTAACCTTCTATGTTCTTTTTTTTTCCCTTTTTTGGGCATTTTCCCAGCCAGTTACTTGACTTCTGAATCCTTTATCAAGAGATTCGACTCAGCTGCTCGGTTCCCCTGGGCTTTGGGTGGGGACAGGTCTGTCACTCAGGGCTGAAGTTTAGATCAGCTGCTCCCTACTGCCAGAGGCTTTAAGCTGACCTGCTTGGACAATGCACCCCAGTTGCTTCCCGGCCACCATACCTGCATGCAGTCTCCTGCTGTGGCCTCTGCTGTTGCCTGGGGCTATTGCTGGAGAAACCCCTTCCCCTCTTGCCTAGTTGGGAAAGCCCTCCCACACTGACCTTTGGAGCTTTCTTTGTGGCTTGTAGGTTGAGGGATCTGGGACCCTCCCTGCTGGGACTTCTGCCCTGGAGGCCTGTTCTGGTCCTGTTCCTCCCTGTGCTGTGTGGTCAGGGCTGGGCTCTACTCTGCTCAGCATCCCATGAGATAGACCTTTCCTGTTGGCCTTCCAGGTTACCTTTGGCTGGAAACCTCTTTCGCTCTGTTGTTCTATGACTTCTGCTGCTCTAGAATTTCTTGAGAGTCATTTTTTACAGGTATTTTGTGGGCTGCAGGGGAAGCGCTAGAGTACATGAGTCTTTCTACTCTGCCATCTTGGCACTGCCACCTAGAAATATACCTAGCCCTACAAGATAATGGAGCGAAAAGGAATGTGAGAAGGGAGAGGTGTGATAAAAGGGAGAGCAGATTGGGGGAAGGGGTAATTAGAATGCACACTGTCTTGGAGTGGGGAGAGGGAAGAAGTGGGGAGAAAATTTAGAACTCAAAATCTTGTGGAAGTGTATGTGGAAAACTAAAAGTAAATGAATTAATTTTTTAAAAGTCCAAGAAAAAAAGAATAAAATGCTTCTTTAAAAAAAGGAAAAATATGGGGAAATTGATAAAAAGAAAGGCCCCACATGCACCAAAGTTTTTATTGAAGCATATTATGTGGTAGCAAAGACCTGTTTAGTCATTCCTCAACAACTGGGATTTCTAAATAAATATACGTGAATATAAATGAAATATTTCTGTGTTGTAAGAAATGAGAAATATGATGAATACAGAGAAGCATCAAAAAACCCACATGAACTTATATAAAGTGAACCAAGGAAAAGTATACAACTACAGTATCCTAAATGGAAAGAACAATGAAAAAAATAAAAAATGAATGTGGAAAACTAGAAATAACAAATTTGGCTCCAAAAAAGAGTTATGAGAATATATCTCCCCCAATCCTTTTTCATAGGTGGGAGGAGAAGGTCTGCAGATGTATACCAATGTGTATATAGTCATTTTTTTCAATGTTAATCAGCTTTGGTGATTCTTTTTTTTTTTCTTTTTTTTCACCTTTTAAAAGAGGTGTTTTATGGGATGACTCTCCAGGAGAAAAACAGAAGGAAATTTAGAAGCTATAAAAACAAAAGATATCAAGTTAAAAAAATGAGGACAACAAGAGCTCATTACCCTAAATTTCATGGTTTATGGTACCACCAACTTTTCCATCTAGACATAGATATGGATATAGATAAAGATATGGATATAGATATACATGTAATCTTCTGCACTGTTATGAGTCCATGGCTTGCCTTCACTAATATTCCTACTTTGAGTTTTCCCCTTTTATTAATAAGATCACTTGGAAATCAAACTCTCAAAAAAAAAAAAAAAAGACATTACTGTTAAATAGTTCTACAGAATTGACATACCCAATATCCACGCTGACCTTATGACATCCATGTTCAGACCTCAAACCCAGCAGCTGCACTACCTTTATGGTTTCCAAGGGCATTGCTATGAATTTTTTCCCTTTAGATGTAGTTTTATTTTATTTTATTTTACTTTGACTATCTATAAAAGTCAGATCCTATAAATCTGCTAGTTTTCGAAAATCTGCAGCTTTCTGAATAGTGGCCCTTATATTTCGATTTAAACCAAATGGGACCAAACTTATTACTTCTATTCTGAAAGGTCATTTTTCATCAAGATTGTATTAGAAAATAAATCATTTAAAGCCATTCTTTGGATGGTTCCTTGCATAAATGTCTTAGAAGGACATGCAATAAGAACTACTCTGAGAAGCAAAACTGGCTAGATAATTGAAAGTGATCTGAGGCTGCCACCTGCTGGTAAGTATGTTATCCTTTAGAATCCCTAGTTTTTTGGCAAAGTTTATACAGCCCTTTAAACTAGACCCATTTGTGCAATACTTTGACCAATATTAAGGAGAGTCCTGGGAGCATCATAATGGTGAAGTATTGGAGCGCTATATTTCTTTTTTTCAATTCTCATGGAAACAGAGGCAAAAGTGGAATCAAGATTTATCAAAGGGATTTCTATCAAAATAAACAAGTTTTGCTGAAAATAGTCTCTGATTTGGGCATAAATGAGAGAAGTGTTCAAATTTGCCTGGAGGTGGGGAGGACTGACTTTAAGTTCCTAATAAAGTTTATCTCTTGACAGCAGGAAAAACTACCACTGGAACTTTACCAATAGCTTCCGAGGATATTGATAAATATATCAATGTAGTAGAATCAGAGTCTAAGGTGTTCCAAAAATTATTTAACCAGTTTTATATTTTTCTCTAAACTTTCAGTTAGGGAATAAATATAACCCACATAGAGACAAAGATTTTTTTTCTCACAATTAGTCCAAAAATTCAGGAGAAAAAGTGTATCCTATCTAAGTCAGTCAATTGTGACCAATATCCATGCTATATAAAACTTTTCCTTCTGCTGATTTAAAAAAAAAGAATTCAATCTTTTTTAATTCTTAAAAAAAAAGAGAAGGGAGTGAATTCTATTGGCTGACTCAAGTCTTTTAGCCTTCTTTGTAAATAAAAATCAGTAGGACCGGATAATTGATAATGGTGTTAAGACAAAGAACTATTAGCATCTTCCTGATGCTGAGTAATTAAATAGGCCAGGGAACCTCATGGAGTTGTAACACATAAGCAAAGATTAATGAGTCCTGAAAAGTTAGGGTTCTATGGCCTTACTATGATGTATAAGATTTCACTTAATGTTTCTCTAAAGTGAACAGTTGCCATTTCCAAACCAAGGAAAATGAATTTTGTTCCTGATGTAATTTATAAATTCAATATTTTAGAAACGTGAAAATTTCATTGTAAAATTTCAGTGAAATTTAGCAAAAATGTCTGTGAACAATTTCCAAAGTAACTCCTGGAGTGCCCCTATACACTGATGGTGAACACTTCCTGATGTCCCTGGAACCTAATGCTTTCATAGTTGTTGGTGTGAGAGTTTATACATAAGTCCCCCACTGCTAACGCAAGTCTGATAGTTTCCTAGAAGCTGAAAATAGTCCTTTATTGAATACAGCTATCCCTTCCACATCACAGAAGTTAGGGACACAGCAGCACCCCTCCCCACCAATATCTGGGAAATCTACATAAATTTTTTTGGCCTTTCCTTTGTGCCAGAGAAAGTTCAAATTTTTATGTTACTAAAAGATAAACTACGTCGATATTATAATATATGTGTATATATACATACATGTGTATATATATGTGTGTGTGTGTGTGTATGCATGTTTATTGTATTTCTGAGTTTCTAAACTTTTTCTGTGTTGTCTGTGGCTTCTGCAATACTTCCAAAAAGTTCCTATTTAATTTCTTATGCCAACTCATAACATATGAAAACCTGTGATGGAGAAAGTCCTGATGTGGAAAGGATGACCGTACACAGTGAGAACTATTTGGTATTGCCAGGGAAACATGATAGTTCCCAGTGTTATTCCCCCATCTCAACAATTACTTGGTTTGAATATTCCTTCCATCAAAGGAGATCATAAGCCCTCTGCTTCTTAATAGTCTCTGAAAGTTGTTGTTCTGTCATTTCAGTCACGTCTGATTTTTTATGACGCCGTTGGGGTTTAGATACTGGAGTACTTTGCCATTTCTTTCTCCAGCAAATGAGGAAACTGAGGCAAACAGAGTTAAGTAACTTGCCTAGGATCACACAGACTGAAGTCAGATTGGAACTCAGGAAAATGAGTCTTCCTGAGTCTAGGGCTGGCACTCTATCCACTGTGCCATCTTGCTATCCAAGAGCTGCTATAACCAAAAAAATTTATCACCTCACATTCCAGAGAATTGATGAGCTTCTCCTGATTTAGGTATATGCACCCTTGTTAGTGTTTATTTTCCTCTGACATAACTTTCAAGACTCTAGAGTCATCTCCACAACCTAGTGAAGAGGATTTTCATAGAGATCCCTTGGCACCACCATTTGAATTTCTCCTTACTGTTTAGTTCCTTTTTCCTTATTTTTCTCTATAGACATGCAACTATTGAGTCACATTCAATCAACTCTCTGGGGGTTAATTCAGTGAAGAGAGCAGACGTCACTTATTGGAGCAAGGAAGATAAAATCTTTCCTGTTCTGTGTACAAAATGAAATCTATTTTAATAATTACATAACTGAACCTGTGGTGTCATTTAACATAGATGAGAAAAACAGCTTGACCGATGCAGATCAGTAATCTTTGTGTTTCAGAAACTTGCCTAAGCCACTAAGACTTTCCAAAATTATACAGCCAGGGTGTGGGTGTGGGTGTGAGTGGGGGGGGGGGGGGGGTGTGCATGTGGGTGTGTGTTTTTGTCTAGCTACACTTGGGCCCAAAGTTTGATTTTAGACTAGCATTTCTAGCATTTCAAATACCGATTATTAAACTCCTCTCTATAAAAACAACCCAACAAAGTTTCCTTTATTTGTATTACATTCTTTAGACATTTCTTTCAATTTTCTTCTTCATTCTGTTCAGACAGGTACATACTCTGTTCAGAGACTCACATAACTAAAATAGTTGGAAATGTTTTTAATGTTTTACAACCTATTCTCCTTCATTGGGGTGAGAATGGTATAATATAACAGTTGATTTGGAACAACAGGACTTGATTTTAGATCCTAACTTTGCCACTGATTAGCTTTGTGAACTTGGACAAATCCCTTAGTCTCAAGTCCTTAGTTTCCTCATTCATAAAATGAAGGAATTGGACAAGATATAAAGTTTCAGCAAGGTTCAGTGGAAAGAGCTCTGATTAGGAGTCTGAGAACCTGAGTTCGAATCTTGCTTCTGATGCTTACTTGAGCATCCTTGATGTATGCTTGGGCAAGTTCTCTAACCTCTCTGAGGCTCAGTTTCATTATCTGCAAAATGAGAAGATTTCACCAGATAACCTCTGAGGTCAATTTAAACTCCATATCAGTGATCTGAAAAGACAATTTTAGCTCTAAATCTATGATCCTATATCTTTCTTTACTCAAAATCAATTTTAAAGGGTCCTTCTATAAATTTGTAAATGCATCTTCTGGAAATGGATCAACTTTATTTGGACTTTTTTTATTCAGTCGTATCTGACTCTTCATGGTGCCAGTTGTGCTTTCCTTGGTAAAGATCCTGGAGTGGTTTGCCATTTCCTTCTCTAGCTCATTTTACAGATAAGAAAACTGAAACAAACAGCATTAAGTGATTTACCCAGAAACACAGCAAATAAGTATCTGAGCCAGATTTGAACTCAGGAAGAGGAGTCGTCCTGACTCTGGGCCTGGCACTCTATCTACTGTACCAGAATCCTAACAAGCACTTCATATTTTGAATTATTTAAGAATTTTCTTCCCTAGTGTTCATTATCTTATGGTGGTAGGGCAAGGTAAGTGGAGGTAAAGGTGAAATCTTCAATTAGAATACTAAAACAATACCAATTTGTAAACCTTGGGCTTATTTAGTAGCTCAACTGCATGAATTCTCACATCTGAACGGTGAAAAGGTCATCTCTGACTGAAACCTCCATCAAAAGAAGCAGCAGATCCAACGCTACAGTATAGAGGAGATAAAGATGCATAATTCAGCTGACAACCATTTTTTGGTTATTTGATGCTTGTCTGTTCCTGGCTTCCTTATCTTTATTCTGAATAACCTACTAAAGGCTCCTTCAATGACTTTCCATCACAACACAGGCATTATTGTGCATTTAATGTGATTTCCTGCTGTCTCAAGCAAAAAAAAAAAAATGAAAACAAGTTCAAATCCAGAAGACTGGAAATGCTGCAAAAGACGTATCAAACAGCCAAATGCCAAGTTTAAAAAGACCTTTTTATCATACAAGAACACTACTAAAAAGAAGAGTGATTTTTTTCCCCTGAAACCAGAGAATCTATAAAACAAACCCACAATAGTCTTACTTCCATAAAGTGATTACAGACTTGAAGGAGTGAAAGGTATTTCCTTAATTTTTTCTTTAATTAAAGGAAGAACAAATGAAATGCTTATTTAATGTACTCATTATGTAAGAGTAGCCTGTTCCCCAATGAAAAAAAATAGCCTGAAACAGGGTTTTAAGATAGAATTGAAATTATTGGAGCCATCATCACTGGCAACTCATTGAAAATGTAAGAGAGTCACATAGCTGGTAATAGAATATGCATCCAGGTGTCTGGAAAACTATTCAGTCTCAATCAAGTTCAATTCCATTTAGTTCAAATCAACAACGACTGATTAAGCACCTAATATTTTTCAAAGGAGGTGGGGAGGAGAAAAAAATAGAATAGAATTTCTATTTTAAAACCTGATTAGAATTTAGGAAAAATGAATCATGTGCCCAAATTGATAGCTATTTACCTTTGTTCTCAGTAATGATTTGGGCAGCAGAGACCTAACATGAATGCATTTTATACAGTGGTGTGGTGGGTCAGCGTGTACCAGCTGGGTGACTGCCAGGCCCAGGAAACACCATCTGGAGTGGTCCTGGGATGTCTTGTTGAACCAAAGCTGGCCTAAGTCCAGAGGACAAATGGGAAGCTTAATTTGTCCTAGGGAAGCCCCAGGAGTTAAGTTCCAATAAGGTATATTTAGGGAAGATTGTCAATTATTCCTAATTGACCTAGAACAGCTGGCAATAGCCCTATTTTAAAAAAAATACAAGAAAATAGTAATTCAAAAGATCTATTTTCCTTAATATTATGAAATTACAGGTTATTAAGGCAGAAACATATGCATAGATAATGGTCATGAGACCAAGTGGGAAAGGATCATTAAAATCATGTAGAGTAAAATTAGCCTCAATGGGCCCCTCTTCACTACCCATAAAGAACTTGCCTAACAGAGAAATTAGAGGCAATTGAGTTATCAAGAGAACTCTTAAACCCACTGGATAATTGTTGAGAACTCTAGAGAAATGATTCAAAGCAGATGTGACCCTAAACTCTGCCCTCAAAACACGAGCAGAGCATTGATGCCAACAGGTAACAGAAGTCCTTAACTGATCTCCCCAGTTACTAATGTTTCCCTCACCATCAAAATGTATTTACCTTTGCAATGTACTTATTTTGTATGTATTTATTTCTGCAAATCTTCTTTTGCCCCTATAAAATGTAACCTCCTTGAGGGCAAGACCTGTTTCATTTGCAACTTTGTAACCTGTCTTTGTAAAGTCCCTGGCATATAATAGAAATTCAATAAATTGCAATGGATTAAAGTGAATTCACAGAAATCATGTGTAAAAATATTTTGTACATGATATAAATTGAAACACAAAAATACCTTGAATCTCACTAAAGGTAACTTTACCATAAAAATTCAAGAGGTTCTCAATTTAATTTACTGATAAACAAATTTGTCAATAGAAAAAAGCCAAAGTCCTGAAGGAAATTCATTTTTGCGTCTTTTTCCCTTTAAAGCATGCCTTTCCGTTTTCCATAATTTAGAGATTTTTCATTCCATCACGTTGATCTCCTGATGTAAGTTTAACCAAAGTGTTAGGTACTTTGTCTACAAAAGATGAAAAATCATCTAATTTTTGGAGTCTGATTCTACCCTGTTAAAAATGGAATACACCAAGAGTGGCTTTGGAGAGGCTTGCTTTGTGATAAATTGTAAGAGGAACACTGTTCTTAAATGGATGTGATAATAGCACCCACCTCACAAGACTGTTGTGAGGTACAAATGAGATTTTGCAAATCTGAGAGCATCGCATAAAAGACAGCTATTATTAAAATCAATTTTGTTAATTAGAATTGATCATGCAGTATATTAAGTATTTATATTTTAATTATAATTTACAATATTTATAATAATAAAATGTGCCAAAGAAATCCTTTCAGGATATAACAGAGAACCAATGTTGCTTCTTGGAAAGAGCATTGTACTAGCGTAGGACTGAATTCTAGTCAAAGACCCACTCTTATACAATTTTCACTTCATCTCTTTGGGTCTCAGTTTCCTCATATATAAAACACAGGATTAGATTAGATTAGATTCTTTCAAGTTCTAAATATCTGATTTACCTCTACAGCAGACATGTAAATAGATCCTGAACTTGAGGAATAAGGACACCGGACAATCCAAGAATTCAAGAACCCATTTAAGTAGTTACAATGTTCTACTGATCTTTAAAGTCCAGAACCAATTTTCAAAGAATCAAAAAAATTCAGTTAAAGGTTACCTAATCCAAGCTCAAACTCATTTGAACCTGAAAGTCTCTACAAAGCTTCAAAAAACAAAAAAATGGTCTTTCAGCATCTACTTGGGAAAACTGATACCATTTGAAGTAGCTCCTCACACTTCCAATCAGTTCTGTTGGATTCGCTTTCCCTTTACTCTTCTAAAAATATCACTGAAATGTTCACTTAATGCCTATAGTTCTGCACTCTAGGGTCAAGCAAGATAAGTGTAACATTAGGGATCATGATGGAACCCAAAGACTCTGTTAGGTGACACATTGGAGAGAGCACTGGACCTGGAGTCAGGACAACCTGAGTTTAAATCTGACCTCATACCCTGACTAGCTATGTGACTGCGCAAATCTCTTAAACTCTGCCTGCCTCTCCCCAACAGTAAAATGGGGATAATAATAGTGCCTAACTCATGTGGTTGTGTGCTTAGCACAATTGCTGGCATAGAGTAGGCACTTTATAAAGTGAGCCAGACAACCAAGTGGCAAATCAAAATGTTAGGCTTACAGTGTGAAATAGCAGATTGAAAGAAAGCCAAAGTTCATATTAATTCTGTCCTGGGGGATTTAGTTATAGAACATATTAATAGTTTGTCATAATGCTCCCTATGAGAAAGGGAGAGAGAGACAGAGACACACAGAGGGAGAGACAAGAGAGAGAGAGAGGGAGAGATAAAGATTATCTCACAACTGGCTAGGGGTTAGGATCCCAGACTCCTACTTGCAATAATTATCTCCTATGTCACTCCCAGAGCTGCCCCTATACCCTACAGTGGACATAAGGAAATAAGGCATCTGAGTGGACCACAGAAGTTTATGAGAAATAAAGCTAGATCTGCAAAGCACAATTAAAAGCAGAATAGAAGAATATGATTATAACGGGGCTACAGTCATACCCAGCCAGAGAAGTGAGCAATAAAAATAACATGTGTGTGGTCATTCATATCTATCTGAGTGATCTATCCTTCTTTGTATCATATGCCCTTTCCCTATGACCTGGAAAATGAAAATCCCATCTCAGGCTGCCGTTCCAAATGCCCATCTGGCTCTCTTCTGAGTGGTTATGGCAACCCAGCTCTCCATCCCTGTGTCCCTTTTTTTCTCTTTTCCCTTTGCAAACTATCTTAGTTTATGAGATGTCAACACTACAAACCCCAGCATGCTTTGCAGTTTTCTAAACTACTTCTCTAATAAAGACCTCAAATGAGTCGCAGAACTGTTTTACAAGTTCACTATGTCTTCCAAAAACAGTCCTTCAAATTCTTATGTTCCCTTGCCTTTAAGTCATCATTTTTGCAGTGCAAATATTCCTTGGTCCTTCCATTGATCCTCATGTTCCATGGTTGCCACTGTCCTAGCCATCTTGGTTTCCCTTTTCTGAATGTATCATAGATTTTCCTCTCTAAAAGATAGTTGCACAGAACTGAAGAGTTCACTCAGATGACATCTGACTAGAACAGAGTACAATGGCATTATCATTTCTTTCTCTTGGAAGACTATTTGTATTAATGTAGCTTAAGACCATGCCAGCTCTTTTGGCTGTTCTATCACACGTTTGACTCATAGGCCACTTATATCCCCAGGATTTTTTGGCATGAACTGTGCTCTATCCTTTCTTGTAATTGTATTGTTGAGTTATTGTTGGGTCATTTTTGGTCATGTCTGACTTTTCATGATGCAAATTGGTGATTTCTGGGCAAAGGTCCCAGAGTGGTTTGTCATTTTCTTCTCCAACTCACTCTACAGATGAGGAAAATGAGGTAAGTGATTTGCACAGGATCACACCGCTAGTACCGGAGACCAGATTTAAACTCTTCAGGTCTGGCACTCTATGCACTGCCCTGCCACCCAGCTAACCCCTATAATTGTGTCATTGATTAAAAAACAAGATGAATGAAGACACAGTAATTGAACACTTAAGTGATCTCAATGAGTTCAAGTCAATAAATTAACAGACAAGTGGGAGAGTCTGAGGCTTCCTTGTCACCCAAAGCATAGAAGGCCTACCCAAGAGGACTTACCATCTGAAGTTTTGACCAGAGCTACAGTGCTTCCCTAAAGGGAATGCCTTTCTAATGTGGCTGATCCCACATTTTCTTAATCTATGTCAGTATTCTTTTCAATTTCATAAGATGTTTTATTGCATTTTATGGTCCCTGTTGCCTTACTACATTGCTACCCACCTGAAGCACATGACTTACCTAAGATAAGAAATTTCCTTCCCAGATACAAAAGGAGAGAGCAAGTTTTGTGCGGGCTGTCCTAAGAGCAAGCTTGCAAGTCATGAAGACTTCTTTGCTTGACTTTTGGAGCTTCAAGCCCATTGACATCTGTAAATAACTGCCTCTTGTCTTGTGAGCTACCAAAGCTGCTGCTGCAGCTTATCCATGTTCACACCTCCATTCCCACTACAGCCACTTTATTCCCATTTCAGACTTAAGATTTAAGATTTTCCCAAGATTCATAGCTGAAACATTCTTAGTAGCTGTGGGGTTCAACCCCCTCACTGCCTAAAGAAACAAAAGGAGGAACAGAGAAGTTATGTCATTTGTCCAAGGTCCCAATGTTTGCCTCAGGGTTAGGATTTGATCTCCAGTCTTCCTGACTCCATGACTGACTTTCTTTGTACTTCATCTCACTACCTCTCAGAAAACATTTGTATTTGTTAAGTAGATTGTATTGAATTGTATAGTATTGTTTTTATATTAAAATCTTAAGGTAGAAAAAAATTTTTTAGTTGTAACTGGGACCACCTATAAGGGTAGATTAGTCTATAATGAAAATTCATCAATTGTTATAAAATTTAGTTAGCACAGTTGTCAATAACTAGTTCACAAAGGAGTTAAATGTTCTCTAGAGATGATACAAAGAAAGGAAAGGAATGAGTGCTTACAAAATGGCAGAGGAAGATGATATACGTACAACTCAAGGAGAAAGAGGGACAAGAAAACACCTGGGAGGAAAATTTCCCATCCCATCTTGCTCCACCAGCAGTTCCCAGATTCAATTCTTGTGCTGCGCCAGATGCTGTGACCAGATGCTGCTTTTGCTTTCTCCATTTTCCTCACCCACTCCCCTGAGCTATCACCACAGAAAGTCAAATTTTTAACAAATCTGTTCCTTTAAGTTTTTGGCATCCAACTTACAGGGCATCTACATAGGGCACTCATTCTACTGAAGTTAATCAAACCAGGCTTGTTATTAAAATGTTAATGCCAAAATGCACAATTGAGTGGTAGCTTCCTCAGACTTGTTTAAACATAGTGCTAAATGTACCAATTTGGTGTTGAAGATGCTGAGGTTGAGGGGGAATCCAAATAACAGGTTTATTCTTCTATGACTTCAACAGAGTCAAAAGTTGATGGAAGGAAATTGCAAAATTCAGATGCCAAAATGGTGCTTTCACTTCAATCATAAACACAATTGTGGTCATTTAAAGTTGCCATACAAAATCTGTCAGTAGTTACAACCACAAGAGAAGAAAAATACTGGTTGTAGGGAAAACCAAATTCATTACCCTCAAAGAATTTTTTCAAGAAATTCATGATACTTTCCCATTTTAAGCAGTATGCATTTTTCTTCCCTCATTAAATAAATTCAGATTTAAGGATTAAATTCAGAATTATAAGCTCTTTCTCATCAAGAATTTATACTCTGGACCTTGGAGTGTGATTAAAAGATCATTGCAGAACTGCTAGCTAGATACCAGGTCACTTAAGTGAGTCAATAGGTTCCTCCTTGCCTGTCCCACTGAGTTAGAAGTTTTACAGCTGTGGAACGGAGGTAGTGAGCATACAATTTTCTTGGAGAAAAGGCCTAAGGTGAATCAAATCTATCAGATTCATCAAGCTAAAAGTAACTTTTAAAATTGAGACAGAGATGATATTGCCAAACATATGCTATTTTGGAAGGGGTATTTGTTCTGGACTTGGAGGACCTTTTTTTTCAAATTTCATATCTATTGTTTACTACCTACATGACCCTGGGCAAGACACATAAGCTCTTCTCCTCAGTTTCCACATTGTCAAATAGGAATGTTGCACGAGAGGGCCACTGAAGTCATTTAAAATTCTAAATATACAAATAATAAATTCTATAACTTGCAATCAAAAAAACGTGGACCAGTCAGTACAAGTTGAAATGCCGGTGAAAGGAATATAAGAAGGAGAAGAAACTCCTGACTTTTTCTTCTCCTTCCTCTAATAATCAATAAGCAACTCCACCTTTTTTCAACTTTCCTTTGAATATTATTTCACCCAGATCCTACTTCTCTTCTCTGTTAAAAGTATCATCATTTCCAGCCAGCCATGTTCCTAACTCTAAAGTCAGCTTTGAGTTCTCATTTTTCCACTCATTCATATACCAGGTCCTATATACTTTACCTCTACAATCACCATCACATCACTTCTCTTCTTACCTTCCTATCTTCTACTACTTTAACTCAGTCAATCACTTCTTGAATACAACTGTCTCATAGCAGGTGTCCCCAATTCCATTCTTTTCCCTTTTAAATATACTACACACTGATTATAGATTTATCCCCAATCTACAGATATGATCATGTCAACCAACTACTCAAAAATTGCAACGTTTTCCCATTACCTGTGGAATGAACCCCTTAGTCTAGTATTCAAGGTCTTCCACACTATGGCCCCAAGTTAACTTTCCAATCTTATTATATTCTATTTGCCCTAACATTTCCTGTTACAGTCAAACTTATTCATTTAACACCAAACACACACACACACACACACACACACACACACACACACACACACACACACCCACACACACCTTCCAGCACATTCCCCTTACTATTTTGGCAGCTTTCTTCAACCTATTCTTTACATTGACCCCACTACCACAACTACTATAACATCTGTCCTTATACACAACAGAACATTCAATGTAGATGCAATTTCTCTCATCTGAGCTGGTTACCCTCAGAAATGCAGCATTTTAATAATGGAAATATCATTGACTTTGAAGTTAGAAGACCCAGATCTGATTCCTGGCTTTGCTAGCTAGTTGTGGTAAACTATGAAAAATTACTTTACCTTTCTGATCCTCAGTTTCTTTATTTGTAAAATAGAGATTATGCTTTTATTATTTCTGTTCCTCAGAGAGTTATTGTGAGATAACTGTAAAGAGAAATATAATTGGGCTATTGTTATCATAGCACTTCTCAGATAATTGTCGTATTCTAGTTTGTATACTTATTTGTCCGATCTTCTTGTCTTCCCCCATCCCCATCAACTAAATTTTAAGTTCCTTGAGGGTAGGTGTTATGTCTTATTTATCCCTCTGTTTTCTTTGGCTTCTACCATGTTGAATTATACACTGGAACTGCTTGATACATGATTATTGAATATGATTGAATTTTTTTTGTCCTTGAAGTAAAAAAATAACCCAACACACAGACAATTTAAGTATGGAGAAGTGTAGAGAAGTCCAAATACAACAAGGGCTGTCATTGGGTGGCTGAAAGGGAGTCAGGGTCAACATTTCTAGCCTATTCTTCCCCTGCCCTTCTTCAAGGGAAATTAATTCCTTCTAGGAGTGGAAACATGAAATTGAAACTGGAGGCCACTCCAATTGAAGGTCCCCAGAGAGAGGGAGTGCCAGGCTAGAATTATATCTATCTTCATTGGCAAATATTATTAATTTAGGGGATGTGATCAGTTTCAATTTAACTTCTGATTGCCTTGTTATAATTGGGGGAAAGTGGGACCCTAAGCTCTACATCCAAGGCTTGGTCTCTATCCCACCAAATAACAATTCCATATGATGTATGCATCATGAATAGCAAAGAAAAACCACTTGTCCAAATCAGGAGCAAAACAGAAATCAGAAAAGGCATACATAGGATTTACCAAACAATACAGAATGAAAGAGCTCTCCCATTGGAAGCAAGATAACTCAGCTCAACCAAGAGAGAGTGCTAGATTTTACCCAAGGAGAAACTCCCTGAATTCTAGAGTGTAGCAAACCCACTTGAAGTGGGTTGTCCTCTTCCATCTTCTCTCCCAAAGCTCAAAGGCAAAAATTTCAAAAGCAACTCAATGCTTAAAAATTGTGGGAGAACTCATGAAGATTGAGTTGCTAAAGAGGACTGAAGAAGGATGGAACTTTCCTGTTTTCCATAACTCTGCTCCACCCCTCACATGAATGTGATCCCAATCAAATTAGTATCTTTTGCTGTTTTTGTTTTACTAAAAGTGCCTCTAATTGAATCATATGATTAAAGAAGATCTTCCCCACCCATTGATGGGCCTGTCCATTGTGGGAAGCTTGATTAGGGGAGTTGTTTTGAAGGAGGGTCCCAAAAACCTTTCATTTTTTCTGTTGAGGCACTGGGTAAGAAAGTTATGCCCTCTGGCTGTAAAAAGTGTATAAATACTCTGAGGGTGAGGTTTTACTTTGGGGCTTAGTTTTTGTAAGAAAGTTGGAGTGCCAGACAAGGACACTGGGAAGCCACTTTAAGGAGACCCCCAGTTTTGAAAACCCAGATGTCAGTGTTGCCCTCTCTAGTAACTGTGGTCAGACAGTTGTACCATCTGTTGAATTATGGTCAGGCAGAAGAAGCCATGTCTGTTGATTACTTCGGGGTTTTCTGACTGGAAGTGTTTATTTGGCCAGATGAGGACTCTGGGAAGCCACTAAAGGAGCCCCACTACCACCACTCCCAACTTTGAAAACCCAGATGTCAGTGTATCCCTCTCTGGTGACTATGGTCAGACACTTGGGGTCCAACTGTCTGTTGAATTCAGGCAGAGAAAGCCATGTCTGTTGATCTTTTGATCTCTCTGTATTTTCTTTGAAATTCAGGGCGCTGAATCCCCTGAAATAACTGAATTATATATGTACTTGGTTAAAGGAATGATATATGTGCTTGATACATGTGCTTGTTAACCCTTTGAAAGTTGCTTTCCTTTTATGAATGCAGATCTAAGAACCTGTGATAGCCACCCCCCTTGTGTATGTTGGGGTGCTTAATGATACAACAGGGGAAGGAATTGATCTATCCCAATGAAGAGAAATTCCCATACAAATGAGCTTTGGCACAGAGGTTACATAAGGAATATTTTTCAGAAGTTGAAAAAAAATAGTAACAAGGATAAAATTGTATGAAGAGATGGGTTTTTATTTTCTTGACGTTCCAAAGTGTGTACATAGGATCAAAAAGTAAGCAGAATAGCACTGTGTAAATTACTTGAATTAGTGAAAATCCTAGAGCCAAGATTATGAATTCATAGAAAGCCAGATAAAGGAGAACCAACAAATGTATAAATATCCTCTTCATGTGCACAGAAAATTGGACAGGACATGATGAACTCCTTATCATTCCCATCTGATTGAACTCCTCTGGACTTTCCTCATGCTCTCAGAATCTGAATCTCATCATCCTACAAGATTATATCAACTCTGAAACTCACACCTCCTTAGTACCACCTCACCATGGGTCCATCCCTCCTTATTAGAGATGGCTGAGGGTAGACAGTGGAGGTATGATCTGTCCCAGATCCTTCTTGGAGGCTGGCAATTCATCTCCTAGCTGCTTGTGCATTTTACATGATTCTTACAGATATGGAGCTTCAATCCTAAAGATTTAGTTTCTATTTTGGCAGCTGTAGAATTTCAAAACAATGCATGGCTTCAGTGATTAGTTGACAGACTTCTTAGTTTTGAAGTTGTAGATCAAGTCCCTATCTGATTTTGTAGAGTGAATTTCCTCATCATGGTGAGTTGCCTATCCCAATGAAATCAATGGCTTCCCCTACACACACACACACACGCACAGAGGAAATAAAAAGCCTGAATTCTATCTCTAGCCCTGGTATCAACTGACTATGTGACCCTGGGTAGGTCATTTAGTGTCTCAGAGTTCTAGTTTCCTCATACATTACGTGAAAGAGTTGCGATAGATGATCTCAAAGGTCTCCTTCTTCTCTAATATTCCACAATTTCTAAACTACTTGGAAGATGAAACTAGGATCCTACAGACAAGTTTTATTCCTGTTTTCACCTCTGACTGAAGACCAACTTTGGCAAATCAAGCATTGTTTTTGTCATCTAGTTTCTCAATTTTCAAGACAAGTATAATGTCACCTGTCAATGTCTCACCAACCTTGAGACTGACTCCAATATTATAAAAATGAAAAATTCCGAGGAGTTTAATAAACTAATGAAAAATTATGCAAGTAGAACCAGGAGGAAAAAAGTACAATAGCAGCAGCATTGTAAAAGCAGAAAACAACTCTAAATACTTAAGAGCTTTGATTAATACAATGACCATCATGATTCCAGAGGATCAATGATAAAAACATGTTATCCGTTAGGAAGGAAGGGAACAAGCATTTATGCAGCACCCACTATATATTAAGCACTTTATAAAAAATCTTTCACTTGATCCTTATAACAACCCTAGGAGATGAGGTCTATTATTATCCCCATTTTACAATTGAGGAAACTGAGGCAAACAGCGGGTTAAATGACTTACCCAAGGTCACATAGCTAATAAGTATATAAGGCCAGATTTGAATTCTGGTTTTCTTTACTTTGGACCTAGAACTCTATCTACTGTACCACCTAACTATCTCTTGTTAATGCAGTAATGGATTTAGGGTAAACAGTGAGATATATGTATTTTCATAGACAGCTAATAAGACGATCTGTTTTTCTTGGTTATGTATATTTGCTACAAGAAATTTGTTTTTGTTTTTTTTCCCTTCCCCCTGCCCCCCATGGAATGTAGGATGAAAGAAAATAGATTTCTGTTGATTGTTTTTTTGTAGATAGAGGGGTGGACTGGAGCAGTGCTGCAGATATGAAATGCTGCATATGCTTTCAGATGAAGTGACTCTATTGCTCCTTTTATTTAGCTGCTTTATTTTGTTATGCGTAACTCTTCACAAAGTAAGAGTGATTTGTAAATATTTGCAATGTAAAAACCAAAATGCATCAATAAAAAGCTTTTTTAAAGTAGTGCGTCGGATTTCCTTAGTCCCTGGTTCAGCATTTGCAAAATATTTAGAGTTCATTGGAATAAAGGTTCAATAGGAATTGTAAAATATAGTTTTATCAATGTAGCATAATATACACCAAGCCACAAACATGTACTGGAGAAAAAATATCAGTGGTCACCTATATCTTCTTTGTTTATAGTTTTAATATTTACTTTTACTGGATTTTTTTAAAAAAGGTGCCAGAGACATACCCAGGTGTCCTCAGATAATAAGAAAACTGTCCTGCAGAAAAGTTCTTTCACTGGATTTTCCCCCAAAGAGTTCTGAGAAACTAAAAACAATATCTAGGAATCTAATTAGGTGGTGTAACAGATGGAGCTCTGGGCCTAGAATCAGGAAGAACCGAGTTCAAATATGACACAGATACTTACTAGCTCTTCTACTCTGAGAAAATCAGTTGATTTCTGTCTACTTCAGTTACCTTGATGGTAAAACTGATGTCAAAATAGCATCTGTCTCCCAGGACTGTTATTGAAAATCATTGAGATGATATTTGTAAAGCACTTAACACATTAACTGGCACATAGTAGGGGCTCAATAATATCTGTTCCACTCTTCTTAGTCAGAAACTGTTCTTGAGAAATAGAAAGAAGGCTAACAATGGGAACGGACTAAAGACCAGCAAGGAAATTCTAAGGCTAAAGCAACAGTCATTGGGAAAAAGGGGGAAGAAATAGCCAATGAATATTTAATAAGCATTTACTATGTGTCAAGCACTGTGCTAAGCCCTGGGGACAAAAAGAAGACCAAAACACTAGTTCCTGCTCTCCAGGAGCTCACAGCCTAATGGCGGGAAGAGTAAGGTGTAATGTGCTGGCAATATGTAAATAATTATGTACAAAAGGAATCTACTTGATATTTGAAGATAATCCATCCCCACACAGGAATTCACTAGCATTAAGGAGGATTAAGAAAGACTTCTTGTAGGTTGGGACTTGTGTTGGGATATGAACAAAGTGTGGGAAGTCAGGAGGTCAAGACAGAGAATTCCGGACAAGGTAGACAGCAAGTAAAAATGCCTGAGTCAAGAGGTGAAAGTATCTTGTGTGAGGAACACCAAAAAAGTCAGTGTCACTTGGTGAAGGAGGGCCAAAGTTTCAAGAGTGGAAAGTGGAGGAAGTGGCAGGTTACGAAGGACTTTGAACTCCAAATATGATCTTATAGTTGATCCTGTGGTTGACAGGGAGTCACAGGAGGAAAATGGCATGGTAGACCTGCACTTTAGGAAGATCACAGAGGCAGGGAGATTAAGCTGTAGGCTATTGCAATAATATAGGTTGAGGGAAGATCACCTATCCAGACTGGTGATTCTGTCAGAGATGAGAAGGGACTGTATACAAGAGATGTTACAATGGTAAAAAAAAAAAAAAGGAAAGAAATCCAATAGATGTTAGACAAAGACTAGGCCAAAATCAAGCTTCAGAAGTATGATGAAGGTCTTTGCTGGGCCTTTATTTCATTCAATTCAATTTAACAAATATCTTTTAAAAGTCTATTGTGTCACAAGAACCAAATTTAAGATTGAAAGATTATTTAGTCAGCTTTATTTTCTCTTTTAACAAACTACCACTACTAAGTCCATTTTTAGAATTTTTTCTTTTAAATAGGTATAACTATACTAAATTTCATTTCCTTGTTTGCAAAATAATTATTTTTCAAAGAAAGTTTGCTATGCGTATAATGTGACAAGGATATCCTGAAAATATTACACTTGGTCAGAACTCTTTGTTTTAAACTCTTGTTATGGCCAGAATTTAATATTCTCAAAAATACTTTAGAAAAGGACTTGTTTCCTTTTTTTTCCTTGTTTTTAGTTCTCATGGATATTACAGTGTTTTATAAATGTCTTATAAATACATTTATAAATGTTTAAAAAGTTATGTCTCCATTCTGTTGAAAGTAACATAGTAATTTCTAAAAGCAAATTATATTGGAAATTTCTGTGGTAGGATTTCAGTGAGAGTGTTTTGTTAGTTATAAACCAAAAGCCTTCAATAGTAAAACATTTCTAAAAAAGTTTTCCTAAAAATCGCTTACAAACTTTGCCTATATGTGTGTAGATAGATAAATAGACAGACAGAGAGAGAGATAAACTTCTTTCGGTTCAATTCAGCAAATGCTTTTTAAGCACATACAGCTTGCAAGGAGCAGTTGGGCCATGAGAGATCTAAGAATACAAAGTCAAAGACCAAGAAGTCCCTGACTTCAATACCAAAAAAAGGGAGAAAAGAAAAGGAATTCTCTAACATGCCCAAAATATAAAATAAAAAAGGATTTTTAGCGCTGAATTATTACTTTAAGATAATCCCCTCTAAGGTCATAAACATTGGACAAAGATGTTAAGCTTATTCAATAATATTGCTCTTAATGAATGAACGAACAAAAACATTTATTAAATACTTAGAAGATGCAAACACTGAACTAAGTTCTGGGAATACAAAAGAGAAAAGCAAGACATTTCTGGCTCTCAAAGAGCTCACATTTCAATGGGAAGTCAAATTTAGGAAAAGCTGGATGACAATACTTATACGGTTTTAGCTGCAAGTCAGAGGGACAGGTCCCATGGTCCTTAGAATTCAGCTGCAAAGCAGGAGGTAATTAATATTTTTTAAACTTTTCCATTGATTATCTTATGTGTTTCTGATATTGAAACATCTGGATTTTGGTGATAAGAACTTTATTTTCTGAGTCTTCAGTTGCTGTGGGTGATGAAGAGGGAGGGGCTCTAGCATCCACAAAAGTAGTTGTCAGCTCCCATCTTAACAGAGGTTGCTTCCCAGGATGGTAACTATGAGACTTGAACTGGAAGAAGGACCAGTGCTGGGAGACTTGGAGAGGGGAGAGGCTCTACTTGACGGTGGCATGGACAGAAGTTGGTATTGATGGAGACAAGAAAGGTTGACCCCTTCTCCATCTTGATTATTCCCCTCAATGATAGTTATAAGCTCAGGTATATGCAAATTTGACTTCCTTCATGAAAGTATTCCACTAACATCTCATGGATGGAGAAATTAACCTGATATATCTAGAAAGATATATCAAGGAAACACATGCTTTGGCACACCCAGCTCGTCTGGAAAGAACTTAAGTACAGCTTAACAAAACACTGTATGTCTGTCATCCAAAAAAAAAAAAAAAATACTAGCTTAGTTCAAAGGGGCATATTGATCACCAAAGGACACCAGATGATGATTTATTTAGGGCACAACAATTTATAAAGACCATCTGATAAAGAGCAAAAGAGTTGTGATTTGCATAATTAAACAGAATTATTTTCCTCAATTAAAAAAAAAAACATCTTTTGAAAAATTAAGATAAGTTTAAAATTTAGGCTAATGTGAATGTCACTTATATAATGGTTTAGAGTTATAAAACACTATACCTAAATTATTTCATTTGATTTAAGGGCAATTAAAAATGCTAAGTTTAGAATCAGAAAATTTATGTACAAGCCTCTGTTCAATTATTTACTACTTGTATGTCTTCTGGCAAATTACTACACAGTCAGTACAAGTGAGACACTATTTATGGCGTGATAAATTTTAAGCAGATGGTACACAGATACCCAGCATTCAAAATAAAATACTTTTATCTCTAATTTGGTCATGATTTCATATTGAGGGCATGAAAATATTGCTGGGAATACATTAATAACAACCATGAATTATAAATAATAAAAAAAAATCTTCTTATGGTTTAATATTTGTCTATTCAGAAGTTAATTGTCAATACTAAATGTGTTTCAATAGCTACCAAATATTTTAACTTGGAAAAAATAAATACAGAATATATCTCAGTATCATTATTTTTATGTTTGGAAATATGTTGTTTTGATTTCTATACCTAGCAAAGATAAACCCGAAAAAGAAAATTATAAACCAATATAATTAACAAACTATTATTACAAAAATATTAAACAAAATGCCAAAATGTAGAGTAACAATACATTTGTAACTTTTAACCTTTATAGCCAAACAGGTTTTGTATTTAAAACAAAGACATTTTCATATCAGAAAAGTCATGATTATCATGAATGCTGTATGTGATTATTATTTTCAATTCAGAACAAAGTTAAATAGAAGATTAATTCATATTTTAAGCCCATTAATAAGTATATGAATAATCGTATCATTCTCTTTAATTATAATTATATTCTAAAAGCAGAATATTTCTTCTAAACACAAATTGAAAGTAGAGCTATCCTCCCTCATGATTTATAGTTTACCTAATGTTGGAAATGATAGAAGTAGCTAGTCAAAATAAAATTCACATAAATGTGGCAAGAATTTCAAGAACAATTAAAAATTATGAAGTAATTGTCATATGAGATTTTAAAATCTATTAACCAAGCAATTATTTTTAAACAACAAAGCAAAATTAATGAATAAATGTCTTTTTTAAGCACCAATCCTTTTCATCATACCAAAAGAGCAAAAAAATAGCCTAAATAAAAAAATAAAATTAGGAAAATTATAGGTGACTTTGATATGCTTCATTCAGATCTTGAAGAGTCTAATAGAAAGATAGGCAATTGGAAACACCAGATTTGATACATTAAAGAATATACTTTTTTTATTAATACATAGCACCTTTACAAAAATGCCTTCTTAGTAAGTCATAAAGAATTCATTGATATATAAAAAAAGAGAAATATTAAACACATTATTCCTGTAGCTGTTTGGGTGTGTTTGAGCATATGATATGAGACATAGAAATAAAAGATTCAGACATAAATGAAGGCTAAACCATTGCACCCAAATAAATGAGTCAAAGAAGGTATCATATAAGCATTGCTCTAATGTTCCAGTGAATCTGTGATTTTATTTATGTGAGTATTCCACCCAGTGATGCAGCTCTCAGTCTATTTATTTCCAGCTTGTCTTATGATGCTTGTATTCATGTCCTCCCATCAATCCACCCTAAGGGATCCACCCAATATGCTGAGTGCTTTCTTCATGTTCCTAACCAATCACAAACATTTATTTATTTTCCAAAATAAAAAATAGACAGTAATAGCTTCTACTGCATGAAATTGTTGTGGAGACTATGAGATAATATATGTAAAGCACTTTAAAGCTTAATGCATTATTTACTTTTAGGTTCATAAGGAATGGGATTATGGATCGAGAGTTGTAACATTTCTAGTCCAATCCACTCATTTTAAAGATGAAGGATACAAGGTCCAGGAAAGATGTGATGTTTTCAAGATTACTCAATTAATAAGGATCAGAGGCAGTATTTGAACCTATGTGCACTGATTCCAGAACCAGCACTCTTTCTACTCACTATTACTATCATGGAACTTTCCATTTTTGTAGCTGTTAAACTATTTCATTTTTGCTTTGCATCTTCAGAGGTTCACAAAGAGCTAGACAAATAGTAGGTGTTCATTCAATACTTGTTGATTGATTCCTGAATGTTAACAGAAAATGAGGAAGCTTGCCTAAACTTTAATAGTGTATTATGATAAAATTTGTTGCTTTTGTGAATTACCTTATCCATCTGCTGTGTATTTTGTCCTGTTAACTCTACTTTCTTTACTTTTATTTGCATTATCTTCAAATATTTCTCTAAATTCTATATTCTTTATTTCTTTTCAAATGCATTGATAGACCTATGATCTTAGAACTTCTGATCTCAATAATTGTATAGGTCACAACCCAGCCCTGTCACATTGGGAACTTGTTCATATTCTCCCATAAATCTTTCATGAGGAATCTAATCAGTATGAAAGAGGCTTCCATTCTATTTCTTGAGAGTATACAGGTACCAATTCAAAAGGCAATTGGTTCATCTATTATTTTTTGCTTTCATTATGTGGTTGGCCAATGTTTTTGTTTGTTTGGTTTGGTTTTTAGCAGTGTATCTATCTAATGATATTCTTGAGTAGAAAATTCTTTTACCTTTGTAATTCTTCACTGATAATGTTTTAGGTTATGAACTGACCATATGTCTCTCTGTTGCCTTTAAACTATATCCCATGATTCATAGCCATTTAGAATGAAGACTGTTAATGTTATTATTTAGATTAATGCTAAAATGCAGGGTGTTTGTTTCAGAGAGAAGTGCCTATGTCATTAAAAACATTATGAGATTTCCAAAATGCAATCTAGCCCATTCTGTACCTTTTATTCCATGCTGGCCCCAGAATATTATTCACCTTCAACACCTATTGAAGATATATGAACTGATGGATGAGGTCTAAAGACCTAACTGACTTCCTGTACAATTTCAAATCATTGTCTAGACCACAGACAATTTTTATCTAATTTATTTTCTGTGTGGATAGTTTGGTTAAATTATTTTCAATCTATTATTTTCTTAAGTAATTTTAAATATCAATACACTTAAAAGCATTTTGTAACTATTTATTATTAACTAAATGAAATTCATCCAAAAAAATGTCATAAGTAACCATATTTTAATCTCTATAAGCCTTTACCAGACTTCTTTGCCCATTTTCAGGCATTTTTCCTCCTAGAAAGTCAAAACTGGTTCTCATTTTTTTTACTACATATTATTTCATAAGGTTTTTTTTTTAATATTCCTTCAAACTCTTCATATTTGGCAATCTCAATTGAATTATAATATCTTGTTATACTGATGTATCATTCCACTATTACTGGACAACACTTCCTTTCTCTTTTTCACAATTACAAAGTTGGTATAAATCTCTGTGAAGAAATAATTCTTAAAACACACACACATACATACACACATGCACACTTTTAAGGTATATTGTCAACATTACAATTAGTGGATCAAAAACTATGATCATTTTTTAGTACATTCTACTTGATTGCTCTCCAGAAAGATTCTAAAAGTTTAAAAATCTGTCAGTGATAAATGTGTCCCTCCTTCTCCATAACCCTATCAACAATGAATTTTTTGTGTCTCATTATTTTGGCCAATTTTATCTTTTGTGTGAGGTAGTACTTCAAGGTTGTTGTCTTTTTTTTTTTTTTAATTTTCACCTACTTGGTTATTTATGAGATGAACTATTTGTTTCAAGTGATTATTAACATTTTTTCATCCTCTTTAGAAAAGCATCTGTTTAGACTAAACTCCTTTTAATAACTAGGGAGCTTAGCTAGATATGCAACGTTGTTCTTGATTTTTCTAGGTTAAATAGATTAAGTTGGCTCAATTGCATTCATCTTCCTTTCATTTTTATTTGTATTTACATTTATGTTATGCCATACTCATCTATGTAAAGCTCTGTATTAGTTACTTAAAATTTAAATATATTTGAGTATTAGGTATATGTTTGTTAGAATTTCTCTACATCCTCATCAACCACAGCAGATATTGGTATAGAGCTCCTTTATGGTGGCCCCTCTGTAATTGCTCATCATGTGTAAAGCAATCTAGGATGAAAGTCTTGCCCATGCAATGTTTGCCAATGCAAATGACAATGCAATAATTTTTGTTGCCTTCAGATGTACAATAAAATCAAATATGCCATTTTAACCTCTCCAAAAAGAAGCCGTGAGATAAACTTTCATTTGAATACAATTTCATCATGTTTTCTGGTTTAATTTATAAAAAAGTGTCAACACCAATATCATTTAGTTAATTTAGTACCATGTCAACTCACTTGTCATTGGACAAGGTTTTCAAATTATAATGTATGAAAAATTCAGTTATTAATGTCAACAGATGGTCTAAAAATTTAGTTTCAGAAGCTTTAACTCCCTTTTTTGATACTCTGTCATTATTATGGCACGAATAATGGTGAATATTTGTTGAGTTACAAGGGTTTTCCTCTAATAATTGCCTTAGCTATATCACATGAATTTTGGAACAATATGTTACTATGATCCTTAGAAATACTTTCTAGGTTCTCATATCAATGGTCCCCATATAAAGCAAAATAAACAAAAACATATTAAGAATTGGTTAGTTTGAGAATTAGGGAGTGGGGTTTTCTTATCAAAGAAATGGCGTCACCAAAAGTCAGACATGACTGAAAAACAACTGAACAACAAGCAGGTTATCAGAAAGAATATTTCTTGAAAGACCAAAAGAAAAAAAAGTACCCTAAGGAGAAAAAAAAAGAATAACAAAAACCTGATAAGAACTTTAACCTCTCAATTTTCTTATTATGCACATTCTCTATAGTCATTGCTATCCTAGGTCCTGAGATTGAAAAGAGTTCCCTACATCTAAAATTAAGACATTGTTCCTACTTCCAAAGGGCTTATACTCTAATTGAAAAGAGAAAACAGAAAGGAAACAACAGCAAACAATGTAATATAAAACTTTGTTGCCCACTCTGAATTGACCTTCTAACATTGTAGGCTAGTTATTGAATTAAACAAAATTATTTAGGTTAACACGGGTTTCTGTGATAGAACTTTATTTGTTGCAGCACTTCAGAGGAGAAGGAGATCAATAAATGTAGAAGTAGTTAGAGAAGGCAGCAAAAGAGGATCAAGACTAAGCATCAGTCTGTAAGTTCCAGTTAGGACTATTGAATACCACTTTGCAAATCAACTCTCTCATCAGTTTCCCTAAATTTCAAATGAAATTTTCCTTAGAGTACACAAATTTAATTTTATGAGGACAGATAGTAAAGTACTTATTTTTATAACTAGCATTGAATTTTAATCAATAATTCAGATGTGACCTGAAATTATTTAATGAAATGAAAATTAAACCACAGTTTTCTTTTCCTTTTTAAAAAAAAAATAAAAAACCTACCATACTGTGTATTGAGGCCAAGTCTTATACTAAAGCATAATATATAACATATGCTTTCTTAAAAATGGAGCTTCTACCCACATGGGGCAAATTACCTCCTCTAAAAAGCTAACAGATATGAGTGATTAACATTCTACTTTGTACTGGAATAAGAATTCTCTTTATTGTATAGATGAAAAGTGGGCATTCAATCACTTCTTAAAGAACTCTCACTACCATCTAAGGCAACTGATCCCTCTTTTCAACAACTATAATTGTTCAAAAGTTTGTTTTCCCCATAGATCCTTGACCAGTGCTGTAGATAAACATTGAAAGGGTTGAATAGGAAGAGCTGATTGGATTCAGTGCCATCTTCTCAGTATGGCCAATGCTTAGTAACATTCTTCCACTTCTGCTTTATGGTGTCAAATATTGAAACACCACATTCCCAAAAGAATCAAAATTGCAGTTTCTCAGAGAGCAGTGGAAAGACATAGAATGGATTTATGTAGGATGTACTCTAGTACTAACAATAGCCTGCCCTTGAAAAATGACATAAAAGATATGATCAAGGGAAAAAAGGAAGTGAACTTATTATGTTATTGTATAGTAAGAATGAAACAAAACCTGATTGACAAGAGAATGAATGCAAATTTGCCTAAATGACTACATCCAACTGGCCCCAGATAAAGAGTCATAACCATCTAGCCCAGATATCTTGCAGAATCTTGCCATCCACTCCATTGCTATGCATGTACATTTCCACATCTTCTCTGGGAATAGTAATCAAATTAATAATACTATGCATCTAAATGCTACCAATAGTCTAATCAAAAATGAATGCTAGTGGACTATTCTTTGGCTCTGCCCACCATTTCTGTGATTTCTAAGACAAAAATTTCCTTCCCTTATCACTTCTTCCTTTCATATGTTATCTTCTCCATTAGAATGTAAGCTCCATGAGGTCAGGTCTATTTTATCTTCATTTCCCTAGCACTTCATGCGGTCCCTGACAAATAGCATGTTCTTAATAAATGTTTTTAATTCATTTAAGAATAACCTTAAGATATGAAAAGAACCAGAGGCAGCCTTCATTCGAGTAAATGGATCTTCTAAAAGTGGTTTATGAAAAAGCACAGACAAGCTAGATGTGGTCCTTGCTAATAGGAGAGGATGAGGCTGGTGAATTGTTTGAGTTTGAGAGTTCTGTACTGAAGGTTAAAGTCAATTGATGTCCATACTAAGTCTGACACCAATATGGTAAGTCCTTGGGTACAGGATGAAAGGAGGATAAAGACCGTAAAGAGGGTTCCATCAACTGAGGGTGCAAATGGAGAAGGTCAAATGTTTTACAGCAGTTAGCACAAAGATTGGGTCACTGCCTTTCTCACCTGAGAAAGAAAGAAAGAAAGAAAGAAAGAAAGAAAGAAAGAAAGAAAGAAAGAAAGAAAGAAAGAAAGAAAGAAAGAAAGAAAGAAAGAAAGAGAGAGAGAGAGAGAGAGAGAAGGAAGGAAGGAAGGAAGGAAGGAAGGAAGGAAGGAAGGAAGGAAGGAAGGAAGGAAGGAAGGAAGGAAGGAAGGAAGGAAGAAAGGAAGAAAGAAAGAAAGAAAGAAAGAAAGAAAGAAAGAAAGAGAAAGAAAGAAAGAAAGAAAAGAGAAAGAAAGAAAGAAAGAGAAAGAAAGAAAGAGAGAGAAAGAAAGAGAGGAAGAAAGGAAGGAAGGAAGGAAGGAAGAAAAGAGGGAAGGAAGAAAGGAAGGAAGGAGCAAACAAAAGGAAAGAGACAAGAGACAACTGTAAAGAAAAAGAAAGGAAAGAGATTAAGAAGTATGGACAAAGACTGAATAAGATAAGAATATAGAGGGGTCTATATCAAGAGTGAGACCACCAATGCCAACCAAGGATGGTGATGATGATGATGATGACATTTTAAGACTCTTTAACGTAGATAATCAGTTTCTTTATAGCAACATTATGAGGAAGATTATGCAAGGACTGTTATCTTTCTTATAAGAGATGAGACTGACATTAAGAGGCAATATGATGATTCCAGGGTTACACAGCTGGTAATTATCTGAGGTAAACATCATACTGAGGTCTCCTGATTCCAAATCCAGTTCATGTTCCATTTTGCCTCTCATGAAATTAGAGATCCATCCAAGTATGATATTAAATTTGATATTCCATTTTAATGAGATGATAATTCTATTTTCTTAATATGAAAACTACATAACACCATTTCCGCAAATCTAGAATAGTGTTACTATTCAGTGACATTTACCCCCCCAAAAAAAGTAATGGAAAAAACCTAATAATGAAAAATGTGTTTGAATATCTAGATAAAAATGACAAAGATTATTTTAAATGTTTATGGTTCATTAATAAATGAACTTTTTTTTCTTAGATGGTCAGTGGCAGAAAAAGAAAGATTTTATATTCATATCTTAATTTCCTGTTATATGGAAGAAGTTAGGGTAGGTCAAAGATTATTTTGAACTTTGTATGTATATTTCTGAAAGCTACATTCACATGTTAGAAAAAGGTCACTGCATTAACATGTGTCATTCTTCATTTTATTATATGCTTTACAATAATTGCCAAACCAAGTCCATTGTATGAATTGTGCTTCCATATCCATAGATACCATTTCCATGTTTGTAAGCTAATTATATCCCCCTAAATGTCAGCTAAATGACTTTGACATTCAGGATCCATAGCAGCATTTCGAACACCATGATATCTGTGTTATTTGTAATTCATATTCATGCAAATCCCTAGCCCCTTTTCCATTACTCCATCCCATCTGCTACACAGGTTCTCACCCTTTAGAATCCTATCTGGCTAGAGTGAATGTCACATGTGAAAACCACATTCAAAAACACAGTCAAGCTAGTTGTAGTCATTCCTAGCAGGCAAGATGCTCTGACTATTCAAGTCTATAGTTATAAAAGCTATTCTGGTATATTTATGTCTATCTCCAAATAGTTAAAAATATAACTGTATGGCATCTCAATGACAAAAATAGAGATAACGCGCAAATATAACTTTTAAAAAACTGAGGAAAGTATAATAACTTTTCTAGACCATATGCAAACTAAGCTGACTCCTGTGTTATAGTCATTAAAATACATATTTGTAAACTATCACCCGCTAATGGAATATGAACATGAATAAATATGTTGGTGCAAGTAATATAAGAGGAATTTAATAATATCAGAGTTAAGAAAGGCCTCAGACAATATATGGCAAGTTCCAGACTCAAATAAAAATACACACACACACACACACACATACACACACAAGAATACGATATGTCAAGGGAGCATTCTTCTAGTCTTTTCTTGAAGATCTTTAAAGACAAAACCATATATGTCTCAAAGCAATGAATTCTACTTGTGGAATCCTAGCTTTCCTCAAAGCACAGCCCAGGTGCCATTTCCTACCCAAAGCCATTTTCCTTCAAGAAGCCTATATTGTGTTGTATAAGAATCAGTAACAACCTTTCCAGCTGCCATGTCCTTCTGAAGGTCTGTGTGGGTGGGTGGGGAGAGCAGGGGTCGGGGGGAGAGGTTCCTTTGTTGGTTTTTCCTGAGAATTAAATAAGCTGTTTAGCTGTAAATGTTTGTGGGTTCTTGGCATTCTTGTTTTTTGACCACATTTTCCCTTGTGCTTTCTTAAGACTGAACTTTTTTCCCAATGTGGGCATGAGCAACGTGTTAAACACTGAACTTGTCCACACAAATAGTCACTGCGATACCTCTTACAGTAATGGAAGCATCTTCCTAAAATCTGCAACTTTCAGAGTTGTAGGGGGAGAGGGCTGGTGGGATGGAGAGAGGACCGGTGAGGAGAGAAGATAAGATAACAGGGCTAGGGTAAAAAGAGAGGCTGAGAGAAAATGGTGAGTAAAGATAAGATCAAGGGAAATTCACAAATGGCAATTACAACTTTGAAAGTGAAAGGAATGTTTATAGCAGCTCTCTGTGTGGTGGCAAAGAACTGGAAATTGCAGTAATCTCTATCAATTGGGGAATGGTTAAACAATTTGCAGTGTATAATTACATATATATGTCTATTATATATATAGACATATATATGGGGAGGTGGGTGTGGCGGGTGTGTTTGTATAATATAGATATAATTGTAGTATTTACTTATGTATAGTATGCATGCATACATATATGCATGTGTGTACATATATGTATATATGTACACTAGACATAAGTAAATACTATAATTATATATACATATATATAACTCATATACTTCTTATAGCCATTGTGCTATAAGAAATGATGAGTTCAATGATCTTAGAAAGACAGGAAAAGACTTGCATGAATGTGAAGAAAGAAGTGAACAGGACCAGGAGAATATTGTATGTAGTAACAGTAATATTGTTTTAAAGAACAACTTTCAGCAACTAAATCATTTTGATAATTATACACAAAATAAAAATAAAGGATATATGAAGAAAAATGCTCCCTGCATCTAGAGAAAGAACTGATAAAAAAAAGTATGTATAGAATAATTTTTCACATACACACACATATGTATGTGTATATATGTATGTATGTGTGTTTATGTATATTTGTATCTAATGGTTGCCATCTCTAGGGCAGGGTAAGAGGAGAGGGAAGAAAAAAAGGAAAAAACAAATTTACATGATAACTAGTATATATTTAAAAGGAATTATAATTTGTGTATAATATATTTGCAGTTTCATGTGCAATCATCTTTTTTTACATTACACTATATTATGGAAATGCTCACTTTATTCCATAAATTAAAAAAAAATAAAGACTTACAACTTTCACATGTTTTCTTAGAATAATGACCATTCTTAAAAACTCTTTAAACTGAATTTGTGTCTGGCACAAAATACAGGACTCAACTCACAGAGACCTAACTAAAGGTCAGTGTTCAATATAGTTTTCTTCTAAGTCAGCCTAGGGCGAAAAGAATAATGCAGACATGACCATTGCTGTCACAAAATGAAATATCAAAATGATTGCTCATCCCAAGTAATTCTGGGATTGAGGGAGGGGAAGAAGACAGACAGACAGACGCAGAGAGACAGAGACAGAGATCAAGAAACGGAGACTGAGAGACACAGACAAACAGCAAGGTGTAGGTATAGGGGAAAGAGAGCTGACCACAGGGTCAGGATGACCTGGGTTTGAGTCTTATCTCTGATAAATATTGGCTTTCTAATTTTAGGCAAATACCCTTCAGGATCTTTATACAGGTATATACACATGTCCGTAAATGCTTATACTCAAATATGTATACATATGTATACATGTAATAATTTACGTTGTTTTCTCATAGTCATTAACATGATGATAGATAATAAGCTGAATAAGAAGTTCAGGTAGGATCATATAGGAATTTGTGTGGTTCTTTTGATCTCAGATTGGCTACTCCAATAAAAGTCCTTAACACTAATATTCTTCAAGTAATAGGACGTATTTGTGAATCATGAAAGACCACGGACTAAATGACGACAGTACCTTAAAGAATTTTTTTCAGAATGATTGGTCGCAGAAGACTTAAAACTTGAAAAAAAAAATCTAGAAGCAAGATGGAAGTCGCTAGACTTCAGCTTTAACCATGACCTGCTTGTCAGATATTATTGAGGAAATACATCACCAGAAAAATATATAGTCTGGCCATGTCCTAAGATCAAGAGATAATAAATGGATAGGCCAGGTATTACACTAGTACCTCTGAGCTATTAAAAAGAATATAAAGAAGCGTCTAGCACATGGGATAGAACCTCTCCGAAAGATTTAGAGGAAAACATGAACAAGAATCCCAGAGGATGAAAAGACAAAACATAGAAGGGATACAATTTATATCTGTGGAAGAAGAACTCAAGATGGTGACATAGAGCTTTAAAATATGAGAGAAAGAAGTGACCTTACAGGTCATCTACTACAACCTGCTCATTTTATATTTGGAGAAAGTGAGACCATAGAGAGGCAAATTGAGTTAATTAGTGTAACTCATAACATTACATATAAGTGGAAGTTAGGATTCAAAACCAGATTTTCTGGCTACAGCCCAATGCTCTGTCCTTATTCTGCCACCTCTACCAAAATATCAATTAATATGAATCATAAATCTTGTAACAATATTAGCATATGCCCAATAATTTAATTATGAATAATTTATAGCTTAAATAGAGGCAAAATGCCAATAGCCAAGATATTATTAATTTTTAAAAAATCAACTGTTTCTCCAGCTATTTGCACTTGCATATTTTTGATGTATTTGAACTCCTGCAGTTTAGAGAGGGTGCCTGCCAATTGCATGACAAATCTAATAAATATATAATGTGAGAATATTGCCTTATGAGAAAAAAACATATATTCCCAAACTTAAAACTAATGACTTTCAAATATGTGGGTGAAAAAAATACAATATTGCATTCATCTCAGAGATCATGAGTTACTACTACTGATGTGCATGACTTACGTCAATTGATTCCGGAACAAACAGTACTAAATTATCAGTACATCCAGAAAAGACTTTTTTGGGACTTCATTTTTTTTCCCATGGCTCATCTTTCTTATGAGGACTAATGCTTTTAGTAGTAATTTTCCTATCTGAGAACCATTCTCTAGTTCATGGAATTATCAAAAAATAATAGAAAGTCATTTCTCACAACAAACATGAATATCTTAGTGTACCTACTACTTATATCTTAAGAACTATAGGCCATAAAATTCTTAAAGATGCTATCCCCATTCCATCTTTATCTATGCAACTTTAAAAAGAATAGATGTAAAATTTTCCAGTCAAATCTTACCCACTTCCTTAGAACTTCTCTACCAGGCTCACAACATTTTGGGAATATTAAGGCATCCTTTTCTTCTATGGATGCCTCATAATATCATGGAAGTGACTTTGGGTTCTCAAGTGTAAGGCCACTGCAATGTAATTTCTGGAAAGTTCTAAAAATTTAAAATTTTGAGTATGACTGCGGTAATGGATTATGTATCTGTTCAAGGATCAGTCTAAATTTAGAGAGGTTCATCAGCAAAAAGTTGGACAGAGGATGATGTTTGTTTTTGTCATTGTTACCATTGCTATTCTTTCTTTCTAAACAGTAATCCACAAAAACTGTATAGAGGAGTTGAAATCTATTACAATCACTCAGTTTCATAGTTGGGATGGACCTCAATGGCTATTAATCCAAAATATATCTCTTCAATTATAATATATCCAGGCACATTTAAAAAACTTGTTCAGTGAAAGCTATGAAGGACCAACGAAAGCATGAGAGTAGGAAGAATATTAGACTGGTTTGCAATATTCCTGAAGCTGTCATGGACTGGCTTCCTGACCTAGCACAAGCATCCTAACCATTTTGGTTCTGCTTTCCCATGTGTAAAATGAAATGCATGAAATAAATGTTGTGCAAGATTCTTTCGAATTCTAACATTCTCTTAGTTCATGATTTCAATTCCTTCAAATAAACAGATCATTCAGTTAATGATCACACACCATTTTTAATATCATGCTTATTGCCTTGTACCATAGTTGGGGAAATGTTTTTTATTTACTCTAGAGGCTCAATGATCTCCTTTCAATCTGTGATGACTTTTATACTTAAAGCAAGGTACACAAACAATCCTCCCTTTGATCTTCCTTCCATGTCTTTATTACTTCCTTTGGTCTTTCCTCCTTCTAAGGCAGTCAATGTGTTATAGAAGAAAAGGCACTCTGGAATAAGAAGAAAAAAGATTTCAAATTTCATCTTCATTTACTCTATCTGAATGACTTTAGGCAAGTCACTTTTCTTCCATGGTCCTCAGTTTCTTCATTTGTAAAATAAGGAGGTTGGACTAATGGTTTCTGAGATCCCTTCCAACAATGACCCTTTGCTTTGTTTTCTTCCTGTCATGGAGGATATTAAATATTTGACTTACCTGCCTTTTCTAACTAAAAAACCTTACATAGCCACTTAAGTTTCATATTATGGCAAATTATGGAGACAAACATAAAGGGAAAGGAAAGAAAGGATAACTCAATGAGGAAGAGAACATCAAGTTATGTTGAAGGCAACGTTCTTGCCACACCATGCTGTTTACTTGGATGTCAGTTTCCATAGAGAGTCATTTATTATCACTACCCTTTGAAGTAAGTTTATTAGTGGATTAATCATTGTCCACAGATCTCTGCAAACCCATGCTTTGTACCCAATAGATGATTGATAAGCAGTTTTGAATGAATCAGTGAAGAAATGAATTTTCAAATGTTTCGTATTGTTTATTTTCACAGATTCTCCTTTAAATGGGCTAACCACAGTCATCTACCAGAAGAAAATGATTTTGTAGGCTATAGAGGAAATTGCTAAAGTAGTTTCATGCACTGATCAAATAGATGAAGCTTCGGATCAGGTTCAGATCATGGGAGAAAGTTTCTCCAAACACCAGTTACGTAGCAGTGGATGTCTTAGATAGGATGGGATGGGTACAAATCTTCTGTACCACAGTTGGATGATGAAGAAGACTCATACATAGATTTATGAAGTACTCTACTGTGTCCTCAAGTCATTGGTATCTTAACCCAGACATACAAAACATAGTTACTATGGTGTGACAAACAAAACATAATTTGGTCAACAATCTGAATTCGTAAGTGTTCAGTAGCTGGTATCCAAACCAAAATGTTTGAGTTATTCCAGTATCACATGTTTTAAAGGAGAAAGAAGAAAGGAATGTAACACATTAGCTTGGGTTTCAACTCCTGATCTCAGTCATATGAAAAATCTGGAAGCCAATAGAGATTATACCCATAACCCTCCCTTTCTGAATATTTCTAAGCATTGTTATTCTAACACCATGAATTATATCAGCATCTCATAGCAAAAACATTCTATTCCAATTTCCCTCTATACTTAGGAGGAAAGGGGAAGATTAATTATTCTATAGAAGACTAATAGGGTTTAGAACAGGAAAAGACTTAAGAGATTACAGAGAGCAGAAGTGTTTAGCCTTATTTGTGTGTAAAGATCCTCTTTTGGCAGTCAGGAGATTCAATAGACCTCTTCTCAGAATAGTATTTTCAAATGTATAAAATGAAGTCCACAGGATTACAAATGAAATAAATTCAATTGAATTAAGGATATAATTTTTCCCTTTCAAGTTCACAGATCCCCTAAAATCTAGCCATCTGAGGACCCCATGTTATGAATCCTAATCTAGCAAGTGGGATAAGCAAGTTGGACTAGATGATCTCTAAGATCCCTTACAGCTGTTAAACTACGATTCTGTAATCATAGATCAATTCTTTCATGTTACAAAGGAAATTGAGGTGTAGAAACATGGCACAAGTGTTTTGCCCCAGGTCACATATGTGACATTTGAACCTTGGTTTTCTGACTTCTTATTCAGTGCTCTGGCCTTTATACAATGTATAATTTAGATGTTTTCTTATAGGCTGCCAAAAAGGAAACTTCTGTCACTGATTATCAGTCCTTTAAAGCTAGCACACATTTCATTTGGATTGGGATATTTTTATTTTAAATTTCGCAAACTGCATGACCCATGAGGTCCAATGTGCCAAATTGTGCATAGACCTATATTCAGGTCAGTGCTAGTAATCAAATAACATCCACTGATTTCCCAATTGCTGGTAAAACTCAGTTGGTAAACACAGATTGGCAATATGTGTCTGTCTTTGAGGAAAAGACATGATCAGATTCATTTCCTTGTATCACACTATCTAGAGTCTTACTGTGTGTAGGCAAACTACAAAAGAGGAGGGAGGTTCAAATCTTGACTCTTTCCCCACTATTTATATGACACTATGAGTGAGTCATTTAACTTCTTTCAGTTTACTAATGTGTAAAAAAGAATAATAATTAAGTTCCTTCTATGATCTACTCAATGATGGACTATAAGAGAAAGTTCTTCAGAAAATGAGATCTTCCAGGATAATGACATGGTTGCTGATTTTGCCTCTTCTAAACCTATACTGTTGTGCCATAAACACCTATTATTGCTCTTTTCTATCATTATTAGTATTACAATATAGAACATGGTCAAGGACCTTAGTGGTCATGCAGCTTTGTCTTCCAGCCATTTCAAGAATTCCTCTATAGCATTCTTGACAGGTAGGCATATGACTTCTGCCTGAATGTTTTGTTGGTGGGATAATCCGTTCCCTTGAAATGGAATGCAGATCCCATTGGAATGAATGGAAAAAGCCATCTTTTCCATTTTTGACAGCTATCATTTTAAAATTTTTCATACATCCAGCTAAAAACCTGAAACTTAATAACTATCACCCACTTGAAACAATGACAAAAACATTGATTCCCTCTTTTACATGGTAGTCCTGACATAGGAAGAACAGGAATCAATTATCAACACGTAATAAGTACCTGCTATGTACCAGATAAGGGGATGGGGGGGAGGAAGAGGAAGGGATAATCAAAGGAGATCAGATCTATGCTCACAAAAGGTGTTCTTCCCCATAATTAAAGAAATCCATCACAGACTCAAAGATGAAAAAAGATTTTCCCCAAAATAGTGAGATCTTCTAGATTTTCCTAATTTTTTTGGATGACATTTCTTTAGTCAGTCAGCAAGCATTTATTAAGTGTTTACTATATGTCAGGCATAATACTAAGTGTAGGGGATACAAAGAAAAGCTAAAATAACCCCTGCCTCTGAGGAGTTTACATTCTAATGTGGGCAGGGGAGTTGACAACATGTAAAAAGGTACGTAACTACAAGGTAGATAAAGGAGATGAGATGTGGTAGCAGAGAGGAAGGCACTATATAAGTGGGGACTATCTATAGGAGGCTCCTGCAGAAGGCAGAATGTAAGGTGAGTCCTGAAGGAGGTCAGGGAAGCCCCAGGAGATAGAAGTGAGAAGAAGAAGGAAAGCATTCTGGTCAGGGGTATAGTTAGTACAAAGGCACGAAGATAGGAAATGGAGTATTTTGTGGAATAGAAAATAGGTCACTGTAGCTGGATCATAGATTAAATGGAGTGGATGAAAGTATAAAAAGTTTGGAAAGGTAGAAAGAGGTCAGGTTACGAAGAATGTTAAATATCAAACAAGTCTCAGAGTCTCTTGGGAAAAATCTAAATAGTCCAAAAGACATTAACCTTACCATCCATATAGGAAAGAATAAATGAATGAAAAATCTCTATTGCCTAGATTATGATCTTAGCATCTGCAATGGATGGACAGCATACAGGATATGTGTGTGGATAGGAAGGGGAATATCTCTGTCTGTATCTAGATATGTGTGCATATACATATATGTGACAACATATAGAATGTATTCTTATATACATACATACAGGTGACTCCCATGTAGGTATATGTCAGACAGACAAGACACTGAGCCAGGAGTTGAATTGTAGAAGAAGAGAAGGCTGCATTGCCTTTGGGAAATTACAAAGTCCTTTAAAATAACTCCAAACTTCACAGGATGTTGAGTCCGTATTTTTAAAAATCATCATTCTATCAATATTGCTATATGGCAATAAGACATGGAATCCAACAGTCTCTGAAGAATTTGGAAGGAAATCACCCAGAGAATAATGGAGAGGCGTTTGATGGGTATGAGCAAGCTATAACATAACAAATGAGGTTCCCTGGAGAACACTAATAAAAGAGCTCATCAAGGAATTCTGAGTCAACACGTCAAGTCAACTACCATCTATTAAGTGTTTACTATGTACTAGGCACTATAGTCAGTATAATAAGAAAAGCTAGTCATATGGCAAGGTGAGTAGTCAAAATATTCCGCTAGTACCCTCTTGAAAACATGAAACACAAAAGAGACCTCCAGAACATTGGGCAGATTCTCTGTAGTGAACCTATTGGGAAGACACGGAAAAGGGTCACACATAGAATGGTAGGTATAGAAATGAGTGGCTATCTGTATCACCAGTGAGAACTTCAGAATTCATGAGATTTGAGTACGACAGGCACTATGATAGGTGCTGAGAATACAACAAAATGAAACAGTCACTGCACTCAAAGCACCTTTATTATATTGAGGGAGGCAAGCTATATGTAAACACACATACAAAATATAAACAAGGAATAGGGCATTAGCACCTAGAGATAGGGAAAGACTACAGAGTGAGAGTTTCACCTGAGCAGTGTTCTGAAAGGCATGTCTAAGCATGGGAACAGCTGGTGCAAGGTCTCAGAGGTGGGAAATGGAGAAACCAAAAAGTAAAGTTGTAAGGAAAAATAATCAACTTAGGAGAAGCCTGGGTGCCCCCACTTTCATCATGTCTGAAGACTGGACACACGCTGAGACATTCCCTATTTATTCTTTCGAGCATTCTCAAGGCAAGTTTGCTGTTAACAAAGCCAGCAGCTTAGATATAAAGACATCATTCATGTCACCGCTGAACTACTAAATTAACTGAATTCCTGCAGGAAGATGAAAAGTCTGAGAAAACAAATTGCTTTGGTCATTTTTAAACTGTTTTCTTCTCTACTCAGATACCATTCAGGTGGAAATACTCAGTGCACATTCATTCCATTGAAATCAGTAGTAAGTCCAGGTGAGGAAAATGATAAACATCTTTAGAGACATTTTTTTTATGTTGAAATGCATTATGGATGCACCTTACCTCTACCCTCTTAGTACAGACAGGGGCTATTCTGTAGCCAGAGCACTCTGCTTCCACTATTGTAAAGAATAATCTTTTGTCTCTCTTGATTTTAAAATCATATATTTATAGCGATGGCTTTTGGGTCTGAGGACCTGTGTTCCAACCCTTCCTCTGATGTTTACTACTTAGGTGACCTTGAACATGCCAGCTCCCTGGGCTTCGGTTTCCTCGTTTGTAAAATTACAGGATTGGACTAGATAACATATCTTCCTACTCCATAGCTATATTCCTTTGATCCTTGGCAAACTGGAAGGATTTCAGATATATAGTTTAAGTCCTATATTTAATAAATGGGGACACTGAGACCAAGAGAAATTTAGTTATCCAAGGTTACAAGGAGTAAGTAGCAGAGATGAGACTCGAATCTACATCCTCTGACTCCATATTCAACATTCTTTTCACTGTACCAGGTTGCTTTTTTGTATCAATTCATCAGCTGGTTTTGTCTCCTCTTATGAGTGTTTCTCACCCTTAAACTTTTCAAACGCTAGTGTATCATGTTGTGCTTCCATCATATCTCACTCTCCATGAGCTTGTTTGAGGGTTTTCTGGCAGATACTATAATGGTGTTTGTCATTTTCTTCTCCAGCTCATTTTACAGATGAGAATCTCAGGCAAACAGGGTTAAGTGACTTACCCAGGGTCACATAGCTAGAGGTCGAATTTGAACTCCAGGAGAGAATCTTCCTGATTCCAAGCCATGCTCTACCCACTGTACCACCCAGCTTTCGTACAAAAGTCCCACAGACAGCCCAAATTTTTACCACTCATGTAGAACTTGATTTTTGCTAACCTACTTCTGTTCTTGTTTGTTGTTCAATTACTTTAGCTCCTTGCATAAGAATAAGAATTTAATCACTACAAAGAGAAAAAGCTTTTTGTAAATAGTTAAGTCATGTCTAAATTTGCTATAGCTATTATTATTATTAATTATATTACTATCTTTATTGGGTCAGGATGTGGGATTTTATCAGTTTACTAAAGTATAGGTGAAGTAACATCCTCTCTCAATGGAGATCAGCAATTGCTCTTCAATTGATTTTTACAGTTACCTGTGGGCACTTCAGGACTAGTTTCCCCAGGATCACACAGCCAGTATGTGTCACGGGAGAGACTTAGAACCCAGACATTTCTGACTTTGAAGCTAATGAAGACATGATGTCTTCACAGTTCTTATAACTATCTCTCGAAAAAGTTGGGGGGGGGGGGCAGGGAAGGAGGGAGAGAAGGTTCACCAGTGGAAAATGTCATACACTGTATATATTACCTAAAACAACTGGGTGAGGGAGGGAGAATGATTAATTTGTCATAGCCTATTTAACCAGTATGTGGTGGGATGGGGTAATGTGGTAGTGAAAAGACTGGCCTTGAAGTAAGGCACAGATTTGAGTCCTTATTCTGAAACACACTGATAGGTAAATTAGCAACATAGAGCCAGAATCAGAAAGCCTTCTAGTGCAAATATCTCACAGACAGAATAGAAACCTGAGGCTCAGAGGGTAAGGGACTTTAACCAGGTCACACAGGTAGTAAGAGTCAGAGGCAGGATGTCAACCTATGTCCACTGACTCCAAAGTTGATTCTCTTTCCCTTGTCCATGTAGCAGAAATAATACCCATTTCCAGCTTAATATAGCAGTGAGTTTGCATGTGTATAGATAGATGTCTCTGTCTATGTGTGTATGTATGTATGTATGTATGTATGTATGTATGTATCTATCTATCTATCTATCTATCTATCTATCTATCTATCTATCTATCTAGTACACTTGAAAAAACCCTGGGCAAATCACCTCAATTCTCTGCTCATCAGTCTCTTCATCTTTTATCAAGGGCAGATAGGTGGCACTACGCCTAGAGTAAAGACAGACCTGAGTTCAAATTTGCCCTCAGACAGTGAGTAGCTATGTGATCCTGGGCAAGTCCTTTAACTTCTGTCTGGCTCAGTTTACTTAACTATAAAATGGGGATAATAACAGCACCTGTCCCTCATGGTCGTTGTCAGAACAAAATGAGATAATATTTGTAAAGGACTTAGTAGACTACCTGGCACATAGTAGACACTTAATGGAAGCTTCCTTCTATCAGTTGCAGATTAATATTTTCTACTACCTATGTCAAAGGGTCATTGTGAGGAAGTCACATTATAAATCTGAAAGAACTGTATAAATGTGTTACTCTCACTGCAGACCACTAAGGAATGGTGAAAAAATTCAGTTGGTAAAGCAATTGTTGATATGTGATACCAATTTAACATATCCACCCATCCAAACAAACTCACACTCCTTCTCTGTCTATCTGTCTCTTTCTCTCTGTCACTATCTCTCTCTGTCTCTGTCTTTCTCTGTGTATCTGTGTCTCTCTCCCCCTTCATTCTAATTTCATGTTATAATACAATACATTCTCTGAAAATTATGTTATTATCCCCAGGCACTAAGTTAAACAAAGGCCTCCTTCTCTACTCAACAGCATTTTTGTTTAAATGAGAAAGACTTTGACCATTTGACTTTTCTTTTAATTCAAGAATATTTAGGCCACTTTAAATATACTCATAACAGGGCACAAGAGTTTGGCTCCAGCTTAAATATATATGTATATACGTATACATATATATATATATAAATATATATACACACATATATATATACATACACACATGTACACACACACACACACACACACATATGCTTTCTAAAGTAGTGATTAAGTAAGCACACTTTTGCAAAATGTATACAAAGAAGTATGCAGCCATTTTCCCACCCAAAAAGTAAATTGGTGTTCCCTGAGCTCCTTCTTGAGCTCACAGATTTTCAAAGAAACAAAGCAATGGGTGGAAACCATGGAAAAGAAAGCGAAGTGATCCAGTCGAATTGTCCTTCTACATATATTCGACAAAAACGATGAATTTGGGAGGTCTTAACTGAGGCCGAAGGTGGCAGCAGCCACAGCAATGGCACTAATATTAATGCTATTTTATTTTCTAAGAAAAATATAAACAATTTAACTTCAAAAATTTTATTGCAGAGGTTTGAGTAAGAAAATAAATTAGAGACATAGCTCCGAACCCACAACCCATAGAACGGCTACAGGGAAGTAACTCACGGCGAATTCTGCACCCAGAGGCCACGGAATATTGGAGCGAGGGAGATTTCTGTTCCAGAGAGACCTGCAAACCTCTCGCGGGGAGTCCTTCGCGCTGCGGACTGGGCGCCGGGACTGGGAGTTGAGTGCAGCCCTGCCACGGCCACGGCACCGAGAAGAAAAGATCCGAGCGGGTTTCAGGAACGGTATCTCCAGCGGCCACGCAGGTCCCTCCACCCACAGAGGGACCTGCAAACCTCTCGCAAAAGGTCCGTCGCGCTGCAGAAGCGGAGCCCAGCCCAGACCTGCCGGGGCCGTGGCACCAAGAAAAGCAGATCCGAGCAGGCTTCAGGGACAGGATCTCCAGCGGCCCTCACAAGTCCCTCCACCCACAGGTGACAGGGGTCGGTGAGAGAGTCTCTTTGGCGGGTCGAGAGGGGAGTGGGGCGCCCCCATAACTCAGACTCCCACGGGAGGTAGAAGCTGAGAGGTGGCTGCAGACCAGGGCTCCCCAAGCGGGCGGGAGCCTGGATCCATTGTGGAAGGTCTGCGCATAAACCCACTGAGGGAACTGAGCCTGAGAGGCGGCCCTGCCCCGACCTCAGCACCCGAACTTAATCTCACATTGAATAGCAGCCCTGCCCCCACCAAAAGCCCTAAGGCTGGAAGCAGCATTTGAATCTCAGACCCCAAACGCTGGCTGGGAGGATCAGGAGGCGAGGTGGGTGTGAGGAGAATATTCAGAGGTCAAGTCACTGTCGGGGAAAATGCCCAGAAAAGGGAAAAGAAATAAGACTATAGAAGGTTACTTTCTTGGTGAACAGGCATTTCCTCCCTGCCTTTCTGATGAGGAAGAACAATGCTTACCATCAGGCAAAGACACAGAAGGCAAGGCTTCTGTGTCCCAGCCCACCCAATGGGCTCAGGCCATGGAAGAGCTCAAAAGAACTTTGAAAATCAAGTTAGAGAGGTGGAGGAAAAGCTGGGAAGAGAAATGAGAGACATGAAGTCAAAGCATGAACAACAAATCAGCACCCTGCTAAAGGAGACCCAAAAAAATGTTGAAGAAAATAACACCTTGAAAAATAGGCTAACTCTATTGGCAAAAGAGGTTCAAGAAGCCAATGAGGAGAAGAATGCTTTCAAAAGCAGAATTAGCCAGATGGAAAAGGAGATTCAAAAGCTCACTGAAGAAAATAGTTCTTTCAAAATTAGAATGGCACAGATGGAGGCTAAGGACTTTGTGAGAAAGCAAGATATCACAGTACAAGCCCAAAAGAATGGAAAAATGGAAGATAATGTGAAATATCTCATGGGAAAAACAACTGACCTGGAAAATAGATCCAGGAGAGACAATTTAAAAATTATGGGCCTACCTGGAAGCCAGGATCAAAAAAAGAGCCTAGACATCATCTTTCATGAAATTATCAAGGAAAACTGCCCTGAGATTCTAGAACCAGAGGGCAAATATTCAAGGAATCCACAGAACACCGCATGAAAGAGATCCAAAAAGAGAAACTCCTAGGAACATTGTGGCCAAATTCCAGAGTTCCCAGGTCAAGGAGAAAATATTGCAAGCAGCTAGAAAGAAACAATTCAAGTACTGTGGAAATACAATCAGGATAACACAAGATCTAGCAGCCTCTATATTAAGGGATCGAAGGGCATGGAATAGGATATTCCAGAAGTCAAAGGAACTAGGACTAAAACCAAGAATCACCTACCCAGCAAAACTGAGTATAATACTTCAGGGGAAAAACTGGTCTTTCAATGAAATAGAGGATTTTCAAGCATTCTTGATGAAAAGACCAGAGCTGAAAAGAAAATTTGACTTTCAAACACAAGAATGAAGAGAACCATGAAAAGGTGAACAGCAAAGAGAAGTCGTAAGGGACTTACTAAAGTTGAACTGTTTACATTCCTACATGGAAAGACAATATTTGTAACTCTTGAAATATTTCAGTATCTAGGTACTGGGTGGGATTACACACACACACATGCACACACTCACACATACATAGAGACAGAGTGCACAGAGTGAATTGAAGAGGATGGGACCATATCTTAAAAAAAAAATGAAATCAAGCAGTGAGAGAGAAATATATTGGGAGGAGAAAGGGAGAAATGGAATGGGGCAAATTATCTCTCATAAAAGAGGCAAGCAAAAGACTCATTAGTGGAGGGATAAAGAGGGAAGGTGAGAGAAAAACATGAAGTCTACTCTCATCACATTCCACTAAAGGAAAGAATAAAATGTACACTCATTTTGGTAGGAAAACTTATCTCACAATACAGGAAAGTGGGGGATAAGGGGACAAGCAGGGTGGGGGGGATGATAGAAGGGAGGGCATGGGGAGGAGAGTGGAATTCGAGGTCAACACTCATGGGGAGGGCTAGGATCAAAAGAGAATAGAAGTAATGGGGGACAGGATAGGATGGAGGGAAATATAGTTAGTCCTATACAACACAACTATTATGGAAGTCATTTGCAAAACTACACAGATTTGGCCTATACTGAATTGCTTGCCTTCCAAAGGGAAGGGGTGGAGAGGGAGGGAGGTAAAGAAGTTGGAACTCAAAGTATTAGGATCAACTATCAAGTAATGTTCTTGCCACTAGGAAATAAGAAATATAGGTAAAGGGGTATAGAAAGCTATCTGGCCCTACAGGACAAAAGAGAAGACAGAGACAAGGGCAGAAGAGGGATGATAGAAGAGAGAGCAGATTGGTCATAGGGGCAATTAGAATACTTGGTGTTTGGGGGGGGGAGGGGTTAAAAGGGGAGAAAATTTGTAACCCAAAATTTTGTGAAAATGAATGTTAAAAGTTAAATAAATAAATTTAATTTAAAAAAAAAAGAAAATAAATTAGAAGTGAGAAAATCCATGAAAAAGGAAGCTGTAACTATTGTGCCATAAGAAATTTCCAAAGATGATTTCAGAAAAACCTGAGAAAACTTATTTGAGCATGTATGTAGGAAATATAAGCAGGGGAATAATTTATAATACAGCATCAACACTGCAGACACAAACATTTTGACTCTGATGATACAATAATCTACCATAATTCCAGAGAACCGGTGATGAATGGCACCCCCCTCTAGACAGAGAGGTGATGTATTAAGATGCCAAAACAAGACCTAAATTTTTGTACATGGTTAATGTGGGAATTTGTTTTACTTTACTATGGTTATTTGTTGAAAGGATTTCCCCTCCCCCTCATGGGGATGAGGGGGTAGGGGGAAGAAAAAATATATATGCTTGACAGTTGAAAAAATAAATTTTAATTGCAAAAAGAGGATATAGACAATTTTCTGATCATCTATATGATCCAACACAATGAAAAGAAAGCTGGTGGCACTGTTCATGTAACAAGTAAGAGAACACTTATGTCATAGGAAGTGACTAGTTGCTCCACAAAACTGAAAAGCAGTGGGGGTGGGTGAGGTCCATAACTATTCACTCAAACAGTTCAGAGTTACTAGCAAAGTACTTTACTACTTTCCTTTCAGATGAAAGCTTGATCCCACCTTTAATAATGGAAAATATCATAGAACTATTAACGAAATATGAGAAGATCAGTGATCCCTCCAAATACAGGCCATTTGGGTATTCATGTACTCTATACAAAGCATTCATGATGTATATCTTTTTTTTTTTAACCTGTAAACATCTACTAGAAAAAAAGCCATGTATATATATACATACATCTACACTTGTGTATGTACACATGTTTATACGTATATATGTGTGTATGTGTATTGGATGAGGAGCAAAAAGTATGCCAAAAACTTCCCAGAGATATAAAGAGCAAAGTCTTACTGATGGTAATCTTTGAACAAACTGCCCCAAAGTGCCATAACATTTATTCTGCCTTTGTTGAATTATCACATTGACTTTGACCTTCTCTGTCCATAGTCTGATTTTCCCCTTGATTACACATGTTAAAAAATTAAATTAAAAAGAAAAAAACCTTTGCTAAGCTAGGAAAATTTATAGTATTAAATTAATTGATTGACAATTCTGGTGCCTTTCCCCATAAAGAATGCTGTATGAAAATTGAATTCCTACTTTGGCTGCTTGAATTGAAAGGGGTAGGGAAGGATAGTAAGGTCATAGTACAAATTTGTCCTTTCCAACACATTCTTCTGAAAGGAATCAATGCAACCAAACTTTTAATTTTTCCTATCTTTATCCAAGCTACTCAACATGAGTAGACACTGAAAATGTACCACTGGTGTACTTGTAATGTCAAAAGAACTTGAGCAAGGTTACTTTAGTATGTTGGCTGGATGTCTGCTGCAAACTTAAGGTAAGATATAGGCAGGCATAGAGGGGTTACCGTTTGCATTTGTTGAATGAAAAATTCATAGCAATGAGATTATAGCTTTGAGTATTTGTGAAAAATAATATTAATAATTGTTAATGTGTATATAGCAGTTAAAGATTTGCAAAGCACATCTTCGTGTTTTATCCTCACAACAAGCTTGAAAGGTGGATATTACAGTTATTATAATCTCAGTTTTATACACAGGGCTTAAGCAGGGTGCCCATGGTCCCACAGTTAGTAAGTGTGAGAGCCTGGAAAGGTAAATGTGTTGAGTTCAGTTGAACTATGGAAGGTTAGAAAAGAGCTATTGATGTGCCCGAGATGTTTGCAAATAAATACATAACTTCTCCATCTTCAATCTTCTTATCCTAGTGACTTAGAAGAGCTTTGCAATCAAAAGCCACCTGATGCTAAAACTATTCATGGGGGAAAGGAAAAATCAACCTAAGGAACAAAATCAGTTGAAATCCCATGATACACTGATTAAGCCCAACATTCTGGGGAAGCTCAGCCGCTCTCTAAGCATATGATGGGTTCATTAATTTTAAGCTTCATATTTCTACTTCAGTGAAGTCCCGAATTCTTCTGGGACTGAAAAAAAGGGATGAATTGATGCTGTGAGACCTACCCTGTTGCTCTAAGCTACTCCTTGCTAGACTTGATGCATCGAAAATAACTGCAAATAGGTCCAATAGATGGGTAAGGTAAGTATTTATAACACCCAGGAGCTACAGCAGCAGAATCAACAATGATTCATAAGGAATTGTGCACAGACCACTAGTCTAGGTATTTGGAAAGATACAAAGTTCAGATCAAACTAAGTCCCTTTCTTCATGAGAAGTTTACAGTCTAACAGAACTAATGCCTAAAAGTGTGGAATACTCTAACATGAAGCTTCCTTAGACAAGCTTCTTAACTCTAGATGTCATACCATATATTTGGGATTATAGAATTTTAGAGCTGACAGGACACTAGAGATCACCTAGTCCAGGGGTGGGGAATCTGGGAATCTGCTGCCTAGAGGCCACGTGTGGCCCTCTAGGTCCTCAAGGGTAGCCAAACTTCACAAGTTTGGATTCAGTCAAAGGGCCACCCTTGTGGACTCCTGATAAATTGTGAGGAAATTAAAGCAGTCAGAGGAAAAATGAGTTCCCTAAAATTGCATTCCTGTAAGTGGCCAAGCTAAGATTAAAACCCCAGGCTCTCCCAATACCAAATCCAGGGATCTCTATTTTGGTGATTTTGTTCTCAACTTCTTAGAGAGACAACAGGTGATGAAACTCTCCCTCTTGCAGTCAGTTTTCATTTCTAGCAAATGTGCCCATTTATTTGATTCTATGTTTTATATATTTCCAAATGGAGCCCAACCAACCCTTTGTCTTCTAACCAAATCCCATAGCAATTACTTTCTGTTCTGACCAGAAACATTGAGTGTCTTCTCCACCCAGATTGATATCTGTGATGCCAAATTTGTCTCACTTCTTACCCAGCTCTCAGTCATTGAATAGACATGGTCTAAGACAAACTGAGACCTGGGAAAGACTTTAATTTAGAAAGGCCAAGGTCACCCACTGTACTCTGGGCCATTGCCAGTCATCTTGACCTTTGTCCTACCACTGGATCTTAATGATTCTGGAGGACAGAGTAGCCAGATGACTTTGTGCAGCTCTACCCCACTCATATCCAATTCACAGGCAAGTCAAGACTTCACCCTCATGATGTCATTGGTCTTCTTCAAGAATGAAGGGCCAACAAGGACAATGAATTGGCTTCTATTTTTATGCCTGTGTTTGGTTCTTCATTCTGTAAAACCCACTGTTTCTCCAATGTACTTGATGACTTCACCCTGCTTATTTATTTCAGATTATCTACTCATGGTACAACTTTCCCTTCCTGAAATCCCCTTCTGTTGCTTTGGGCAACGAATCACAGCATGAGACAGATAGCATGTTTCCCCTGATGCCAAAATGTTGTCAGCCTTCAACTTTGTCCTTCACAACTTGCCACCGAAAGTCTACCATTCAACTCACCCATACTCTTGCCCAGCCCCTGTGCTGTCAATTTCCAGGGCCTCATTTATGTGATCAAATTCTTTTTATGTAATCTCTGGGTATTTAGTCCCTCCCTCTCTTTCCTAATAAGCTCAATACCTGTGTCATCATCTTCTCCACCTTCAACCTTTCTCCCCTAAATAACACCAGTCTAGCAGTAGTCAATCTACTCAGTTCCCATAATCTGTCTGTTATCTACCTCAAGTATATACAGAAGTATTTGTACCTTACTACAAACTCCTCTCCCAACTCAAGTGAATTTTCTCAGTGTCAGAATTCCTAGCTATAGTTTTGCACAGGATCAGAGACTTAAGAGTTGGAAAGCATCTGGCGACATAATTAATGCACAGCAGACCCAGCTAATTCAAATCCAGGTCCTCAGGCTCCAAAGCCAGTTCTCTTCCTCCTATACCACCATGCTGAGTCTTAAGCAATTCAGTACTGAACTAAAAGTAACCCCAGTGATATTCATATCACCCTTGGAAGAAAACTGAGTTACAATATGGTCACAGCCACACCTTTGAGGTCTAGATGGAAAAGAGCCAATTCAACTGATTCTTTATCCAACTTATTTTCCTCTCCTAATAGTCAGTACCATGCAGTTTTATGGTAAATTATTTCTGAGTATTTCATATGTTTTGACTTTTTCTGCCTAGTTAGGCTATAATTGAAACTGTTAATCAAGTATTGGCAGCATGCTATATACAAGACATTATGCCAGGGACATGCCTCACTTATATCCCCTCCCCCAAGAAACTTGCAATGTAGTCATAGAGAAAAGACAAGTAACTATAATTTAAAAGAGGGTAGTAAACAAACAAGGTAAAAGAAAGGTATTAAAATATCTGCACTTCTTACCCCAAAAGCTAATTACTAATAATTAAAGGAGAAAAATGGGATCTGTCTTTGATATCTTTATATGACTGCTATGGCAGCTCAGAAAATAGAGAAGTAAACTCTGACTTAAGAATTCAAGAGAGAGTTTAGTTTATAGGCAACTGAGCAATATTTTGAGGGATGGGTATAATTTCAGGCAGAGAAGGAAAGGAGAATACTACAGGAGTAAAGGGGAAGGAGAGGAGGGATGAGCAAAAACAAAAAGGCATAAAAGTAGGAACAATGGATACTACAATTTGTATTGGCTAAACCATAGCCTGGACAGGTAGACCGGGCCCAGAATAAAGGACCCTAAACTCCAGGATAAGAAGTTAGGACTTCAATCTGTAAGTAATGGGCAACCATCAAAAAAGTTCTAAACAAACAAGTTCACTGGCTGTTAGACTACTCTGGCCCTGGTATGTTTGTGATAGAGAAGAGAATGACTAAAGGGGAAGGGATACATGAGGAAGAGACCAAGTGAGAGCCTCAATTTGTAGACTAGCCATGAGAGCAGAAAGCAGGTGACACATTTAAGAAATATAGATATAAAATCATTAAAACGTGGAGATTTCATGCATGATGATCAAAGGGGGAATTAAAGATGTCTCCAAGGTTCTGAATGCAGATGGCAAAAAGAATCGCCATGGCATGAACATAAATATATATTCATGCGTATGGAAGTTAGAAGAAGGAACAAGGATTTTTGCTTTGCTTTTCTTAGTGGAAAGGAGAAAAGAAGCTCCGTTTGGGACATGTTTCATTTAATGAATCAACAGAACATATAAGTAGACTACAAAAGATCGTAGAATCATACATTTAGAGCTGGAAAATACCTTAGTAGTCACCTAGCTCACGTCGCCTCATTTTACAACTGTTCAACAGGAAGTTAGAAATGCATGTTTGAGACACAGAGGGGTAGGCATAGCTGAAGACAGATTTTGTATCTTTCTATATATGTGTGATAGCTGAGACTTTGAGAGTGAGTGCCATAAGAAGGTTAAAAATAAAGGCTTGAGGAAAACCCACACTTAGGGGGCAGAAAGAGGAAGAGTAGTAAATAAGGAAGACAGAAAGATTCAGAGACATAAAAGAATAAGCAGGAAAAAGCAGCATCACAGAAGAGGCAAGACGGACTGGGACAATGGTCATAGGGAGGTTTAATCAAACAATAAGCATTTATTAAGCATCTACTATGTGCCAGGCACTGGGCTAAGTTCTAAGAATATAAAAAAAGGCAAAAAACAGCCCCAGAATCTAATTGGGAAGACAAGAAAGAAATATACACCAAGCAAGCTATAAACAGGATAAATAAGAAATAATTAACAGAAGCAAGGCATTAAAATTAGGAGGGATTGGAAAGGCTTCTTGTAGATGCCGGGATTTAAACAAGGTGATCTCCAAGAAAAGGTTATTGAACTTGTTCACGAGGACCTATCCCAAAGGCACAGTTTACTTTAATAAGAGAGTGGACTCTGCTTCTCCAGACATCTCCAGAGTCAGCAAGAATACTTATTGGTGAATGCTATCCAAGTGTGTGTTGGAGATGGAAGCCCTCAGGTCCATTCCAACTTCAAGTCCTTGTGATTCTATGATATTAGACTAGAGGCTCATGTACTGTCTTAGTTTTCTCTCTTCCTCAGCCCCTTGAACTGTGAAGTCTCCACGGAATAAGTACTTCTTAATCTTTTTGTTTGTTTGTTGTCATTATGGATATGGATATGGATCAAAACTGATATCCTGGAACCTCACAGTTATGTCTCTCCTTTTCACAAAAAGTAGATACTTTTAGCTCTTAAAGTTAGCTCTTTACAACCATGCTAGGAGGAACAAACTGAACAAGTTACCCCAAATAGACTCGGAAGCTATGTAAAGGGTGGTCTCCATATTAAGGAGAGAAGCCTAAGGGGAAGTAGAAGATGACAAGGTCTTTATTCTTCTAAATTTTGTTGAACGATGGCCCCTCAAGACTTCTACGTTTGAACTTCAAATGACCCAAAGAATACCATCTATTTTGCCTACAGAGGGTAGAACTGATACACCTATGACTTCTCCAGAGTGAATTTTAAAGTCCTTTAAAGTCAAATCATTAAGAACATTTATTCTCTCTCAAATCTTTTCATCTCCATTCCATTACTACCTCACTCTCTGCCTAACCTTTGAAAGTATTTTTAACTTTATATACATAATGTACTATTATTTTATGGTAAATGTGTGAATTTCTTTTGTCTGAGTAAGTTTATTAATTTCAAAGATTTTTTTTGAAGTTTTGGGGAGAGGACACCTAATGAGAAAGAAATGGCAAACTACTTCAGTATTGACGTATTTTTTAATATACAGAAGAGAACAGAAGGACATTTAGAAGGAATCATAGACAACCAGGACAGCTTCGAAGGAAACATATTGAATTTATTATGTACTTGTAAACAAAACCAATTGTAAATAAATATTAGTGTTTCAAATATAACACTATTTTTCTGTTCTAAAAAAAAGAACTATTTACGTAATGACTACCACAAATTCCACCATTACCTAGTAATTTGTAAATATTGATCTCAAACAGCAGTTTGCCTTCCTGTCCTTGGTGGGGCATTCAGTAAGATGGGTTTAGAGAGGGAGCCTGATACTGTAGGAAGCATTTGTATTATGTTCACTTTATATGTGCTATATCACTTGTATATTATTTGATCCACACAATACCCTTGGAATAGATGCTATTATTATCCCCACTTTACAGATGAAGAAACTGATGCCTACCTAAGTTAAGTGACTGGCCCATGGGCACAGACACAGAGTAACAGGGCTGGGGTTTGAATGCAAGAACTACAGATCCCAGGTCAGTGTTTTTTTCTCATCATACTACACTGTTCCTCCAAATGTAATTGTTTCCTGCTGAGGTAATACACAGTGCTGACCTTTCGTCTTAGAACTGGGGCCACTTTTTCCGACCAGTCTTACGAGTGAGATCACAAGCACCATATACATCTTTGGCTGCTAGGCCTCAGGGCTTCCCCCACCATTATGCCTCCCTCTGTAGACGTCACTAAAGGAGCATGTGCTCAGGCACAGAGAATGGACAAGTATCTGTCTACTGTGATTAGGAGATGGACTTTGCTTTTGTTACCTCCTGCCCCTAGCAAATTTTCTCATCTGATAATGAAGAAAAGGTCATGAATCTTATTTTCCATATCTAAAAATGAATGCTGTCACATAAAGAAATCCACCCAAAACAAAAGCCCCCACAGTTTCTCTGACTCATTTATTTCAATTACAAGCTTCTGCCCTTTCCTTATCCCTCTAAGCATCACAAGGAAATCAGCATGGAAGGAATCATGTGCTGGCCAAATACTTAAAGACCAAAAAAACTCACTGAAGCAAGAAGGGGATTAGCAAGGTCTGGTGGGGAGGACAGCTGGGCCAACCCATAGCTTGGTTAGAGCATTGGAGATTAGTAAGCAGTCAGAAATACAAAACAAATTAGTAGCTGTTACATCAGTGGAGGAACAACTTAGAGGTGCAAGAGACACTGGGCAGAGAAGGGCCTAAGGAAAGGTAAGGGAGGAAGCAATTCCTTTCAGAGTGGGGGGGAAAGAAAGCAAATGCTATTGAAAATATATGGCTCTCCATCATGAAAAATAACTCAACTGAAATTTGCTTTCAGCCCTTTTCAGAATTCCATCGTTTGGTTTAATGAATGGTAGCAAATTGATAATGAGCTCCTTTGATAAATGGCTTAGATGAGAACCATATTCATTTTTGCTGGAAAAAAGAATACTGAAATTTCAGTGAATGAAAGAGGAATGGTTGCTACAGGAATTATGCAAACTAAAATTCCTCATGATAGATTATTATGATGATTGAACTGAAATGGCACATTCTATCTCTTCTTATTTCATGGGGGAAAATGTAGAGAGGAATTTTGATGGTGGAATGGGTAGTGGCAATTATGATAGAAACCTGGTTTAATTGTGCATTATCATTACTTCTCTCTCTCTCTCTCTTTCTCTCTCCTCTCTCTCTCTCTCTTTCTCTTTCTCTTTCTCTCTTTTCTAGCTTAATTTTATTGTGTATTTGAATTTCATCAGAGAAGAAAACAAGGTAAGAGGTTTGGGGCTGCATTTCTGAAGGACTTTCTTCTCCAGAATTTTCCAGCTTCTTGCCTAGACTAGAATGGCAATGAGGAGACATCTCTTTTGGCTGCTTTGGCCACTACTGCTCCTTCACCAGGGTCATGCACAGTTCCCAAGGGAATGTGCTACCCTGGATGCATTGAGAAGTGGGGAATGTTGTCCAGACTTGAATCCAGGACTAGAGCCTGGAGCAGACAGCTGTGGCTCATCAACTGGGAAGGGCAGGTGCGATGCAGTTACTGCCGATTCCCGGCCTCATGGGCCCCAGTACCCACATGATGGCAGAGATGATCGTGAAGCCTGGCCCACTAGGTTCTTCAATAGGACCTGCCACTGCAATGGTAACTTCTCAGGATACAACTGCGGGACATGCAAACCCGGATGGAGAGGATCAACATGTGACCAAAGGATCCTTACAGGTAAATACAATAAAATAGGTTGAGAACACTGTATGAGAACTGAGGCAACAGTTTAAAAAGGGGGAGAAGCATTAAGTAAGAGAATGTTAAACAAAAATATTACACAGCAATAGAAATAAATTTTTTGAAAAAGGGAAACATTGAGTAGAAATAAGCAGATTCAGATTAGAGAATCAGGGAGCGAAATGGAGAAAGATTACCATAGGAATATGGAGTTGGAAAGGACCCTAAAGGTTCTCTAGCCCATTTCTCTCATTTTGCTGATGAGGAAACTGAGGCCCATAGAGATTAAGCAACTTACATAAGGTCATACAGGTAGGATAAGTGAGATTCAAATTCAGTTCCTGTGACTCCAAATAATAATAATAATGATGGAGTAAATAGTGAAAAAATAAATGAAATTAGAAGGAACAAGCTGAACAATGATCATGGTCACCATGGTAAAAAGCGGGGGAGAGATATTAAATTTGGAATGTGTGAACCTAGGACAGGATTCCAGCTTTGTGACTTACTATGTGTATGTTCTTTGATGATTCACTTAAATATAATTGTCCTCAGTTTCCTAACCTACAAATGAAGAAGTTGTATTACGTAACTGGAAAGTCTCTTCCAGCTCTGAATTAAATGAAATTATTATAGTAACAATGGAATTTATATTGATATTTGTATCAAAATATTAATATAATTCTTTAATGGATACTTCACCATATCTCATGGTCGTTAACATTAAAAATAAAAAGGAGGATGGAGTCATGTAAGGCAAAATGTTGTTCATATTCATCCCCCTCTAACTTCCTTAGGTGAATAGTAGATAATCAGAATAAAGTCATATAAAACCAAGACTCTTAATGAATGTCTGCCAATGTGGACCTGCCCCTTTCTCCAAAGAACCAAACACAATGACTGGCTGGGATATCATGAGGGCTCTGTATCAAGAGGCAGCTCCCATATAACCACAAAATCTAATTATCACCTCAGGAAAGTTTATGACCCAACCAAGAAGGAATGATCTCCCTGTCTCCTCTAAGAGATCCTCCACTATTGCTAAAGCACGATGGTAAAGCATGAAGGAAATATAGCAGGAGCTGGGATGTTTTCAAGGACTATTTCCCAGACTTATGGGGATGCTTTCAACTTCATAATCTTAAAACATTCTGACTAACAGCTATCCAACCAGAGAAAGCATTTAGCAACTACAAGATTACTTATAGAATTAGAATTTAAATGTATAATGAGTCCATTCCTTTATAGTTTTCCAAAGGATTTTATTCACAACTACTTGGTGATATAAGTAGGGTAAACATTATTATCCCTGTTTTATAAATGAAAAAATATTCAGTTAAGAAAAATGAAATGACTTGCCCAGGGCGAATCAGTTAGTTAATAACCATCAGGTCTCCTTGACACCAACTACAATGCTCTTTCCACTATTAACTGAGTAGCCTCACTTTAGTGATTTAGTGATTCAGTAACTGAATGTTAGCCAAAAATCTTCAAATGCAGAGGTTCCACTATCTACCTCACATACATATATCCTACTTTCACCTGGTTTTTCTCATATATCACTAACTATCAGAAAGAGTAATTCAAACTCACTAGAATTGTTTGACTTTACAGGTTACAACAAATACAATGGGACCTTCAACTTCAAAATATACTCCTTTATGTAGTGTTCTTTTCATAAGAGACTATCGTAGTAGGTAAAGAATGTTGACTAAACTTATACCTATGCTAATTTATGCATGTCTGATTCTCTTGTGTCTTTAGTGTTCTAGATTCCCTGGTGTATATTTGGCTTGAGGTAGAGTTGTGGAAGTTGTTTCCAGCAAATCTGTCCCAAAGACAGCTCACTACTTCATTTCAATTCACCCCATGTAAAGCATTTAGCACAGTACCTGTCACATAGTAGGTACTATATAAATCCTTTTTCCCTTCCATGTCCTTGACCTTAGAGCTCCTTTGAAATAAGAGAAAACAGAGAATACCATGGACAAAGAACAACTGGAAGTCTTTACTGTAAACTGATTTGATTTCTCATTAAATTAAGAGCACTAGATTTAGCATCAGAGAACTTAGGGTCAGACCCCACATCTACTGTTTGATCCTGCTATGTCTCTGGGAATGTCATTTCTTCTCTATTGGTCTCCATTTCCCAATATAAAATGAGGAGATCAGACAAGATCATTTCTAGGAATTTTCTTCCACTTCTACTTCATATTTAAACTACTGAAAAATGTATGAGCCCCAGTTTTCCAAGAACCACAATTCTACATCTTTCTATTTTGTGTATTGTCTCCTAGTATGGATTAATACTTAATTCTTATCTTCCAAGTTAGGAGAAACCTTCTAGACCTGAGTAAAGAAGAAAGAGACCGTTTTATCCGTGCCCTTGACATGGCAAAGCGCACTATTCATCCCCATTTGGTCATAGCCACCAGGAGATCTGAAGAATTACTGGGGACAGATGGCAATACACCACAGTTTGAAAATATTTCCATTTATAACTATTTTGTGTGGTCCCACTATTACTCAGTCAAAAAGACTTTCCTTGGGGAAGGGCAAGAGAGCTTTGGGGATGTGGATTTTTCTCACGAAGGCCCAGCATTTCTGACCTGGCATAGGTACCACCTACTGCAATTGGAGAGAGACATGCAGGTAAGCTTGGGGATAAATGCTGAGTGGGTTAGCTTTTAAGAATCTTTGCTTGGAAGCAAATTGCTTCTGAAAAACCAGTGTAATTGATGAGCTAAATACAGGGCTGGGAAGTAGCAATTCCATTGTTTCACTCTGATCTTAACACTAACTGGTTATTTAGCTATGTTCAACACAGTCCCTAAATATGACTTTTATGCTTCATAAACTGTCATAGAGGAGGAAACATCAGGTCTCCATACCTTTTAGTGCCATAGGAGCCACTTATAGGAGTGAATTCAAGCTTTATAAAACTATTGCAACCTTTTAATTAAATGATTTTTATCTTGTCTATCCATTTTCATTTTGTATAGCACATATCAAAAGATTGTTCCATTTATACTTTACGTCAAAGAGTGTAGATTATCCTCCAAAGTCATGATGTAGTAACTCTGAACTTTGATAGGTCCCTGATATTTATCAATGTATTTGAAAAAGAAAACTTTGTTGTTCAGCCATATCCAGCTCTTTGTGACCTCATTTGGTGTTTTCTTGGCAACATTCTACAGCAGTTTGCCATTTCCTTCTCCAGCTCTTTTTACAGATGAGGAAACTGAGGCAAACCAGGTTAAGTGACTTGCCCAGGGTCACATAGCTAATAAGTGTCTGAGACTGGATTTGAACTCACAGAGATGAGTCTTCCTGAATCCCAGCCAAGTGTTCTATCTGCTGGCCACCTAGCTGCCCTAAAATAAAACAAACAAATAAAAAAACCACAGAAATAGGCAAGATGATCTTATTGTGCTACAGAATAGTTTCTGTCACCAGGCACAGGTATCATTCTCTGTATACTGTGCTATTTTCATCTGCATCCACATTTCTAGTCTCTTGCCATCTAAGTCTAAAGTGGAAACCTGTTTAAAATGTTCCAGTGTGCTGATCTCATTTTTCATTGAAGTGCCTTTTCTTTATGTGACAAATCCTTAACGTGCCTATCTTTCTGATGGCCTCTAGCTTGGACAAAGCAATTTCCTGACTACTATTGAGGGTATGATAAAAATACTTTGAATCTGTTATTGAAGTGAGGGCCCTCATGCTATTTCTACTGGACTATCACTTGTGACAAGTGCTAGAGAGCATAAAATCAATTAGAAGATAACAGAGGTGAACTAGGGAAGGCACCAAGTACATACTGTTTAAGTGGTAAAAAAAAAAAAAAAAAGAAAAAAGGCATTGTACAACAAAAGACTTTCTAAAAAATCCTTATATCTTAAAACTATTTTGAAGGCATTTTCAGAATCTGATTTAATAATTTTTAAAGCAGGTGTGACAATTTCTGTTCATTGTTTTGCTTGCACTCAAAAAGAATGGCTGAAAAGAAGCTATCCAATTCATTAAATCACAGAGCTAAAGATAGTCCCATGAAATATTCTCTGTGTAGTTCCAGGATGATTAAATGATCTCAGCTGATACTTGGGGCTTCATATTTTATAGCTCTGATTACAAGTAAGACATTTAGAGGATTATGAGTAGATAAATCTGTCATCTGTAATTGGGTGCACATCCCTGTGCCCTCAAGTTATTTTCTCTTGGGCACATCATAATGAAAGGGCAGCTGGAAAATATGTAAAACTTCAATTTTGCCTATGCAAACTCCAACCACCTTGACTAGCATTATAGAAAACCAACTGCCCTGCAAATCTGGTCAATTAAATCCTGATGTGCAATGCTGTGGAAATGCCACATGAAGCTACTGGTACTTCAGAATGTTAATTATCAAACCACACATGCACTCTTGATGATTACTTTAAAAGGTTGCTACTAATTTTGAGAACGTACATGACAGTTTCAAAGTGAGAAATCTGTGTCCCACAGTGGACAAAAATCAGGAAAAAAATATTTTCTTGGCTTTTTGGCTATACAGATCTGCTAGAAGGGCTTCTTAGAATGTGATTTAGTATGCCAGGCATAACAGTAATTTATTGAGAGGAAAGAAGGGAAAGAAATGCAAGACTAAAAACAACACTTAAACTGAAAAAAGAGAAACTAAATGCAATTTCCCAAAGTACAAAAAAACTTATCAGAATTTATAAGTAAAATAAATGATTATGTTTACCTAGAACTCTTTAAATTAAGCATGGGCTCATGGACCTCATTAAAAAATGAGGGTGATGTTAACAAAAACCAGACCACAGAGCTAAGGGAACAGACAGAAATTAACCAAATTTTGACTCTACAGAGGTATATAAAATGTCCTTATCAATGTAATTGACATACATTATAACCAAGCTCTTACCTAACACCTTCTTCCCTATTAAAATGTCCTTTAAGAAGTCCCCAGAAACCAACCAAATTTATCTCTGGTATCCAGTTTGAGTCTTTATTCTTCACTTGGGTTGTTAAATGTCATAGAAAGTCACACCATCTTACCCATCAAGTAGGTAACTAATAAATGCTTGTCAAATAAATAAACTGAATTGAATTGAATGAAAGGGTTTCTTTTAACAGCAGTCCTAGTCAGTACAAAGATGCTGAATAGCACCTCAAGTTGGTCGGTCAACATAGTTACAAAACTCTGGAATTCAATTTATTTTTTAAAATATTAAGCATCTACAATATTCAACGCAGAGCACTAGATAAATAAAATACAAAGACAAAAATTAGACTTTGCTTTCAGGAAGCTTTCAGAGGGTGATTATAAAACACATGTAATGGAATTCAATTTCTTTTTAATGTTAAGCATCTACAATATTCAAAGCAGAATGCTAGATAAAATACAAAGACAAAAATTAGACTGCCTCCGGGAGGCTTTCATAGGATGACAAAACATGTGTACCAATCAATTAATACAAGATCATTTAAGGAAGGAGAGCACACTAAAAACTAGAGGATTAGGAAAGGTTTTATAAAAGAAGCTAACACCTAGTCTAGGCAATGCCTTGAAGGCAGCTAGATCTTCTCAAAAATGCAAGTGAGCAGGGAGTACATTCCAGGCATAGAGGGCAGCCTTGAAAAGGGATGGCATGGCAATGGAAGATATAATGAAAAGGTCATAGAAAAACCATAGTCCAGTTTGACTGGAATGTAGAATACATAAAATGAAACCAGTTTGGAAAGATTGATGAGAGGCAGATTGTGGAAAGAATTTTAATGCCAAATTGAAAAGTTTATATTTTATCCTACCAGAAATAAAAGAAATTAAGATAGTAGAACAATAGAACGGGAACTGAAAAATGATTATATTAAAAGTCAACTGAAGCCTTTTCCACTTGGCAGTGACGTGGTCAGATCTGTGTTTTAGCGATACTAAATGTCAGTTCTGGAATCCAAACACAAGCACCAACTCTATAAATGACCTTGACCTTCCCTTTCCCTCATGCTCTGGTGCTCACTGCTTTTTTGTTGCTCTTTTCCTGTGGGATGATGAATTGTATCCTTCCAAGCTGAAAACAATAGTTCTATCTATAGAGCTGTTTATTTGAGGGGCCATGTCCAAATTAATTGGAGAGCTGTCATCTCCAGCTAGATCTTAAACTAGAAGTTAAAGAGAGTGGGGAATCCTGGGAGATGAAAAAGATCATCACTCTTCCCAACCTTCTCCTAACATGTCACCTGCATCATTGATGTCTGTTTCTTTGACCTCTGGCCATGCAGTTCTTCATGTGTTCCTCTAGTCAGTTAACAGCCAACTGCAAATCTCTCAAGACTCCCTTAGGTAACTTGCTATGTCAGGTTTTCATGCTTCCAGCTTGCATGGGTCTTAATCCTCCCTCATCCAATCTGATTCTGTTTTACTGTCAGGCTCTGAAAAGACCTATATTAAACTGCTAGAGTCCTAATTCTGACTATAGGGGCATAGTTTTCATTTACAACATTGTTTACAGCCTTGGGGATTATCTCCGATGCTTCTGTTTTCATGGCTTTTTATATCCAGTCAGTTATGAAAGAGTATCTATCCTACCTCAAAACCACTTGTCATTTCTGTTTCCTCTTAGTTCCACTGCTACTACCCTATTCTAGGCCTTTGCTACCAGTCTCTTGGTCTAAAACTCTTAACAGGGATTTCTATTCTACTCCGTTCTAATAGTAATCTATCCCACCATTCACACAATACTAGAGTAATCTTTCTTGCACATAAAGCTAGTCATGTCACTTGTGATAAGAAAAAAAAAGTCCCCATTGACTAAAGAGTAAATTTCAAACTTCTTTGTCCACAATTCGAGGCCTTCCATAATCTAGCAATATCCTGTTTTTCCAGTGTCATCTCATATGTGTACACTCCACACACTCTGTGCACCAGCAAACTAGTATACTGAATATACTACACTCTTGTTCTGCTGTACCTTCGTTCGGTTCACCCTGTTTCCTGTGGTTGCAATGTTGTCTTCCCTCATCTTTTAATCTTCCTGCCTATAAATTGGACTCAAGTACTACCTTCTCTAGAAAGCCTTTCTTAATTGTCCAAGGTACTTTGTGCCTTAGCCTTCACCTGCCTCTTGGCTTTGCGTCTCTCTAAAGTCTTTATCCTGCAATGTTGTATATGATTGTGATCTGTGTTTCTGTCTTATTTCCCATGAGACTTAAGCTCCATGAAAGGGTATGGACTATGTGTTTTTTAAGCTTTCTGTCTCCCTCTGTAAACACAATGATTTCCACCTCGTAGCAGTTTAGCACATGTTTACCGAATGAATACTGTTGTTGTCTGAAGAGTTGCTATTTCATTTAACTGTTGAATACAGTTTTGCCTAAAGCTGTGTTTTCAAGCAACCAATTAACACCGTTAGGTGGGGTTTGACTGCACCTTTTATCCCCATCTTGTTAGTCTTTCACATCTGCTTGAGACAGATGCTTGTGTGCCTTTACTTCACTGACAGAGTAAACAATAGAAGAAAGTAGAAACTTCTAGGGGGAAAAATGGTGTCACTGACAATTGCTGCTGAAAACCAAGTAAATTTTGCAGATTAAATCCTTCATATCTTTAAAGAAGCTTTCAAATGATTTGTGTCATGTCATATCATATCATATAATGGGCTTAATTTTCCAGTGCCTAAATCACTCTATTAGCTTAGGGGCTCATTTACATACATTGGTCCTGTGTAGGCACTATCAATACTCTATGAAAAACTAAGGGGAACAGAGAGCTAGTTATCTAAATTTCTATCTGAGAGTGACTTTAGCAAAAAAGAAAATTTGACCTGAAAGTGATTTTATTAGGAAACACTAATAGCATTTCTGTGGTTTAGGAGATGCTGCAGGACCCCACTTTTGCCCTTCCATATTGGAATTTTGCTACTGGAGGGAACACCTGTGATATCTGCACAGACGACTTGATGGGCTCAAGAAGCAATTTTGATTTTTCTCTGATAAGTCCGAATTCTGTCTTTTCACAATGGCGAGTTTTGTGTGAATCTGTTCAAGATTATGACACTCTGGGAACCATTTGTAACAGTAAGTTACAATTTCAACCAAGGACCCTGAATTCTTTAACAGGCAAAGGCATCAAGCAAATTACCTGGGAAGGGGTGAGATAGAATATGCCTATCAATACTTCAAAGAACTAGGATGCTACTGATAAAGGCTGAGCAAGTGCTAGTACTTTTGATGCATGGAGCAAGCAGCACAACTTAATCAGTTTTTTTATTCATAATATAAAAATAAGGGAGATACAGTCTAGACCTCTGATTTGATTGTTGTAGGGAACTCCCAGATGAGGAAACTGTATCTGCCAATGCAGGCTGACACATTCTATGCAACTTATGACTTCTCCAAAGTCAAACAGATAATACATATTGAGGCCAGACTTGATTTGAGATTTTCCTTATTTCAAGTACAGCTTGAAGCACAAACTATCTATGAAGGCATCTTTCACAAAAATAATACAAGAAGTCATTAAGACAGATTCAGTTGAGTAGCAGGGGATACAGTACCACTACAGTGGCTATTACTCTGCTAGAGTTCACCCTTTAAATTCTGATGCCTTGGGAAAACCTCAATTGTAGCAAATGTAGGAAATGAATAAGAAAGAACTGAAAGGTAAAGTCATACCCCCAGCTAATTTTGTGAATTGGCTGCCGTGCCTGCTTATGATTCTGGTATGAATATATTCCTTCTTTGCTGCAAAGCCTAAACTTTCTACTCCTTACTAGTTGCTTTGTGAGTTGCTTTGCTCCCCCCCAAAATGTATCATCTAATAATTTTCGGATTATCTAGCCCACTTTATTTCATTCCAATTTTTACTCAACAGCTCTCTGAGGTGATCCAGAGGCTATAGATTGTCCATGCTTTTCAGACCCTTTATTGTTGACCAGAAATCTACTCATTTTAACATTAATTTCCACATGCGTTCTTTAAAAGTAATAGCTGTGGATTAATCCTCTCATATTCAATACTGATCAGAGTCTTTCTGCCATAATCATACTTCTTGTTGGGCTGTTTAAAGTGAAAAATTTTCAGTGGAAGATGCCAAGATGGTTATGGAGTTAGAAGACATATAAAAGGGAAGAGGGAAAGAACTGCATTTACTTCATTTTGGAGTATAAGGAGTTTCATTAACTAACAGCCACTCTCTAGAGCTGTGTAAGTTTAGAGCTGGAAGAGAGCTTAGATATCACCTCTTCCTTTTATAGATCATAAAAATCGTAAGACATAGTCCTCAAAGAGACCTTAGATATCAGCTAACCCAATCCTCTCCATCATCCTCCATCATCTTACAGATAAAGAGACTAAGACCAAAAAACGGAAGAGACTTTCTCTACCTGAAATGGTCAGTAAGGGATTCAAACACAACTTAAGTAATTAAGGATAAACAAAAGTGAGAATTTTCTAGCCAGAAGGATAAAATTTCTCACTTTGAATAGACGTAAAGAATATAGTCATGGTAATAGCTAACATTAACTTAGCATCTAATATGCTCTTTAATATGCCAGGCATGCTGCTAAAAGATAGTCTCATTTGATCCTCACAAGAACCTTGAGAGGTGACTTGCTATGGGATATGCAGCTAGAAAGCACCTGAGGTTGAATTTGAACTCAGGACTTTTTGACTTCAGGTTCTATCACCTTCTATAGAAGATGTTTTGTGTTGTATAAAAAAAAAAAAAGGAATGTATTGAATTCTCATCTGGGAAGTTGGTTCAGAATGGCTCTTCCTCAAAGCAAGAAACTGGAACAAAGGTTTCTCAAGGGTCCTTTAAGCCCCATGACTTTTTTATATCTCTCTATATAACTATCATTTTGTTTGGGGGCTCCCACAGTGCTTCTTAAACATCATGATGATACCATACTGGGAAAATATAAGATGATAAGTGAAATTAGAGAAGAAAGAGAAAGGATGTAAGTAGGGAAGGAAGGACAGAAGGAGGGAAAGAAGAAAAATAGGGAGGAAGAGAAGAAGGGAAGAAGGAAGGAAGGAAGGAAGGAAGGAAGGAAGGAAGGAAGGAAGGAAGGAAGGAAGGAAGGAAGGAAGGAAGGAAGGAAGGAAGGAAGGAAAAGTGAGGAAGAAAGGAAGGGAGGAAGGCAGGCCATTGTTTCACTCAATAGTTGCACCCTCTTTTTTATGTAAGTCAATAGTAGATGAAATACATCTTTTTTGTCTAATATTTTACAATTTGCACAGCAATTTCACATTCATTACCTAAACTAACACTCACAACTCACAGCAACAACTGGAGATTTTAAAGTTTAACATGATTAGTAAGGGGTGAAGTCAAATCCAAAACTCTTGAGGTTTTTTGTACTCCTAATTCTGTGCTCTTTGCTGTTGCATTGTTGCCTCATTATAAGGTTCTACTTATAATTTGCAATGTACAAGTATTTAGGGGCAGAAGCAAGTGGTTTAGAAAAGAAAAACATTGTACCAGCCACACACAAGCACAGTCTTGCTAGGTTTGTCCTTTATGGTAATTGAGCACATGAACTAGAGATAGACAAGCAGCAAGACAGATAACACTAGCAAGCACTGCTTTGCCCTGTCATACAATACAACATTTTTGGAATTTTTTACTAAATGACTATTATATGTGTATATATACATATATGTATATATGAAATATATACATATATGTATATACACATATATGTATATATGAAATATATACATGCATTATATATATAATATGTGTAGTACTTACTTTATCAGTCTAGTTAATCAAACCACACAATCCAACCAGACTCATTAACTTCAGGGTCAATGTATTTTAAAAGAATCTTCATAAAAATACATGTTTTCTTTTTTTCTTTGAGATAAAGTTGGATTACAAAGCACCTAGAGGTGCTTCTAGGGAACAAATAGTCCAACAGTTCAAAAGCATTTGCTAAAATGGTTAGTCTTATAATTTATAAGGCTACATAATCCTCAATTAAATAATATGCTTTTGAGGTAGGGGAGGTGGGGAAACTGTTATGAATTCTGGCATGTTCTCCATCTGCCTCAGTCTGACTGTCCCCTTCCCTCCCTCTCCTCTTTATTTCTCTTTCTCCCTTCTTTACTCTCTATCTCAATCTCTCTCTCTCTCAGTCTTTCTCCCTGTCTCTCTTTTTCTGTCTCTTTCTATATGCCTTCCTATCTGAGTCTCTGTCTTTCTGTATTTGTCTCTTTGTCTCTCAGTATCTCTGTTTCTCTGTCTCTTTCTTTCTGTGCCTTTGTCTATATCTGTGTGTGTGTGTGTGTGTGTGTGTGTGTGTGTGTCACTGTGAGGATCACTTAAATGTGGAACTTCTTCCAAAAAAGGAGATTAACAAGTCTTTTCTAATATGTGCTTTGAGACAGTTGCCTACCTGAGACCCTGAGTGCTTCAGTTATTTGCTCATGGTCACACAGATAATCCAAAATCAAGGGCATTTGAAATCAGAGTCTTTCTCGGGACATTTATTCACTAAACCATTGTCGCTCACATATGCAAAGTCTTTGTTTTCTTATTTTCTTTGAAGTCCTAGCTTTTATAGTGCAGATTTTCAGGCCCTGGCTCTTTTACCTTAAACTCACTAGTTCACTTAAGTGCTCTAATCCTTGTTAGGTGCTTGGGAAAATATTCAGGCTTTTGTTTAGAGTAAACAATTCTAGAAGAAACAGAATGGATCATATTTCTATAGTTCTCACAGCTTTAAAAAACAGCTTTCCTTACAACAATCCTGTAAAGCAAGCAGTTCAAGGATGTTTATTTTCATTTGACATCAAGGACAACTGAGATTTAGAGAAATTTAGTGATATAGTTCAGTAGAAAGAGTTTTGCATGTAGTCTGAGGACCTCAGCTCTGATCCTGTCTCTTTCACTTAGTAGCTAAGTGACCTTGAGCATTTCCCTCTCTTAGGCCTTAGCATCACATCTGTAAAATCTAGGGTTGGATAAAATGATCTCTGAAGTCCTTATATATGTCAAGTAAAGCCTGGGTTTGAGGTAGGGTTTTATTTAGTTAGCAATTAATTTCTAATTAATTTAGTTAGTAATTAATGTCCAATTAATATTGTTTGTTGAAAAATACATTTATATTGATTTCTTTCATTTGACATTACTTACATTTGCTCCCCCTCCCAGGGACCCATCCCTTAAAACAAAGACTAAAATGGAAAGAGAAAAATAAGCCAGCTCAATAAAAAAATTTAATATTACATATAATTCTTCACATACAGTCTCCCACCTCTATAAAAAAGTTGGGAAAATAATTCCTCTATCTCTTTGGGGGGGGGGGGCGGGGCAAGCTTAGTAATGATGAGGAGGAAGAAAGGAAGAAAAGAGAAGAAAAAAAGGGACATCATAACACTCAGTTTTGATTGTTTTATTGTTTCGTTCATTTACATGGTTGCATTCATTTTATTTCTTTTTCTGGTTCTCCTTATTCACTTTGACTTAGCTCCTATTAAGTCCTCCTGTACTTGGTGTGGGCATTTTTTTAGTTAATAAACTCAAACCATCCAATCAATATTCTTTTTAAAATATTAATAGGGATATTTAAAGTGATACTTTAATTTTAATACATTCTCCAGAGCTAGTCCTGAACATATGTATGCTTGCTTGCAGCCTGGCTTGTTTGTTTACATCTTTGTGGAGGGGAAAGGGCTTAATCTCCTATCTCCTGTCTATTATTCAGTCCTTGGTTCCCTCTCACCTTAATACCTCTGCCCTTTTCTATCTCAGGAAACTGTCTTCTGTTGTTGAGACTGTGCATTTGTGATGTTTTAGAACCATGACAGGGGTTTGACTAGCTGTAAAATGTCTCCTTTCTTTCCATGATTCCAAGGCACAGAAGGAGGACCTATTCGAAGGAACCCTGCTGGAAACGTAGCAAGGCCCATGGTGCAACGTCTCCCTGCACCACAGGATGTCGCTCAGTGCTTGGAAGTTGATGTATTCGATACTCCTCCCTTTTATTCCAATTCAACAAACAGTTTCCGAAACACGGTGGAAGGCAAGTAGACAAAGTGAGGGATTTGGACCCCTTCTGCTTCAAAGGAGTTACAAGGAGACTTTAGACAGCATATAATGTCAGTGGAGCTTTTTTGTGTGCATTGAACCCTGGTGGAACCTATGAATCCCTTATCAGAAACACAGTTGTTTTTTTAAAAAGTGCAGCATAAAATACATAGTATTATAAAAGAAACAGATTATAGTGAAATACTGTTACCAAAATATTTTAATAGCAATTTTATGAACCACAAGTTAAGAACCCCCAGATCTGGTTCAATTCTATAACAGTGTAATAAATGCTGCAGTTCGGGTCTGATAACTTTAAAAACCACCTTGATCCTGTGGTTTTATTTCAATTAGTCACCATTGTTTTCCCCAGGAAGGACTTTCTAATTGAAGAATTCAGACTGTAGAACTTGTTCTAAAAATCTTAAAAGGACAGGCCTCAGATTATGTTACAGGATTTCAAAGCAGGGGCAAAATCTATTTTCCATTGTGTTCAGAGAACCAATTTAAAGCTATAAGAATTCCACATTTCTGTTTTATTTCTGGACTTTTGTTCTTTCCATATCTAGGCTAGTTTCAGCGCTTTTTTGGTTTATTTTAATAAGCAATTAGGCAGACAGAATCAGGAATAGATTTAGTGAATAATAACTATAGCATAGCTAAAATGGGCATATACTGAGTACAATCTGTAACTCTTTTCTGAAAAAAAGCACTAGTTTATACTTAGCGATACTCATTTTAAAAAAGAATAATGATGGGGCTGGTGGGAAAGATTAGGCTTGGGAGAATGACTTCTAAAAGTTCAATTAATGATGAGAGGTAAAAATATATTTTCTTTCCCCTTTTCCCTCATTCCTACATGACAATCAAAAAGAGAGAGAAAAAGAGAGAAATAAGGAAGGAAGGAAGGAAGGAAGGAAGGAAGGAAGGAAGGAAGGAAGGAAGGAAGGAAGGAAGGAAGGAAGGAAGGAAGGAAGGAAGGAAGGAAATTATTATGTTAATGATTGTTTTAAACTTTTCTTGTTAATAACAAGCGAACAATATTATCACCCCAGGATTTCATGTGGCATGTTCACTGGACATGATCAATTTCAAATTAATCCATTGAATGGGTTGTACAAAACCGGATAAATGCTTATAACAAGGTGCTTCAGAACACTGAAAGAAGAAGGCACACAGTGATCCAGGCTTCAATGAGGCATATCCCTAGAAAAGTTCAGTATCAGAAACACAACACGGATACAGAGGCAATTAGCAAAATTTGATAAACATTTTGAGACTCAGATTTCCAGATGGTTAGGACTAGTGCAGAGATGGCGGGGAAGCTTCTCTGAGAAATCGTAGCTTCCCCACACCATAAGGTAGGTTTCTAAATATAAATGTGCTGACAGTCGTTTGTCAGGAATAAGGTAGGAAGCTGAAATAACAGCTGGTGCATTCGGATGAGTATATATGATAGACTGGGTAGTATCCCTCGGAATTGTGTCAGCAATTTTCAGTTGAATTTGAAGTTTTCCACTTCCTTTCTTTCCTCATTTATGGAAAGTAGCTGTCTATTGTTCTAGTTTTAGTACTCTAAATATTTTGCCTAGTGTCCTTAGTGGTGATTTTTTTTAATCTGGAAATCTCACATGCCTGTTAATTTCCTCCCTTTTTCTATTCTGGACTGCTCTCAAATCCTTCCTATAATCATCTTGTTTGAATAGCCAGATAGGGTGACAAATTTGGGAATCGATTTAATGAATAATCATACTATCCCAGGATTTAGCTCTAGAATAGATTCTTAGGCATCATTTAATCTAGGAGGTCAAGCAAACTGCAGGTTGAGGGCCCAATCCACACTCCCCTGACCCCTCTTTTGGTATGGCCTTCAAGCTAAGAATATTTTTTACATATTTAAAAATGCAAAACGTTATAAAAACTTCTTTTAATATAAAAACCATTCCTAGCTCATGGAGCCAGATGAAAACAGGCAACAGGCAGGAAGGGAAAGATTTGGTGAGGCCATAGTATGTTGCCACTTGATCTTATCCAATCCCCTCACTTTACAAATGAGGAAACTGAGACTGTGATGAGCAAAATAGCTTGCCGAATCCCACAAAGATAATGAGAAGAGCCACGATAGATTTCCAAGTCCCTGGATACCTAATCTAATACTCTTTCTACCACGTTACATTTCTTCTGAAAATTATTTTATGGAGACTAAAGTGATAGATACAGTGCGTGCAGAACTCATATCACAGTATTCTTTTCTAAAAAGTATGTGGATTAATGCTTACTAATGTCAACCAAAAGAGAGAACAAAACTGGCAAAGTGACCCTCAAGTGTACATTCAGTGTTTCCTATTATAAACCTAAAAATAGTGTCATCTTGCAGGGTGACAATCAATTGTAGGTTCCTAAGAAACAATCTTATTATACATATAAATGGGGCAATCTGATGAGTTCTGGAAGAAAATTGCTTCCTATTTTTAAAATTTTAATGGTTATCAGACTGTCCATCCTTACTTTTTACATCTAGGTTACAGCGATCCTACAGGGAGATATGACCCTGCAGTGCGAAGCCTTCATAATTTGGCTCATCTGTTTCTGAATGGAACAGGAGGACAGACCCATTTGTCTCCCAATGATCCTATTTTTGTCCTTCTACACACTTTCACTGATGCGGTTTTTGATGAATGGCTGAGGAGATACAATCCTGGTAAGGTATTTTTGTTCATGGTTTTTGCAGGCTCAGCAAAGTGAACCATTCTGATAGAGTCGTTATCACTACACCAACTACTCAACAGACATAAAGTGCCCTTTAACATTAGAGTAGAATCGCCATAATTTCCAATCATTTCCACAACATTGAAAGCCACTTAGAGAGAACAAGCATCAGATGTGTTCAGGATAGTTAATATAATTTGACAGTTGCTGCAAAGCATGCTAGGATGACGCAGGTCATACCCAAGACAACTAAGATTTCCATGAAAAATTACCACCACATCCTCTCGTCTTTTTCCTCCTCCAACTCCCTAAAAGAGATTAATTCTGCCATAACTGAATTTGAAGAATGACTATTCAAACCTGCTCAGAGGCCTCAGGGACTGAAACAGAATTAGATAGTGTCCTAATACACTGTGCTGTTTTATATCACATGTTGACTTCTCACAAATGAAAACTTGATTGAAGTTGCAAAGTTAATCCTTAATTTTCCTGCCCCATAGTATAACATACCTTTTAAAACTGTCTTAGGAAGAACATTTTAAATTTCCTACCAATCTCCTTCACTTTGCCATTCTAATCTAGTAGTCTCAAATTACTTTCCAGTTAAGTAAAGTTGATTCTACTGGTTGAAAGGGCATAAATGGTTCAAGGATTAGAAATGTTCTACCTGTCTAGACTCTTCTCATCTGTATAGTGAAGAAGCTAAACTAGATAATTGCTATGCTTTCTTCTGGTTCTATCAGTTCATAATTTATGATCTTATGCCTCTGTCTTACAACATACACATACTAAAGTTAATTTTTATTAGTCCTTTTTTTCCTGCAGTGACTTTCTATCCTGAGAAAAAGGTGATTTTTATATAATACACAAATGAAAATGGTAGAAAATAATTGCAAAGTCTATTTAATCACATCAGTAATAGCTAAAATTTATGTAACACTTGAAGTTTTATGAAATGTTTTATAAATATTATCTCATTTTATTATCACAACTCTAGAAGTCTTTTATTCCCCATTTTACAGATGAGGAAACTGAGGAAGGCAGAGGTTAAATGACTTGCCCAGGGTCACACAGATAATGAATATCTAACAGTGAGTTTGAACTTCCTGACTCCAGGTCTAGCACTCTCTCAAATGTACCACCTTGCTGCCTCTAAATACAAAGTATCATTAACATATATGATAAAATATTCAAAGTATAGGGTCATTAAACACAAACGTATTTATAGAGTTTCCTAAATATTCCATGTGTCTGAATGTGGCCCTTAGAAAAATATTTGTAGGAATATTAACTTAAATAGTGATTTACGGCTATAAAATGTATTCATTACCACATCTTATTTTCATATTACAAATGCTTGTGGAATGAGTGAATGGATGGATGAATACTATGGCATCATGTGTAAACTGTTATTTTCACATCAGAGTATAGTTTAATGATATGTGAAAGCCCAGGCAGCTACTCAGTGGTCGTACCATGACTCAAACCCAGGCCCTCTGCCTAAAAGTATAGTAGTAACAATGCCATTATGTTGGAGAGAGAAACATACTTGGGTGAAAAAAAAATAGTAACTACTCTGACATTATTTAAAGAGGAGAATTTTTCTATTGTAAATAGATATCATAGTTACCCCTGCCCCTGGGGAGACTGAGCTTGACCTCAAGAGTTCTGAGTTGAACTGGGCTAGAAATTCAGTTTCACAAGCAACTAGGTAGAGTGCCAAACCTAGAGTCAGGAAGACCTGAATTCACATCAGGCTTGAAACACTTACTACCTGTGTGATCTATATAACTTATATAATCCTGTTTGCCTCACTTTCCTCCTCTGTAAAATAAAGTGGAGAAGGAAATGACAAACCACTCCAGTATCTTTGCAAAGAAAACCCCTAAAGGGATCACAAAGAGTCAGACCTGATTGGATAACAACAACAAAAATTCATGGAGTATTTGCACTAAGTTTTGCATTGATGTGGTAAACTGAGCCCCTGAAACAGTGTTAGGGGACAAAATACCAGATTGTCTGAGGAGAAGCAGAAAAACCCAGGAAGGAAGGAAAGAAGGAAGGAAGGAAGGAAGGAAGAGAGAGAGAGAGAGAGAGAGAGAGAGAGAGAGAGAGAGAGAGAGAGAGAGAGAAGGAAGGAAGGAAGGAAGGAAGGAAGGAAGGAAGGAAGGAAGGAAGGAAGGAAGGAAGGAAGGAAGGAAGGAAAGAGAAACAAAGAAAGAAAGAAAGAGAGAGAGAAAGAAAGAAAGAAAGAAAGAAAGAAAGAAAGAAAGAAAGAAAGAAAGAAAGAAAGAAAGAAAGAAGGAAAGAAAGAAAGGAAGAAAGAAAGAAAGAAAGAAAGAAAGAAAGAAAGAAAGAAAGAAAGAAAGAAAGAAAGAAAGAAAGAAAGAAAGAAAGAAGGAAAGAAAGAAAGGAAGAAAGAAAGAAAGAAAGAAAGAAAGAAAGAAAGAAAGAAAGAAAGAAAGAAAGAAAGAAAGAAAGAAAGAAGGAAGGAAAGAAAGAAAGAAAGAAAGAAAGAAAGAAAGAAAGAAAGAAAGAAAGAAAGAAAGAAAGAAAGAAAGAAAGAAAGAAAGAAAGAAGGAAGGAAAGAAAGAAAGAAAGAAAGAAAGAAAGTCAAAAGTTTGGGCTCATTTTTGAAGGGAAAAACTGAAAATCAGTGTATTCAGAGTAGACATGTAAAAACTAGTTAAGGGAAAATGAGGAGTTAAAACGATTTGCTAAATAATTAAATAACCTACTCTAACAATTAAAGAATCATCAAGAGAAATATTCTCCACGAATAGTCACCACTCTGGGTGCTAAAGCCCCTTTTATTTGTTTTTGACAATGTATGTCTTCTTCAGGGGAGTTAGGTGGCACAGTAGATAGAGTGCTGAGCCTGGAGTCAGGAGGACTTATCTATGTGAGCTCAAATCTGGCTAGAGACACTGGCTGTGTGATCCTGGGCAAGTCATTTAATCCCCTTTACCTCAGCTCTTCATCTGTGAAAACGAGCTGGAGCAGCAAATGGCACGCCTCTCCAGCGTCTTTGCCAAGAGAACCCCAAATGGGGTAACAGAGAATCAGACACAACTGAACAGCAGCATGGAGGTCTGCACATAATTCAATTACATGCAATTCAACAATCCCAAATTACAAGATGGCATAGAATGTGTCTTTTTAAAAGGCAAAACTACGATTGTTGGTCATGTATATAACATCAGTTTTGTAATATGTTTGAACAGATTGAAAATATCTCTTTTCATTTGAAATATGGCAACTTAAATCAACAAATAAATATGCATTAAACGCCCACATGCAGGACCCTGTGCTAGACGCTGGGGAAGCAGAAACAATAATGAGACTGTTCTTGCCCTTACACTTTACTTTACTAGGGTAAAATTATATATATGCAGATGAGTATATAAGAGTCAGACATGACTGAAAAATGATTGGACATACAGATAAGTGAACACAAAGTAATTTCAGAATAATAGATGAGGGATCTGTATGGGTTTCTAGAAGGAGATGGCAGCCGAACTGAGCCTTGAAGGAAGTTAGGGAATCTATGAGACAGAAGTGAGGAAGGCTTGCATTCCAGACATCGGAAACAGACTCTTGCACAGGCCTGGAAATCAAAGTTGGCATTTTAAGTTTGTTGAGAACCTACTATTCCATCTTGGCCAGAATATAGAGTGAATGAAGGGCAATGGAATTAAATAAATCTGAAGAGTTAGGCTGGGACAGATTGGGGATAAGGAGTCTTTAAATGTCAGGCTGAACAGGTCTCCCTCAACAAAGGAAGTGTTTTTAAGGTTTGGTTCTGAACTGCTCATGACAATAGTAGGACATGGCCTCATTGTGCATTTAAAAAGGAAGTGAATTTTCTAGTGCAGAAACAAAGGTGTGGATATTTATACTTTCTATGATGGTTAAATTCACAATTTTATAATGAAAGTGAATTATTTGCATTTGTGAGTTTCTACAAGTTTCAGTCCCTTCATTTACACAAACACACGCACACACTGAGTCCCTTCGTTTTTACATTAGTTGTGTTACTATAGTAAAAGATATATCAGTGTTTCCATTGCAAACCTTGATTTTTAGGGAATTATAACTCAGTCATACAACTTCATTCTGCACTTCAGTCCAGAATAGTTAATTTCCTTTCCCCTAAATATGCATACATGTGCACCCTGTTAGATCAATGAAGTAAAGATAAAGTCCTGTATTATCAGGATTTATGATTTTTCTTAAATTTTATTCCTTTAAGCAGGGGCTTGGTTATGGGAGAAAAGAATTTCCCAAATCAGAGATTTTGTCAAAATGGTCTATGTTGTAACCTGCTTGGTTTTCTTAATACATTCTTTTCCATAAGCATCTCTGGTCATAATATGGCTATCATCCTCTTGTACATTAGAGTTATTCTTTCCTATAAGATTTCTTGTGCACATTCAGGTTGGGGCTTTTGTTTGGGGATTTTTTTATAAAACAATTAACTTTTAAAAAATAAATATCAGGCTAGGGAGTTCTCCTTCACTAGAGGTTTTCAAGCAAAGGCTGGTTGTCACTGGTTGGGTAAGTAGTTGAAGCTCTTAGTCATGTACAGATGGGAATAGATGAGTTTTGAAGTCTCCTACTATTCTGCAAATTTGTTATTCTGAGTTTATCTTGTATCTGAGAGATAATAGAATGTCGCTAAAAACTTTTCAACAGGATTGTGACATGGTCAGACCTGTGATTTGGGAAAATTTGTTTTCTAGGTGGAAGCAGCTAGATGACTCGATGGATAGAGGACTCGGCCTGGAGTGAGGAAGTTTTGCTTGGTGTTTACTCATTCCTCAGTTGTGTCTTACTCTTCATGAACCCTTTTGGGGTTTTCTTGCCAAAGACACTGGAGTGATTTGCCATATCCTTCTCCAGCTCATTTTATAAATAAGGAGACTGAGGCAAACAGGATTAAGCAACTTGCCCAGGGTCACACAGCTAGAAAGTGTCTGCAGCTGGATTACTCTGAGTCGAGGCATAGTGTTCTATCCAGTGAGTCATCTAGCTCAGTGAAGACTCAAATTCAAATACAGTGTCACATACTTACTAGCTATGTGACTCTGGGCAAGTCACAACCTCAGTTTACCTTGGAAACAGCTTTGACAAGAAAACTCCATGGACAATATTGGCATGATATGATCCAAGGGGACATGAAGAGACAGACACAATTGAATGACAACAATTTTCTAGGTACATGGAGGATGGACTAGAAAAAAAGAGAGATGGGAAGGAGCATTTATAACAGGGACACTCTTGCACATCAAAGATGATGAGTTACAGTAGTGGTTGTATAAGGACAGGTGGCTAAGAAAGATATTAAAGAAGAAGAATCAAGAATTCTCAGCAACTGGTCGCAGGTTCCTTATTTTCATCTCTAAATACTTCCCCTTCCATATTTTCTGATGGACCTGGATGTATTCCTTAAAGTATCATGCAGTAATCATGTTCATTTCTGAATGTGTAGCAACCCACAGAAAGGCTTATTTGTAGCAAATCAAAGTCAGAACGAGAAAACCTTTTCCCAGGAAACACATCAGGGCCCAGCAGGATGATAGCAGCAGCTCTATAGTATTACTGTTATCCCATAGGTACCCTGGTTTGTCACAACGGCTTTATATTCCTAGGGTAAGAGTTTCTTGGGAACCAATGAATGGGGAGGATGTAAGTCTAAAATTCAAGCTGCCTGGGATTGACAAAGCCCATTTCCCACAGAATAAATTTAGTTATTGATATCGACAGCTCACCATTCAAAAGTTTTAATATTAATTAATTAATATTTAATATTAATTAATATTAAAGTTTAAATATTCAGTCAAGGACAACTCTTTTCCTGTAGGTATATTTGTTTTCTTATTTAAATGACAGTGCTTCTACAAACTACAAACCCAGCTTTCTACAGCTTTGAAATAAAGTTTCGTAAATTTATATTCAAATTAATTTCCAGTGTTTAAAAATAACACAATTGATGTTGATCTGCATATGAAATATTCATTCTGTTCTAATTCAATTTTCTTTCCTTTGGGGGCAACATGTTCGTGTTATATTAAGATTATTTGTACAGTAATTCTTTCATGTTATTCCCAGTTATCTTTTAATGAAGCATTTTCTTTGACTTCTTTATCCACAGTGAAATACTACAGGGTATTTAAATGTTCTCATTAAATATTTCAGTTACTTTGGGAGGAACATTAATATTATTCATATTAATTTAATTGTATCTTCTAACCAGTTTTCCTTGGCATTTTTAGATATATCAATATTTCCATTGGAGAATGCCCCTATTGGACACAACAGGCAATATAACATGGTGCCATTCTGGCCTCCAGTAACCAGTACTGAAATGTTTGTTACTGCTCCAGACAACCTGGGATATTCTTATGAAGTTCAATGGCCAAGTAAGTAGTAGTAGTAGTAGTAGTAGTAGTAGTAGTAGTAGTCATAGTAGTCATAGTAGTCGTAGTAGTAGTAGTAGTAGTAAAATGACAGTGATGATGAGGATAAGAATGAGATATATAGAGCACTTTTTAAAGCATGCTACATACATTACTCAGCTGATCTTCACAACCCTGGTAGTTAAGTACTATAGGTATTCTACTCTTTTTATAAATGAGGAAACTGAGAATTAGTCATTCATGACAATTCAACTGGTAAAGATCATTTTCACTCAAGGAAAATTTTAAGGACTAATTCTTACCTTCAAATTATTTAAATTTTCTTAGTTGATATTTGATTTCCTTACATTATTGGGGGATGACTGATTATAATACAAGTAATTACATAATATCTATCCTATATGAAGAGATAGTAGAACACGCTCTGAATTTTATAGAATTTGAACTTTGTTAGATTTGCTTTGTTTTAATCATTGTCACTTATTTATTCCCATTTTCTTTCTGAGTAGGTCGAGCTTTCAGTGTTACTGAGATTATTACTGCCACAGTAGTGGCTGCCCTAGTACTGGTAGCAATTGTCTTTGTTGTCACCACTTGCTATATTCGGATCAGAAGAAACAAAGATGAATCCAATCAACCCCTCCTCAGTGATCAATATCAGCGTTATGCAGAAGAATATGAAAAATTGTCAAATCCTAGCCAGTCCATGGTATGAAGAAGAGATGAAGCATACCACATGGCAGTTCTATGCAACATTATATAAGTCCTTAATCTTGCCTGTTTCAAATGATCCATTAAGTCAATTATATTATTTTACCCCTGTCTTACATAGGCATGTGATTAGAATTATTGAGTTCATCATAAGCAATTGTCTACAGTTGAAAAACTCATGAATTAGTGTTCTATTTATAAATTAAGGAGATTGTAATCAATCAACTTTGAGGGTCCTTTGGTTCTAGACTCTAGAAAACAATGGAATCAAATGAGTTCTAAATTTGGAGTCATGTAGAAGCCTGGGTTTGTTCTTTCTCTGAAGCTTATGTGACCATAAACAAGTGACTTAACTTCTCCCCATCTCATTTTCCTCATTGACAAAATGGGGGAAATAATGCCTTTACTTGTTGAGATGCTCAAATATATGTAAAATCTATTTGAAATGCAGTATGAATATAATATTCTTAGACACAGAAAATAATATTTATACATATTTTCTTATTTCAATAACATCGTGTTACTGCACCAATAAGATTACATAGCCATTAGAGTATAATGTTGTGAAGGATGACCATGTCTTGCTCAATTCAACAACCTTCTGGGCCATATTTTTGGTTATCACTATACAAAAAATGTTGACTGACTTAAGGTACCTGCTGAGTATGAATTTCTACAGCATTATTAAGATAGCACAATTCACTAACAGAAGCTAATGACTAGAAGGCAGAAGACCTTAGGTTAATAATAACAAAAATAGACAAACATGTTTAAGTTCATTGAAAAATATAAACAGGAACCTAACGAACATTCTTATTAGTTTCTTTTAGATTAAATATGGCCTCAAGTCTGGCATATATAAGATGATGGCACTTCCAATGACGATTGTGAATAAAACAACTTTTAGCATCTTTGCCATAGTGGAAGTACATTTGAAACTTTTTTAATTTGTACTTTCAGTCAGTATTACCTACATCTATCGTTATTTGTAACTAGGCTTTCTTGCCTTACATTCTGCCTCCAAGCAGCATCCATCTCTAAGAGTTCTCCTTTAACCTCACCTGCTTGGTGAAACAGAACTACTGACAATCACACCTCCATGTTATTCAGCTATTGTTATCTCCTTTACAAATGTCAGAGTTTTACCTTGGGTGGTACATTACATGTTATTTGCATAATAAATACTTTAATCCTATTGTTTTCTCTCTGTGTGTCTTTCCAACGTGGAGTAAATAAAATGCTCACTCAACCATGTTTTTCACTGACCTATCACCTGAAGAAAATTTCCAGAGAATTACATGGAATGACACAGGAACAGTCGTAGTAATTAAACTGATAATAAAAATGAAAAGTGATATCCTAAACAAGACGGCTATCCCATAGTCGAGACATTTTAACAAGAAAGTGTGACATAGACAGATAATCCTGGAGTCAGGAAGATCCAACTTCAGCTCTCACTTTGCCACATATTAGCTTTGTAACCCCAACCATGTTACCATCTTTTAGTGCCCCAAGCATCTGTAAGAACAGAAGTCACAAAGATGCTTACCTGTACTGAGAAAATTCCTTGATGAGAGCTCCCAACTCCTTCTCCTTGAGGTGAAAGAAAGATTCCTGGTTGAGCCCACAATTAAGTCTAGATTGAGGAATTTCAGTCATCATACCTATGTTCCCTCCCATGTTCTATGTAATCTGCCTGTGCAGACAGTGTTCATCTTGGTTAAATGACTTCTGAATTCCTTCCAGCTCTGAGATAGTAGACAATCAATAGAAACATACTGTCCAGAGATAATCATATGCTGTTTATATCTGGGGCATTATGTTTGGGTCCAGGAACTGAATAAAGTGGAAAGATTATTAATAAAAGTGGAACGATTATTAATAAAATGAAGCCTGTCTAATGGATGTTTATCAATGTCTTGAATAAAAGTATAGAGAGTATGTTTATTAAATCTGTTTATGACACAGATCTGGGAGAAATAGCTGACATGACAAATAACAAAGCAAATGTTCAAAAAAATATTTTAGGGTTAGGGTTAAAGTTAGCTCAGCCAATCAAGTAAGATAAAGTTGAAAATGGATTCACTTACACTTGGGTTCAAAAAATCATTCAAAAACTGGTTGATGGGAATGGATTAAGTGTAATTCAATCAAAAAAGACCACAATTTTTAATGAACAGAAAGCTTAATGTGAGTCAATAGTGTGTTATGGCAACCAGGAAGGCTAATGGGATCTTTGGGCACATTGAGAGGTACATCTTTTCAGGAATAAAGAATTGATGGTACCCCCTGTATTGTGCCCTCATCAAAACATAACTGGATAGCAGATTTGTTTCTGAACATCAAATTTGGGGAGGATTTTGATAAGGTAAAGCATGACCAGAGTAGGGAACCTACAATGATATAAGGTCTCAACTTCATGCTGCATAAGGATTGGTTGAATAAAATGGGAGTGCTTGGCCTGTAAAAGAATTGAAGGAGGGGATGTGAGCTATCTTCAAGTACTTGAGCATTTGTTATAAAGAATAAGATTAAACTCATTCTTCTTGGGTCCAGAGGGCAAAGATAGGAACAACGGATAAAAGTAGCAAAAAGGCTGATTGAGGATGTAAGGAAAAGCTTCCTAACAGAGCTATTCAAAAGGGTAATGGATTGCTTTGCAAAGTAAGGAGTTCCCTTTTACCAGACATCTTTAGACAAAGGCTACATGACCATTTGTCACATATGCCACAGAAGGAAGTTTGGTTCAGGTACCATTTGGACTAGATGATCTCTCAGTTCTTCCATCTCTGAGATTCTACAAGTTCCCAAATAGTAGGTAAAAGGAGTATATATGAAAGGACTCCTCCCTGTCTAATGCCTAAATGCACATGTTCATAGGATGATTGATTTCACACTAAAAGGGACCTTTGACCTGATGAGGTTAAGTGATTTGCCCCAATCACAAACATGGCTGGTGGTAAAGTCAGAATTTGAATCCAAGTTATTTGATTCCTGATCCATCAATCTTTCCATTATACCCTACTGCATCATATTCTCACTCATTGTGCATCTTATAAAGTTGATGCAAGCTTTATTTTTTTAGATCCCTCCCAGTCACATTAAAAGGTCAAACAGTCCTGTTTTCACACATTATGAGTATTCTCTTTGTTTCCAAGTGTATCTGTAACTAAATCCTACTACCTGCTAAGCTGAGGCAAAAACTGATCTTTATCAAAGGATTTTCCATTGCATATACTTTTCCCTTCCTCCTACTAAGGGTCAGGGTGCCAAGCAAAGAATCAGAATATTTTCATCTTTGAGAGGATGATAGTTTCTCCTAGTTGAGTGTAAGAGAGATACAGAGTCAATTTGAAAGAATTTATGATACTTTTATGAAACTAAAAGCATATAAATCTGTCTTATGTAATTAGTATGCACTTTAGAGAACCAAACTCATGAGAAGGATACAGCAAATTAGCAAAGAAGATGCATTTCAATGACATATTTTATTGTTAAGAAATTCATTACCAGAGGTATAAAAATAATAGCTCATCTTTCTATATTTTGAGGTTCATTAAGTGATTTCTTCACAGTCCTTTGAAGGAAGTTGTATAAATATTATTATTCTTGTAATTCAGATGAAAAAGCTATTGTTCTGACATATTAAGTGGCTTTCTCAAGATTCCACTGTGTCAGTCTGAGCTATAGCTCAGGTATCCTGATTATAAGACCAGTGTTCTAATATTCTAACATTTCCAAATTTCAACCCTAAAACAACCAAATAATACAATTATTATTCTCTCCTCTCCCTCACCCCCATTTTGTACAGAAAGCATTCGTTTGTGTGTATTGTTCTCTCTGGAGTACTTTCCTCATTCACCCCCTCCTTTCCTTCAAGTGAAAACAAGGTTGTGGCACGTATGCCCTCACGGTCCTACCTCACCTGAGATAGTCTTAAATGTAATGATGCAGAACATAGCTATAGACTATGTTCTCTCTCTCTGTGTTCCAAGTAACCAAGATGCATATATGTGATCTAGTAGAAATACCACTGCATGTGGCATCAGAAGACTTAGGTTCAGATTTTAACTCTAATATTTAATATTTACTTATCATTGGGAAAGTCACTTTTCCTCTGAAGGTATCAGATTCTTCTGTGAAATGAGAGGATAGATGAACTCTAAGTTACCTTTTAGCTCTAAAAACTATTAATTCATGAATGTAACCTTCATTTCAGCTTTGTCTAGAATCTGGTCTACCCTCAAAAGACTTGGATCTAAGGTAATATTTGTGTCTCCTCTTCTTCTTGAGTTTCCACCACCATCTATACAACACCAAATAGACCATAAGTTCCCTTACCTCATTTTTACCCATTTCAACTTTTGTTTAAGTGGTATATTCCAAAATTTGCTGAAGAAAGGAATCACCTTATTATTACATGTATACTTCAATATTGCTGGTGCAAAAACAGACTAGCATGGACCCACTGGGTCTACTGTTTTACCATCATCCATGATTTTATCAATTTGTATATTTTTCCCTACCAATATTCATGCATATATTATATGTCTAAGTAGGAAATTTTATGAGTTGCTACATTTGAAACAATTCATCATCTGGTGGTGCGTTTCTCTTGTAATGAGCTTTCCCAGTTTATTTAGGCTGGTCCTTGAACAAAAAATATACGATTTATTGCCCTTAAATGGCTTAACCATCAGGGTTCTACATCAACAGAGCAAAGAGTCCAGATTGTGATGAACATCACCCCACCCCCCAAAGTGGAGCCCATTCTGGATAAATAACATGCCAGCTTTCCATCCATTTGTTTACATTAGCATCGTTTGCCAAATCGACATCCTTCTTGCTATTTGGCAAAAACCAAATGTGAAAACATGGCTTACTCAGAAAGAGGACTTCTTTTTAGAGAGTTTTGGTTAGAAAAAGCAGTCAATTTCTTACATTGCTTCTTTAAAAATCATTTTTTAAATTCTATTTCCCAATTGTGTGCATTTCCCTTTGCCCCTAATTCTGTAGGACAACAAAAAGAATAAGTGAAAATGATTATAAAATGTCTTTCAGATATTAAATTTTGTAAAAAAGGAAGCAGCATAACATAATAGCTAGAGGACTGGTCCCATAGCCGGGAAGATCTTAGTTCACATTCTGTCAGTGATAGATACTGTCTGGGTAACCCTGGACAAGTCACTTGACTTGTCAAGGTTCTAAACAACTCTCTAAGACTCTAAATTGCAGAGATGCTCAGCTGCATTAGCTGAGGCTCATCTGAGTGCTCCCTATAAAAATAGAATTACACAAACACCTTACCTAAAAATGAGAAACAGTACAGTATGGTGGATAGAAATTTGGTCATGGCAAAAAAACAGTTTCAAGGTAATAGTACATATTAGCTATGTGGCTACAGGTAAGTTACTTAACCATTCAATCAACTCTTAATTTGATCAAAATGTTCTTTTAATTAATCTTTTGTGTTAATCTTTTAAATATTGCCTTGACTTTAAAGCCTCACAAATTCAAGTACATGGAGTTATGACTGGCTGATCTACATTAGGAAAGAATGTTTTCATACTGAGTTTCTAACACAGAAGAAATCACAGACCTGAACCAAAAAACTAAATTAATTTTTTAAAAATGAGTCCATCAGGAGTGCTAAATTAGTATCTCATTAATAGAAAAATGTTTTAATCCCCTTACTTTTTAGCACACTTTTTGAAATTTATGAAGTTTTCTGCCATGTGCTAAATAATTTTTCCATAATAATGTCTTCTGCAGCATTCTTCAGATTTAAATTCCCATTATCTAAAGTTCATTTAAGCAACTAAGATTACCACAAGATGGCAGTTTTGAACCTCAAAATCAACCATGACTATCCAATGAGCAAAAGAAATTAATATTAAACATTACCCTCCTTTCTTTTGAATATTATTTTGTTTTGTATGAAAGCAGCTTGAGAGTGTTTTAGATTTCTAAGTCACTCGCAAGGTGCCTCTCTGTTAAACAAGTCTAGCCACAAAATCTCCCAATCAACACTGTCACTTATTATCAAGTGTTTCAGGACCCCAAATGAAGAGTGAGTGGTAGATCACCCAAATGACTTCATGTGCCCTAAGTGACACGGATACGAACTTGGATCCTGATCATATGTGACAGGGCAGTAACCAGTGGACCTCTAAGAGAAACTCCTCAACTTGATAGCTAAGAAGACAAAGTCAAACACCAGCAATTTAGACTTCAGAAATTTGAGCTTGAAGTCACTGCTACAAAAAAAAAAAAAAATGATATGCAAAAAAAAGATTACCCAATTTCTAGCCATACAGGGAAAAGTAATGCAAATAAATGAAAATCCTAAGAGTAAAGGAAGAAATTATGTTTAAAATGAAGTTATCTAAAGACAAGAGAACCTGAAAAACTGGAGACAAAATCGGGATTGTTCTTTCCAGAGATTAAGAAAAGCAGAGGAGTGATGGTGTAAAACGGAGTCTTGCATATGGTCTGAGGGCCTGGGTTGAAAGGTTTGTTTCATTTTGTTTTTTCCCTGTTACTGCCTGTGTGAAATCAAGCAAGCTATTTCACTATTTTGTGCCTCGGTTTCCCTATCTGAAAAAAATGAAGGATCACTTCCCACTCTATATCTTTGTTCTGTGGGAAGAGATACCACATTGCAGAAAGTCATTTTGATCATTATAACTGAATTTTCTAAACATAAATTAAATATAGATTTTCCACATGCTCTAAAATCAGGGCTACTTGGGTGTTTCTTGCGTCATAAACCTTTTGGCAGTCTGTTGAAGCCTTCTCAGAGTAAAGTTTTTAAATGAATAAAATAAAATGCATAAGATTAACAAGGAAAGCAATTATATTGAAATTTGATTATCAAAATATTTTTAAAACTCTATCCGCAGACCCCAAGTTATGTGCCTCAATTTCACTTGTACACTACATGGACTCACATGGTTTATGGTGTTCTGTTGCATGTTGATTTCCAACTGAATGCTCCTATCCTTCCACTGACAACCGGGAGCATGTCAAAGCTAATTATCTGCCATCACGCCCTGTTGCATGAGCAGCACCTTGCCTGCTGCTGCTGGGACCTTGGTGCTGTCTGCTGCCTCATTTGCATGGACTTCTGAGTGTCTCTGCTGTGTACAGATCACACAGAATGCTGCCCAAGGGCCAACCGTGGGCCCACATGAATTGGGAAACATACCTAAGGCTCTTCTTTATTGCTTCAAGAGTAAAAGCAGGGCTCTTACGCAGGTTCACATACCCTGGCAGCAGAAAGGGTCATCTGTTGCCTCATCTGCTTTTTGGTGTCTGGGGTACAGTGCCAGATCGGCAGAGGACTTTGCTTCTGCTCATGCAAATGTCTGTGGGAGGCTCCTCGGGTTGGCAGAGTTTTCCTCTATCCCCCCAATTTGTGGCTGCACCGTCTGTCTGCCACGTATGTGCTTCAATCGCTTGTGGAGGAAACCTCAAATTAGATATTTCCCATTTTCAGATCTTCTATTTCTGCCTCTTTTCCTTGTAAGGATCAAGAACTTCCCCAAGCATTTTAAATGTTCCTTCCTCAAATTCAATTAATTAAAATGACATTCAGTTTTTAAACTATAAAGGAACAATTATTTATATATCTTTAAGATATTTCCAACCAGACCTCTGTAGGAACATATATGCTATTAATTTAGGGAATTATTCTAATATTCAAATATTTTATATCATTTAGATAAAAGGAAAATATGTATATATTATATATGGTATACATAAGATACAGTGCTTGCAATATGTAATGTATTGTATTATAAAGAAAGAAATAGTAGAATTCAGAGATGGAAGGAACCTTAGAGGCACTTTACTTCAACCCCATATTTTACTGTTGAGGAAACTGAGTCCAAGGACATTTAATGACTTTCTGAATGCCAGTCTTCTGATTGTGGAGCCAGGATTCCTTCTATCATAACCCTGATTCCGAATAAACTACTTGTATGCGATTCAGACATATTGCCACTTTTTGGATCTCACTAAATCTCTTAACTCCCTAAAATTTCTGGATTCACTTTATTTGTTTTATAAATTTAAATGAATTACAATTAACTTTCTTTTTGGAGATTTTAGAGGAATTGTCAGAGAAATGTCATGATATATTAGAGCAAAAACAAGAGAGTGGCTGGGACAAAGAAGGGAAAACGTATTATGCTACAATGGAACAACAACAAGATTCTTAGTCCCAAGTCAGAGGTTCAGATTCTGGATCACAAGATGAATTAAGTATCAGATGGAATTAAGAGATAAAGGACTGGATGATTATCAACTATTTTGGGGAAAGCTGGGGTGCTATGGTGGTGAGGTTTCTGAACATATAGTCAGGCAAACTGGTGTTCAGATTCCATCTCTGCAACTTTCTAGCTGCGTGACCATGGGAAAATTGTATTATCTTTCAGATTCTCAGTTTAACTATATGTAAAATGGAGATGATTTTATTTTATTCCTTCACTCACACCATTGTTGTGAGGAAAAATATTTATGTTGTTTTATACAACTTAAAATAAAAAAATGTGAGTTCCAATTTTTATTCATCATTCATGTAACCTGGGTCAAGTTATTTCTTGGGCCTTAGTTTTCACATTTGAAAAGTAAGGAACTTTAAGAAGGAAGAGAAATATTTTTCTTTAATGAATCCCAGAAAAAAAGGGGATTATTTTTTAAAAGATTAGAATAGTATTAATCTAATGGTCTCTAAGTTAATTTTCTTCCATTTCTAAATGCTATGATCCTATACTATTTTAGCTAAATTGTGTGTGGGTGTGGGTGTGTTATTCAGTAGTTTCAGTCATGTCCAACTCTTTGTGACCCCACTTAGTATTTTCTTGGCAAAGACATTAGAAGTGGTTTGCCACTTCCTTCTCCAGCTCATTTATAGATGAGGAAACTGAGGTAAACTGGGGTAAGTGACTTGCCTAATATCATATAGTAAGTGTTTGAGGCCAGATTTCAACTCAAGTCTTCCTGATACCAGGAAAGCTAGGTGGCACAATGGATAGAGCTTGGGCTCTGAGTCAAAGAAACTCATCTTCCTGAATTCAAATCTGGCCTCAGACACTAACTAGCTATGTGACCCTGGGCCAGTCACTTAACCCTGTTTGTCTCAGTTTCCTCATCTGTAAAATGAGTTGGGGGAGGAAATGGCAAACCACTCCAGTATGTCTGCCAAGAAAACCCCAAATGGGGTCATGAAGCGTTAGACATGACTAAAACAATGATTGAAAAACAAGGACACCCTCACTCAAGGCCCAGAGCTCTACCTACTGTGCCACCTACGTGCCATAGATAGATAGACAGATCAATACATGGGTGTGTATGTAAGTATATATGTATGTGTGTTGCATACATGTATGCATGTAAATTACATACATGCATGTGTGTTTTGCTTGTGTGTGTACATACACACTACACATATATGTACAGTCTTTGGTTAGTGCATTAATTTTCTCCGCTTTTTATGCTACCTCATTGGACTAATAAAAGGAATTGTATTATGATTTTAAGGTGTTAAAAATGTTAGAATAAAGCACATGAAAAGAACAATAACAAATAACCTTGATATTAAATGTTGTATACAATGACCAAGTCTATCCTCAAAGAAATGTATGCTTCTCCTTTTCAATGGGGAAGAAGCAGGAAGACTGCAGATGTTGAGCATTACATATACCATTAGTTCCAGTTGATATGAGGACTACATTTGCTCAACTGCAATTCCGTGGTTAGTGGTGGCGGTACTGGTCGCGTAGGTGGCGGTGTTCTATTTCTTTATAATTTCTTTGTTGTTGTTAGAAGGGATGATTTATTATGTAGGGGAGGGAGGAAGAGACAGTCAGAAACAAACATGATACAAAATCAAAAGATATCAATATAATTAAATTTTAAAAAATACTAATGTTCACTAGCTGTCATTTTCTTTCTAAAAGATGATTATTTTATTTCCTAATGTTTCCATGAAATTACATTTGGTTTCTTGCTTAGAAAGCTAAGAAATAAAGAGCACAGTGCTAGCACAAAATGGACTGACCCAAAAGAAAACTCTAAGCCAGTGTCTAAAACTCTGAAAACAAATACCTTAAAGTTAGTATCCTCTAGATGTCAGTATAGTACTGAATCTTGCAAATTATAATTTATAGTGAAAATAAAAATCTGAATTTATACTGGACAAAATAAAATGTGTGAACTGTGCTAGTTAATGCATGTTTAGTGGAACTAAAATATCTGCAGATAGTTTTGAGGGTTTTTTTCCCCCAACTGTAATTAAAGTCATTAATTTCTAAAAATAAATAAATAAAACTTTAAAATTCCATACTGCTCAGTTAGGGAAAATTCTAAATGTTATTAAATTTACATTGTTAAAAAATACTCCAGATTAAATTGCTAACTAAAAAAAAAATTGTAAATGGAAAGGGAATCACACGGATGAAGAAATTTTAAAGTGAAATTATTAACACTCGTAATCAGAGAGACAACACAGTTCAGTAGCAAGATAATATATTTAGAGTTAGATAACCTTAGGTTCAAACCTTGTGTCTTTATGCAAAATTTTTCCCTCTCTTATAATTTTGTAGAACTCCTCATATATAAAACAAAGAGGTTGGCTTCTAGACAATAAAGAATTTTTTTCTTTTTCTTTTTTTGTTTTTGTATTTGTATCACCAGTGCCTAGCACTGGGCCAAGAACACAGCAGCCATTTATACGTCTGTTTATTGATTGACTCTTATTATCCCCTTCTGTCTCTGGATGCATGTAATTCATTCAAGGTCCATATTCTTTTCCCTCTACCGACACAGGAAATAACCCTAATAAAAAATAAAGTTGTCAAGTCAACAAAACTTAATATTAAGTACAAAATAAGCGTTTATGATATACTAGGCACTGTGCTAAGTGCTGGGAATACAAAGAAAGGTGGGGGCTGGAAGTCTCCGGCCTCAAGAACCTCATACAGGAGACATAGCATAAAAATAACTATGTGCATGTAAGATACATACAGGGTAAACTGGAAATCATCTCCCTGGGCCAAGGGCTAGGGATAGACTGGGAAAGACTTCTTATAGAAGGTAAGATTTGAGCTGAGTCTTGAAGGAACCCAAGGAAGCCAAGAGGTGAGATGAGCATGCAAAAGGCAGGGGGGAAATCTATGAAAAGATTGTCAGGAGATGGAATGTCTTTTGTGAGGAAGATCAGGGAAGTCAGTATTAATGGATCGCAGAGTACATGAAGAAGAATGAAGTTGGAAGGGACCAGGTTGTGAAGAATTTTAAAGCCAAACAGAGGATTTTGTATTTGATTCATTTGATTTATATTGAGACAGCTAGGTGGTTCAGTGAATACAGGCCTGGGTCTAAAGTCTGGCAAACCAAAATTCAGACCTGGCCTCAGACATTTGCTAGCTATATGACCCTGAGGAAATCACTTAACTTATGTTTGCCTTAATGTACTAGAGAAGGAAATGACAAACCACTCCACTGTCTTTGCCACAAAATCCCCATGGACAATATGGTCTGGAGGTCACAATAAGTAAGACATGACAATGAATGATTTCATATATTTGATCTTAGAGATAACAGGGAGCTACTGTAGTTTATTGTGTAAGGGAGTGAAAAATTTCTGTGGCAACTGAATGAATGATGGCTTGCAGTGAGAAGAGACTTGAAACGAAGAAAACAATCAGAAAGAAGGCTATTATGACAGTCCAGGTATAAGGTGATGAAAGCCTGTCCCACTTGACAGTTGTATCAGAGTAGAGAAGTAATGTAGATAAAAGATATTGTATTTGAATATTTGCGATGAGTAAGAAGGTAAGGATAACACCTAGGTTGCATGCCTGAATGACTGGGAAGATGTTAGTTTCCACTGTAGTAATAAGAAAGTTTGGGTTTGGGGTGAAAGACAATGAGTTCTGTTCTGGACATAATGAGTTTAAGATGTCTACAGGACATTCGGGTCAAGTTGTCCAATAGGCAGGCAGAGATTTCAGACTGGAGGTCAAGACAGAGAATTAGCTGTACAAAAATGGTAATTAAATCCCTGGGCACTGATGACAACAAAAGGTCTCTTGGGATGGAATGGGATGGGATGGGATGTCTAGTAGTCATGACATATATGAAGATTCAGCAAAAGAGACTATGGTTGGGGGGGAGGGAGAGACTGGGCAGTGATCAGACAGATTGGAGGAAAAGTAGATGAGAATAGGGTCACCAGAACCTACAGAGATCATCCAGAAGAAGAAAGTAATGACAGTGTCAGAAGCTGTAGAGAAGTGAAGAAGGATGAAAATTGAGAAAGAGGGCTTCAGAGTTGGCAAGTAAGAAATGGCTGGTAACATTGGAGAAACTGTCTTCAGTTTAATAAGGATAAATGTCAGACTGCAGAGTTTAGAATGAGTGGAGGCACTATTTGTAGATGACTTTCTCAAGGAATTTAGCCAATAAAGGGAGGAAAGAATTATGATGACAGCTAGTGGGGAATGGCTGGATCAAATGAGGGTTGTTTAAGTATGAGAGTGACATGAACATGTTTGTAGATAAAAGGGAAGTATCTAGTAGACAGAGAAAAATTGAAGACTTTTAAGTTAATTTCACTTCAGGTGTCCTCCACTTAAGGTCACTGGAATCAAATGTAATAGAATCAAGTGTAACAGACTCAGGTTGTGAATTGCAAATTTAGGACTTAGCATTAAAGACGTCTCATCCCACAATAACTCTTGATACAGTTGAATGAGCAAGGAACAAGTCCCAGATTGAGATTAAGTAATTTGCCCAATTTCACCCTGGTAGAAAGAGACAAAACTCCTATTTAGACATCGGTTCTGCTGGAAGGGAGAGAAGACAACAGAAAGCTTTACCGAGAAAGAAGAAGCTAAACTGAACTTAGAAGATAATAAGTCTTAGAACACATAAGGAGGGTGTACATTCCAGAGAGGTGAGGGAGTGGGGGGGGAGGGGATAGAGGCTTATACAAATAACTGAAGCTGGAGATATTTACTTCAGTTCCATTTTGAATTGAACAGAGAAGGTAAGCTGAGTACTGTGAGATAAGGTAGGTAAGTTGCATAGAGGCAATGTCTATAATACAGTGAATGGCCTATTGAACTTAGAACCAAGTAGGTTGGAATCAAATAGTAGAGGAATTTAAATAATGGGAAAAGAAGTTTGTAGCTACTGAAGCTTTTTGAGCAAGTCAATCATTTGGTCATCTCTGCACTTTAAGAAGATTATTTGGAGAGCTGTGTATATGATAATTTGGAGATAGAAGAGGCTAAAAATACGAAGACCAATTAGCACTATTATAATCATCCAGCAAGAAGTGATGATGCCTAAAATAGAGTAGTAACAGTGAGTGAAGAGTACGTCTCAAGTCTCAGCTAAAGTCCCACCTTCTGTAAAAAGCTTGTTCCAGTCCTCCTTAATCTTAATGTTTCATCTGAGACTACTCCAATGTATCCTTTTTATATGTAGTTTGTACATATTCATTGTTGTTTCTCCTTGTGTTATCTTTGCCATTAGACTGTGAGCTACTTCAGAACAGAGACAGCTTTTTGCCTTACTTTGTATCCCCAGAGCTTTGCACATTGTATTGCTATCAAATCAAAAGAGATAGTATTTAAGTGCTTTAGCATGGTGTCTAGCAGGCACTTAAGAATTGCTGGTTGACTAAAGAGAAAGGGACAAATGTTATGCAGGTGAAATTGTCAAGACTTAGCAACTGACTAGATATTCAATTTAGCTCAACGCAACAAGCATTCACTATTTACTATGTGCCAATTCCTGGGTCAGATTTTAGGGATACAGAGGCTATAAGGAAATAGTCTCTACCCTCAAGAAGCTTTCATTCTATTGGAGAATGACAACTGAGGATGAAGGGACTTTGGAAGTGTAATGGTCATTTAAAATGGGAAGATCTTCCTCATTCATTAATAGGTCCACGTGACCCTCTGTGAGTCACATGGAACCTGTGGTGGGAGGAGTTTACTGAATGGGTGGAACAGGAAAAGATGAAGCTAGAGCAGAACTGAGAGGAACTTAGTCATGAGAGCAGTCAGAACTGAAGAACCAGGTAAGCCCACAGCTGGCTGTGAGTGTGAGAAGGGCAATTTGTTTAAGCGAGTCTGTTTGTGATTGGTTTAATGGAGCTAGTTTGTGGGAAGCCTAACAAGGGGAAAGGTTGGAGCTGGTTTTGTTCTCTGCATTGTTATTGTGTATAGATTTTTGTTACTGCGATGGATTTGGCTTTCTGGTATCTGAAGAAATGTTTTGGTTCTGTCTTCTGTGTTGTATTTCACTATTCAGAATTGTGTTGGGATATTCATGGCCACTGTAGGCACTGTGAATATCATGTTGGTGCTACAGAAAGGAAGAGTAAAAGATGACTATGAGGTTACAAATCTGGGTGAATAGTAGAACAATAGTGTCCTTAGCCGAAACAAAGAAGGCTGGAACAGTAGTAAATTTAATGGGAAAGATAATTATTTTAGGAATGTTGAGTTTCAGCTACCAATGGAACCTCCACAGCAAATCAATAACAAGTATTTAGTCAGTTCATCAATAAACATTTTATTTGTTCAATCACGGCTCTTCATGACCGCATTTGGGGTTTTCTTGGCAAAGATACTGAAGTGGTTTGCCTTTTCCTTCTTCAGCTCATTTTACAGATGAGGAGACTGAAGCCATTAAGTGTCTTGCCCAGATGCTAGTAAGTATCTGAGTCTAGATTTGAACTCAGGTAGATGAGTCTTCCTGACTCCAGGCCTGGCATTCTATCCACTGCATAACCTATATGCCAAGTACTATCTAAGGATACAAAAAAAAAAAAAGTAAAAAATCTGCACAGAGATGGCAATTAAAGCCATAGAAGTTGATGAAATCACCAAGGAAAAAGAGAAAGGAGGGGTAGGGAAATAAGAACAAAAATGGAGAGGAGCCTGTTGAAATATTTTTGTATCTGTGCATTGCTCACCTATTTCTTTATTCTCTTGGGGTATAGGCCTGAGGTATAACTGGGTCAAACAGTATTCCCAGTTTTGTGGGAATTAGTGTACACCAACAGTATGTTAGTGTGTCTGCCTTCTCCCAAACGCTCCAATTTTTGCCATTTTCCTCTCTTTTCCTTTTTGCCCATCTGATAAGCTGAAGGTTCAACCTCACAGTTGTTTTAATTTTTTTAATTGATTTTTTTAAGTTATTAGTGATTTCAATTGATTACTTGGATTTCTTCCTCTGATAACTGCTTTTTCAAATCTTTTGACCATTTATCTTTTAGGGTATGACTCAGCCTTACAAATTTAGATTCATTTTTTATATACTTTGTATATAATATCTTTATTATATTATAAAATATAATTATAATATTATGTATAATATACAATAGTATATAATGAAATTATAAACTCTAATTATAAAATATATCAAAAAATAATATATTTATAATACAATATCTGTATTAGAGAAACTCTTTGCAAAAATTTTTCCTCAGTTATGTTTTCTTTCTAACTTCAACTGCCTTAGTTTTGTATGGGCAAAAACTCTTTAGTTTTATATAATCAAAATTATTTGTTTTATATTCTATGATCCTCTATATCATTTATTTTGGTCATGAACTTCCTCTTTCTTTCTCTTGTTCTAAACAACTGAAAAGCAATTTCTTCCTTGCTCCTTTACTTTGCTTTGTGATGTCACCTCTAAGTCATGTATCTGCCTGGAGTTTATCTTGCTATACAGTATGAGATGATGATCATTACCTAAATTCTGTCAAACTGCTTTCCAGTTTTCCCAAAATATTTTGTCAAACAATGACTATTCACCCCAGAAACTGGGGTCTTTGAATTTATCAAATACCACACTACTGTAATCATTTCCTTCCATAAATTATGAACTTAATCTGTTCTGCTGATCAAGTTCTCTATTTTTTTAACCAATACCAAATCATTTTAATGATTTCTTTGTGGTACAGTTTGAGATCTGGCACTAATATATCTTTTTCTGTATCTTTTTTTTTTTTTCATTATGAGCTTTATGAGCCTCTGTTCCTCCTTAGTCCTTTTCTTATCTAAGGTATTTTCTATCATCTGTGCCAATGTATCTAATGGTATCCTTATTTTTTCACTGTGTCAAAACATCAAGAATATAACCATGTTGGCTCAGAGAAAGGATAGCTTAAAATATCTTTACAGCAGTCAAGTTTCATAAGAGGGAAATTTTTTTTTCCTTTACTTGCCCATTTAGAGCAGTTGGATCAGTTATTATATCTAGATGTAATAGAATCTACTTCCAAATTCCTGGATTTCTTTTTATTAGACTGTAATGAAAAGTTTGTTTTAGGTCACAACTGTCACTGAGAGCAAATAAACTGGTAGATTCTTCTTTTCCACATGGTAAGTAGTTCTCTGTGAGTTTTCCCATGGCTTGGTGGTGCAGTAGATAGAGCATTAGCATAAAGTCAGGGAGAACTGAGTTCAAATATGACCTCAGACACTTAACTAGCTGTGTAACTCTGGGCAAGTCAGTTGGTCTCTTTCTGTCTCAGTTTCCTCAATCGTAAATGGAGATAATAGCACCTACCTCAAAGGATTGTTGTGAGACTCAGAGGAGATATTTGTAAAGGGTGTGGCACCTCTCATAGGTGCTTAACAAACACTTGTTCCCTACCCCAACTCTTATTGCATGTCATTTTCCCCATTTGTACTCTGCCTTCTATTTCTTCTGCTTTATTGAAACACTTGCTTCTCTATGCTACTAGAGACATACTAGTGTAGTACAATATATTAAGAGATTGAATGAATATTGGAGGTAATAAACAGAATCCAGACCCTGTTTCATTTCTGGTTTTATGTCTCTCGAATCTTGCACAACAGACTGAGAACATAGCTATCTCTTACTAATTCTTTGCTGATTGATTTTTACAGATGAGGAAATTGAGGTTAAGAGAGATTCCAAAGCTTATTTCAAATTACTCTCCTTTACTCACACTACAGTAGAGTTAACCTGGCCTTTTTCTGTTCTTTACATACTGACATTTCTTCTTTCTGTACCTTCCCATGTTAACCATCATACATGATATATCATCCCTCTTCACCTTTGAACCTTATTATCTCTAATTCCTTCAAACTTTACTTCAAGGAGCAACTCCTTTATGAAGACTTCCCTGGTTCCTCAGGAAAGTATCATATTTTTCTTCCATATGTTTATGCCCATAAATACACATGTTGTCTCTCTCCCTCCCCATGGAACATAAGCTCCTTTTGTCTTTGCATTCTAGTGCCTAAAAAATAATGAGCATGTAACAAATACTTGTTTGATTGACTTCCCAAGTTCACATCACCTCTTTTGTACAGAACATATGAATATTTGTAGATAAATAACAAGTATAGAAATATACCCTTTAATTAATTATAAACATACATGTACAATTTAATAAATATAATATTTGTTATCATTAAAAGTTTTCTTTCTATAAGACATTTTTTATCACCGGTAACAAATTATCTAGTAGAGTCACTATTTCACAGAATATGCCTGTTTACTCACAAGAAAAAGATATAAACTGAGTCTAGATCTAGTTCACTATTCCAGAGTCAGTTTGTATTTCTCTGCCTCAGGATTCAGGTACCTCAGGGTATCACTGAGCATTTGTAGTGGCTTTCTCTAGTGTCATTGGCTCCAAACTCCCATCTGTGCCACCCCCATCTTTTTAACCATAGTTTCATTTGGCCACGTAATATCTATTAGCTTTTACAAAAGGACATTTACTCTTAAAGTATAGTAAGAACAAAATACAAAACAAATCCCTTTTCAATTGTGGAGCCATGCTCTACCCTATACCACCTAGCTCACTGGGCAGTGTAGGTTCTCTCTTACAACAGTTTCTACAGTTCCTTGGTCCCATCAAGTTCAGGTTCAAATGTACCATCGATACCTTAGTCCTAGTCTCAGCAACATCTGTGTGAGGTCCTACAGTCTTTGTTCCTCAAGACTGACTGTAAAACCAGACATCAACTCTTGAATTCCAGGCTTCCAGAGACTAACTCCACTAGCTCTTTGTAACTCACAATGTTATTGCCTCCAAATTAATTTCCTTCCTCTTTACCTGCCCCTTCCAAAAAATGACAAGGAAAAGGACCAAAGCTTGTTCTTATAGGATCGCGTTAGCCCCAGAGGTAGAGTGTCTGTGGCATTTGCCACATTATTGTCTCTCTCCAGATGCCATCAGTTAAGCAGTCAACACCAATCAAAGAAATCCTCTGAGAGAGAGAACCAGTGAGAGATTACTAAGGCTCTGAATGAGTGTCATTTTTTAAATGCACCTCTAGCTCTTGACTATACAACCAATCAAAAGCTGACATTTACCACATGGCTAACATACTGTAAATAGTTACTGAATGTCTACTCATGTTCCAAAGTTTTTCCAAGGTGCTTCAATTGCTCATCATCACAACTCTCTCAGAAGCAAGCCCCCCCTGTCTCTTCCATGTGGGGAATAACACCAGAGACACTCTGCATTCACTAATCTTCCATCACATTTATATATTTAGGGGAGCCAAGTTTTCTAAGGATGATGTTCTTTATGCCCCAAAGATAATAAGTCGTAGAGCTGGAATTAGAATCCATATCTTTTGATCTTGAATCTGTCTTTCTTTCCACCATGGTGCACAGTTCTCAAGGTTACAGAAATTGTAAGACATTTATTGCCAGGGTTTGAACCCATATCCTTCGACTCCCAGTCCTGGACTCTTTCCACTGCACCAATGCCTCTAGACAGAATATTTCTATCTTTCCTTCCTCATCTATACAGCTTCATTTTCTTAATGTTTTTAACAATTTTTTTTTTTTTTACAAAATCAAAATAGTCTACTCTCCCACACTAAAGAGAGTCAAGCATTCCCTCCGTCTAGTCTTGAATGAGTGTCTGAAAGGGCTGACGTTTTGACTTAAAACTCCCACCAGATGGCAACATTTCAGAGTATTGTATCCATTCATGAACAGAGGCTATCTATCTATCTATCATCTATCTATCTATCTATCTATCTATCTATCTATCTATCTATCTATCTATCTGTCTGTCTCTCTACCTATCTATCTATCTAACAATATCTATCTATATGTGTATATATATATATATATATGTATATACATATATATTTACATACTATGAAGTTTCAGGAAAATCATCTAATTTATTTTGAAAAATTATGACGCTCTAATAAGATGGTACAAAAGAAATGCTTGTATATGTGTATATATATATATACATATGTGTATTCATATATATAACCATATATATTCATAGTATTGACTATTTTAGTGTCAATATACAAAATTGTGTGCGTATACATACACGTGTGCATATACATTTTTTTCTCATTTTAATACAACTTTAGAATTTTTCAAAGTAAACTAGCTGGTTTCCCTAAAAGCAAAAAGTTAACACTATCCCAAAAGCAGTTTATGTCATTTTTCTTTTGACAAATTTCCTTTTTTTTTTATTCCATGGAAGATATTATTAACATGATTTCGCTTCTTCCTTTTTGGTAAACACCTTGTTTTTACAAAATGCTGCCAAAAACAGAACTAGGGAGAAAGTGTGTCAACAAATCAGTTTCTTCCATTGTTTTTGTAAAAGCAAAACCAAATAAGGGAATTTCCATTAGACTTGGTAGGGGAAAAGTAAACAAATAAGTATTTTGTGGGGCCTGTGGAACATCCATTCATAGCAGGAAGTTCTATCCACATGTTTGAGATGCTTCAGGTTCAATTCTGCCTAAAGGCAGGCAGCTGGATGGACCAGATAATTTCTCGAGATCCCACCTGGACCTAAAGTCAAAAGAGTTAACAAAGTGCAACTCCATGATGAAGTGGAACCTTAGGAATGAGACCACAGGGTCTAGCTACCCAGGTGACCTAAGATTAACAGAGGTATATGTGCTCTATCACCTTTTCTGCCCTTTCTTAAACTGATTCCAAGGCTCCACCCTGCTATTTCAATAAAATCTACCCCTAAATCTCCAGTTCTTTAATGTCACCAAGTTAAAGGAAATGAAATTTGTTTTCATTGAATGAGATTTGAACTAAAGCTATTATTAGACTCACTATGTTGATATCTAGGCCCTCCTTTTCCTGCTCTGTATAATGCTATCTTCCCTCCCCCTCCCTCAAGTGCATTTGACTTCCCATTAACTTATCTGAATTTACCTAACCAAATTCCCTCAGCTGAGGCCAGCGGAAATTCTGTCCAGAGTTCATCGTTTAGTGCCTTATATTTTCGTTTATTATATTTTCACAGTTAATAGCCTAACTATACAGTATTGCAACAGTAAAAATCAGATCTTTCTGGGTAAAGGCCTCCTTATTCAACATTTCCTATGCCCTAATTTGTATTACCACAACTTAACACAGGGCTTAGCACATGCTATTGTTCAATTGTGTCTGACTTTTCATCACCACAGCATGCCGATACCATCTATAAGGTTTTCTTGGCAAAGATATTGGACTGGTTTGCCATTTTCTCCTCCAGTAGATTAAAGCAAACAGAGGTTAAGTGACTTGCCCAGGATTACACAGCTAGTATGTATCTGAGGTCAGAGCTGAACTCAATTCTTCCTGACTCCAGGCCCAGGGCTCTATCCACTGTCACCTAGATGCCTAGGCCTAGCACCTAGGAAATGCTTAATACATGTTTATCGAACTGAATTGAAACTGAAATGGCGCTATGGGAAACAAATTGGGTTTGGAGTCAGGAAACTTGGATTGGATTCCTTTGTCAGTTACTTACTTTCTGTCTTACTTTGGACAAATTTATAGCTTTCAGTTTCGTCATCTATGATAGGTCAGACTAAATGATCTCTAAGGTCCCTTCTAGCTCTGCCAATCAGAAAAGTTCTCATTCAGGAACAGGCAAAGCTGTAGTACCTGCTCCCCTTGCTCCTTCAAAACATCAGCCTCATCTCTGAGGCCTAAAACTCCGCTATTAGAGTTTGTTTTGTTTTGTCATAAAACTTGTGTTACTCATTAAAAATGCAAATTTAATTGGAATAGGTAATTATTTCATCCTTGAGAATAATTTATATCTTTGTACAAATGACCCTAAGACCCCTTTCTTATGGTCAGATTTTGATACTCCAAAAGTCTGAGGAGAGAAGGAATTTGATTGGAGGTAGAGTGGTAAAGAAAGGAGAAGCTAATCTAGGCACATTTTGTTCCTCCTGAGATTTTTTTCTAAGGTAAAAACTAAAGAAAGAGAACAAAATTGGAGTAATATACATAAAAGAAATATTCTTAAATGACCTAAATTTTTAATAGCATTTATTTGTGGTAGATTAGATAAGTCATTAGACTTAGAGTCAAGAAGACCTGAGTTCAGTTTCTGAGCTATGTGACTTTGGGCAAGTTGCTTAAATTTTCTCAGCCTCAGTTTCCTCATTTATAAAATGAGGATAAAAATAGCAATTACTTCACAGGATGGTTGTGAGGAAAAAATGAAATATATATATTAAATATGTATACATACACACACATGTATATGTATAAGCACATATATGTATATGTGTATGTATGCATACATATATGTATATATGTGTGTATACATGTATGTATATATGTGTTTATATATGTGATTTGTAAGCCTTAAAATACTTTATTAATATTGACCGTTATTTCTCCAGACCTCTATATTTCCGATCTTGTTGATAAAACGGACACACCAAATAGTTGCAAAATGCCTATCCAAAATTAACCCTGCTCTCTGAGGACCAGGCCTGTTATATTCTATCTCCCCTCCCCTCCCCACACAGACACTCTGAAGAGGTCCAAGGGGTTCTTTTCCTTGCCATCAGCTTAACCTCCAATTGAATATGTGCCTCCATTTTGGGGTACCTTGGGTCCATTTAAACACTTCACTTGGGATTCCCTTTTACAATGACATTTACTTCACAGATATTGCAGAAGCAAATACACAAACATTTTTCTAACACTTTGGGAGTATTTCCCCCTAACCATCTATGTCTCTGGGGAGGGAAGCTCAAAATCTCACAGTATACCTCAATTCCTACATGGATGAATGAATGATTAAAGGGGCCATCCTTTGAGCAACTACTTAAAGAAGCCTATTCATTGAATGGGTATATCTCACTCAAAGTGAGAATGCTATAAGACCTTAGCCTGAAAGGACTCACATTGCATCCTAGGACATCCCTAGCCATCCTGATGAATATCAGGCCACTGAATCCAGATGGCTCAGAAGAAGAAAATGAGGTTGGTGACCTTGCACAGACCTCCCTGCCTCAAATCAGTCAGTTGCAAGCCATGTCATCATCTTGATGTCATGGTCCTCTTTGAGAATGAAAGACATACACACAACATGAATGAATGAATGAAGCATTTATTCAGCATTTACCATGTGCAAAATACTGTGCTATGTGCTGGGAATACAAATGGAAAAGCAAGATAGCCCCTGCTCTCAAGGAGCTCACATTCTGATAGGGGATATGACACATACTGAAGGATTGTACTGCAAATCAGATGGAAAGGTTCCATGGTCCTTAGAGTATAGTGGCAAAGCAAAGAGTAAAGACTCTTCTTTAATGTTATTTCCACTGAAAAATCATATCAGTTTCTGATATTGAGCCATTTTAGAAGGTGAAAGACTTTGGTGACAAGAACTATTTTTTCCACATCTCTAGCAGATGCGCTTATAGCACCTGCGGAACAAGTTGTTAAGCTTTATCTCCATAGCGGTTGCTTCTAGGATGATGGCTTTGGATATGAGACTCAAAGGCTCTTGATTTCAAGGTATATAGCATTACTCCCATCAAGTTCAAGTCAAAAGCCTTTCTGAACTAATATTTTCCAACATTTGCTCCACTGGACTTCGTTGCTGAGCTGGCTGCAACACCAGACTTGGGTTCCTGGATTCCCAGATCCTAATGATTCAAGTGGCCAGGTTAGAAACTCCACTCCCTGTAACTAGAATAGAATGAACCAACCAAAAGGTCAAAACCAATTCTAGTTCTTCAGGCTATGTGACCTAAGGGTGTATAGCTCTCAGGTTCCCCCTACCCATAGAGCATGATGTCACCTACTCTGAGTAAAGGAGTCCTCCATCTTTATACGTAAATGAAAGAAAACCTCCTTAGCAATTGCTCAGTCACTTTTAAAGAGACTGCCAGTTTTGTCTATGCAGCCCACAAAAAGAGCTGCTCTCAACCACATGGCATGACAATTCAAAACATCCCATCACACATGCCCCTCTTTTCCACTTTCCCAGAAGAAGGTCTTCCAGCATCTTCCATGTGGATGATGCCATCCTAAGTATGCCCCAAATCCCCTATCATACAAGAATTTGTGGCTATTCCTAGAGTTCCTTCTAACATAGAATTTAGAGCTAATATGGAGTTTGGAGGTCATTTAATCCAATCTTTTCATTTCATAACTAAGAATACTGAGGCCCAGAAAGGTAAAGTGATTTGTTTGAGGTCATACAAGTAGCAGAGCTGGAATGTAAATCCAGGTCTTCCTGCTCCAGTGCCAGAGCACTCTCCACTATGACATACTGCTGGAACCAAGCGTCTAGCAAGAGTTTCTAGAAAGCAATCAGGGTTATTCCTTTGTATACATTTCTCTGCAAACCAGAAGATTATCTGTTGCAGTGTTCCTGAAGACTGCATCTTTCTTTCCCATCAAAAAAAAAGAGAATACAAGTAAATGATAAGCATGATAGAAAGGTATTTAGAGTGTTTATATACCCCATTCTCTTCCCAGAACTGAAGTATTGGTTTAAATTGATATCTACTCAGCTTTCTTCCCAAAATGTCTCCATTTGCTGTAACTAATAATATTTTACAAAAAGTTTCAACTCCAAGAGATTTAAGGAGTTCCATCATAGCCCTGCCAGATAGATGTTAACATGCTTTTTGGTGGGGAAAGGAACAAAACCTGATACAGCCTAGTCTTTTTGTATGTAAATAAGATAATAAAGTGCAATAAACTGATAGGCAAAATTTCATCACTTTAAAGAAGGCAGCCATCCTAAAAAAAAAAAAAAAAGTTAGACCATGCTCCAGTGTCTTTTCATTGAGGATGACCCATATAGAAAACACATTCTTATTTGTTTGTTAATATTCTAAATTTCTAATTAAATTTCTAATTAAAAACTCAGGGTTCTATAGCAAGTTAAAGTAAATCCAGTTTTTCAACAAGTATTTATTTAACAAGATACTATGGTTGAGTATCTTGGGTGCTGGAAAATATTTGAATGCTTCCCACAAGGGGTTAAAATTCATGCAGTGTCTGAGGATCATAGAATCATAGACTAATAGCTGAAAGGGACCTTAAAAGTCATCTATTCCAATCTCTTCATTTCATAGATGAAATCTCAATCCCACTGAGGTTAAGTGACTTGCCTAAAGTCATGGGCATTAAACAACAGAGCTAGAATTTGAATCCAGGTTCTCTGATTCAAATCCAGCCATTTTTCCTCTACACTGTGTTTCTGGGATTTTGCTAAAAGGCCTGGGGGAAAACAGTAAACAACAGTAAAGCTTCAAAAAGGCAGGAAAGATAAGGTACATTTTTAGAGAAAGGAAGAGAGAGATAATCTCCACTATTCCTTCTAGTTCTACATTCCATAATTCTGAATAGTCTAATTTGGCTAGAACACATATAGAGGATGTGCTAAATAATTCAATATCATTCAACAAACATGTACTGTGTTTAAAGCACTATGTTTTGCTAGCTCTTGTAGGAGATATACAAGTTAAAAGGAAGCAGTGTGCCATAATGAAAGAATGATGATTCTAGAGCCAGAGAATCTGAGTTTAGATCCTACTCTTATACATAAATCATCTAATCTCCCTAGCCCTCAGTTTCCTCACCTATAAAATTAAGTAGGAAAGAGAACATACAGTAAGTTCTTTTGTTCAAGATTGTATTCGTCTTTTTCTCTTACATTGTCCATATTTCTCCTATATCCATCATTCCCCTGTATTAAAAAAAAATCAGATCTGATATACAATGTTCCAAACCCATGGAGCCTCATTTCAGCAAAGGAGAGGAGGCATAGATCTCCTCATATCTCTAAAAACAAGCTTGATCTTTATAATTTCATAATATTCAGTTTCAATTGTTTTCTGGTCATTGTTCTTCCCATTTATAGTGTTGTATTTATAATGTGCCTTATTTTCCTGACTGTTCCTACTTCACTTGGTATCAATTTATATAAGATTTCCCTCAATAGTCACGAGACTTGTTGTTCCTTACAGAACTATAATATTCCTTTTCATCATGTACTACAATTCACTTAGCCCCAATCAATGGATATTCATTAGTTTCCAGTTCCTTACTATGACTGAAATGTTATTACAAATATTTTGGTATATATAGACCTTCTCTTTTTGCCAATGACTTTTGTGGAGTATTATTTGTATAATCCTAAATTGTTTTCCAGAACTGTTTACACACACACACACACACACACACACACACACACACACACACACAAATTCAAAGCTCCACTAATCATCACATTACTGTGCTTTTTTTTTCACAACCCTTCCAACATTAACTATTCCATCTTTTGTCATCTCTAATTTGCTATAGGTCTAACCTCAGGGTTATTATGATTTGCATTTCTCTTTCAGTGAATTCTATCTCTCCTCATGTGAAGGTAACAAAAGGGGAAACACTGACTATTTTTTGGTGGTATGTTTGCTTTTAAAGCACTAGATTAATATGTCTTCATACTGCTCCACTCCCCCAGTGCCTCAGAGGAGAGACAGACTGAACCATTAAAAACAAATGGAAATTGTGTGTATGTATACATGTTGAATTATATAGAGCCCTGGGGTTCAATTCAGTGATACTTTGGTATGAGTTTTACAGATGTATTAGTGAACTAGTTTGGCCAGTTTAAAACAAAGATCCCAATAGCTAAAATATCCTAAATAACTTTCAGTTTTCAGAGGAAGGGAAAGGAGTCATGAATACTCAGGATATGATCTGATTTGAACAGAAATTTAGTAGTTAAAATTTGAAGTGACCTAAGAGGTCATCTACTCCAGGAGATGTTGATCTTTGAGTATCATTCTGAGCAAGCCCAGACACCCCCTTCTCAGAATCATGTTTGGCTTTTTATTTGATTCAGAATTGATGAAAATGCTAAATTTAAATTTTATATACTGATTAGTAGGAAAAAAAAGAAGTAATTTTGCCCACCCAAATTCATGGACCCCCTGACACCTATCCACAAAAACCCTTGAGATGACCATGAAGTCCAGGTTAGGAAACCTTGATCTAGTCTAATCTTTATTACCCAAAATATGAATTCTCTCTGCAACAACCTCAGTAAACACTTGGCTTTGGGTATCTATTTTGAAATTCCTGGAAATTAGGTTAAAAACAACTATGGATAGACTATGTATACGCAGAGGCATTTCTATATACCAGAAATAAACTAAAAGTGATGTTTAAAAGTTTATAGTCCTCCATATACTTAATACTAGATTCAAACAGAATCTGTGAGTTTGTCAGAAGAAATAACTTCTAGCGTGGGAATTCCCTCTACCAAAGAAATGGCAATTCCTCTATGGCTTTTTTTTTTTTTAGAAAATCAAAGAGAATTTCTTTATGCAAATAGAGATTAAGTGACTTGCCCAAGTTTCCCTTATCCCAGGTTGCTTCTATAAACGAATAATATTTGAGTAGGTTAACATATGGAAATTACTTTGCAAGCCTTCAAAGCTATATAAATGCTAGCTATTATTATTGTTTTTGTTCTTATTAGCTGTTCATGTAACATTGCACCTCCCATCACTTTTCCACTGAGGTGCCATCTCTTCTTTGAGGCTTTTCCTTATCCCCTCCCTTTTCAAATCTAGTGCTCTCTTCTTTATCTAGAGATTATTTTGCACATGAGAGCCTGGAATAATGTATATAGAGCAATAAGGACTTTATTTCCAAGCTATATAAAGAACTGATTCAGATTTATAAAAATAAGAATCATTTCCAAAGAAAAAAATTGTCAAATGATATAACATAAAGTTTTCAAAGGAAGACATCTGAGCTATGAAAAACTATATGAAAATATGCTTAAAATGACTAATAATTAGAACAAGCAAATTAAAGCAACTCATCTTCTTCCTCATACCTGTCAGATTGGCAAAGTTGACAAAAAAGGAAAATGACCAATGTCAGAGTGGCTACGGAGAGAGACACATTAGGTGGAGTTTTAAATTGGTCCAGACTTTCTGGAAAGTATTGTGGAACTGTGTCCAAAGTTAGTACCATATACTACATACATATCTTCTGACCCAAAGATGCCAGAACTAAGCCTTTGCCTCAAAGAGATTAAAGAATAAGGAAAGGGCCCATTGTGTAAAAAAATGTTACTAGCAGTTCTTTTTGAGGTGGTAAAAGCTGGAAATTAAGGGGCTGCCTAACTATTGGGAAATAGCTGGAAAAAAGATGGCATATGAATGTAATGTAGAATGAAGTGGGCAGAACCAGGATAGTAATTTTTATCACAAAATCATAAAGAAAAACAATTTTGAAAGATTTAAAAACTGATCAAAACCATGAGCAAATATAGTTCCAGAAAAGTAATAATGAAATATGCTTCCCCCTTCATGACAGAGATGTGAGATTCAGGGTTTAAAATGGAATGTTTGCTGTTGTGCAGTCATTTTTCAGTCAGATCTGACTCTTTGTGACCCAATATGGGGTTTTATTGGCAAAGATTCTAGAGTGGTTTGCCATTTACTTGTTCTGTTCATTTTACGCATAAGGAAACTGAGGTGAACGGGTTTAAGTGACTGCCCAGGATCACACAATTAATGTGTCTGAGGCCAGCTTTGAACTCAGGAGTGTGAGTCATCCTGACTCCAGGTCCAGCATTCTGTTCACTGCTGCTCAGACTGGGATGTATATTTCCTTAATGTGGCCAATGATGGAATTTGTTTTGTTTGACAATTCATATTTGTTACCAGGATTTTGATTTTTGAAGATTTAAAATGTGGTAGGTGGGAGGAAGAGAGAACAGATTTTTTTTAATTTTTTTTACTTTGTTTTCCCCTATCAGAATGTGAGCTCCTTGAGGGCAGGAGTTGCCATATACCTGTCTTTGTGCCCTTAGTGCTTAGCACAATGCCTGGCAAATAGTATGCACTTAATAAATGTTTATTGTCTCTGGCTGAATTGAAAATGATTAGGAATCAAAATTTTTTTAAGAACATAAGCTCCTAGAAGACAAGTACTTTTGCTTTTCTATTTGTATCTCTGGAACCTAGCTCACTGTTTCATGCATACAAAGGCTTTAATAAATGTTTTTTTCCATTCATTCTTTTTCTTTTAATGGATAGAAAACCCACCTTGGAATTAAGAAGACCTGATTTCACATCTCATATCTAATATATTAGTATGCTAGATATGTGTGTCTGTAGGCAACTTATTTAATCTCTCTAATCTATATTTCACCACTGGATCCAGATGGCTCTGGAAGAGAAAGTGAGGCTGGTGACTTGGCAATCCCTCCCTCACTTAAATTTAATTCACTTGCATGTCATGGCATCACCTTCTTGATGTCATAGTCCTCCAATAACAAAGGCCAAACAGCAACAAATAGCCCCTGATAATTATCTAAGAATACAGTACCAAAACAGTTGTAGATCTCTTGTGATGTGTATGACTGTTGGGCAAGTCATTTCATCTTCTAAATGCCCCAGGAAATTCTTAAGAAACTTAGTGGCAGCTAGCTAATAGCTAGCATTTGGATAGTTCCTATTATGTGTCAGAAACTATACTAAGAGCTTTACAAATATCTTGCCATTTAATCCTCACAACAATCCTAGGAGATAGGCAATATCATTCCTATTTTAGAGTTGTGAAACAAAAGTAAAGTGACTGGTCCAAGGTCACACAGCTGGTAAGTGTCTGAGGTCAAATTTGAACTCAGGTCTTACTGACACCAACCCCAGGGCTCCATTCCAAAGTGCTACCTAGCTGCCTAGTTTTAATACAATTGTTGATCCACACTGGTAAGAGTTTCCCTATAACAATGAAATCACCTGCCCTGACCAAAGTCAATAGTATATTTTGTTCTATTTGTATGGATATTATTATTACTTGTTGCCCCCACCACCACCAACTACCACTGTTACCACAATAGTATGCAAACTCCTTGAAGGCTGAAACTGTTTAATTTTTGCCTTTTGTACACCCAGGATCCAGTACAAAATAGCAAGGACTTCATATATGTTAATTACATTTCAAAGTATCATGTTACGTTGTATTGCTTTTCACTTTGGAATGTGAAAATTTCATTAGACTGGACAGAGAAAGAAAAGGGCCAGAAGGTGAATATTTCCTCCATTCTCCAGATATGTTGAATAAAGGGCTATTTTTTTTTTTTTTTGGAAATCCTTTAATGAGATTACCATTCAGGATATCTGAATAGGTAATTTATACATCCTGGGAAGTGACAAAAATATGTTTCCTGCTGCTTCCTGAAGACAGTGACTAGGAAACAAAATCATCAAGTTAGATTTGCCAAAGAGGTGTAACAAGATACAGTCTCATTGTTACATAAGGTATCAAACATCCAACCACAAATCAAGTTTGTTCATTGTAACACATGACAAAATTCTGTGCACAGTGTGAAATGAGCGACAAGTCAGAGATTGTGCACACATGAAAATCTTTCTGCCCCTATAAACAGCTATATAGAGGTTACTAGAAACTGAGCTAGAAAGGACCTTAGATGACATCTAGCCCATTTTATAGATGAGGAAAATGAGGTTCAGAAAGGTCCAACAACTTGTCAGGGGCCTCACAGCTAGTGTCAGAGGTTTGACTTACACATAAATCTTTCAAAATCTGACACTGTCTACTACATTATACAGCCTTGGATGTAAACCAACATTTGAATAGATAACCTTTCTCAGGAAAAATGGATGTCACAGGAAAAATCATGTCCAAAACTGTTAAAAATCTAAACAGACACACAAACAAAAAACATTGTCTGAATCCTTCAGATAAAAGAAAGAAAAAGTTTTAGAATCTGCTAATTACACTCAGATAAATGACTATTTCAATCTTTTTCTTCAGAAAAATTCAAACTTCTTGAAAAGAAATTTTGAAAGAAAGAATTAGGTTTAAAGAAAAAATCAGAATCAATAAATTCTTTTTTAGTACCTTGATTTATTGAATATGAATTAATTTAAAAAACTACTGAGAGTCAAGGATCCATTTCCTCATTCTTTTCAGATAATGCAGCTGAATCAGATGATTCAGCTTAACCTACCAGCCTAAGCTCTTTATATAACTGAGCCAACTGAAAACTAATTCTATTTTTGCCCTTTTAATGGACTGTTTCCCATTGGCTTCTCATTTTGAGCCCTTACAGGCCATTGACAATTTCTTTCAAAACCCAGTTCGAGACACAATGACCCTTACATAGAAACAGTCACTATAGCAAATGTAAGTACAGACAGGGAGTATTCATAGAAACCTTATTCTCAGCTTGGCCTTTAAAAAAGAAAACACCCCGATTTGCTAACTGTTCAAACATTTTGGAAAGCCTACCAATTCAGATCTCGCATTCACTAAAACCAACAAGCTACAAGGTATTAAAGATATCAACTTGTCTAGAGAAAGAAATGCAAAGTTATATATAGAATCTAGAAGACCTGGCATCCAATCTCAGCTCTCATTCATGTCTGTGTGACCTTGTACAAGTCACATAAATTTTCTGAACCTCTGTTTTCTTATCTATGAAATGGGGTGAAGAGTAGTCTGAAAGATAAATTCCACATTACATATTCACATGTGGGACCTCAATTTTGACTGTCTTAAGGGAAAGTGTTTGGCAAAATTGTGAAGCAAAGTTTCTCTTTAGCACCCTCTGCTGTCAGCCGCTTAGAGTCATCACCCCATTTTTCTCTCCTAAACGCTAAACATATATCCTGTGCCTCATTCCTACTCCCAGAGGCATGTCAATTTGTCATTAAGGTCTAGCTGATAATAACTAAGGTATAATCTCCACCTGTTAGTTTATAACAGCTAAAATGGAATCCCTTCCAGAAATATTTTCATTTGAAGAAGAGATGAAAAAGGTAGAGAAATCTTCAAGACCCGACCAATACGAAACAATCATGTTGAAAAGAAAGGTACTAGAGTTAATTTTCTAGTAATTGTTGATGCTGGTACCCCTCAAATCATGCTACCATAGGCAAGAAACATACTCCTTTTAATTCATGAGAACAATCTTGCAATCTATTTTAAGTATATGTTGGGATTAGATGCTATAACCACTCTGTAGCTGGCCTGAATTATAAAAGGAAATCGTAAATGAGGCCTGCAATGTTCAAACTAGGGGGAATTTATAAAAATGGACAACAGTCTATTGCTCAAAAACTAATAACAACGTTATTAAGGATGGCTAGAAGTATCTTTCAACAAAATTTGTCCTCATGCTTTCTATTTCTTTTAGGGTGACAGTCAGAGAATGAACATCTCATACTTATCCATTTGTAATCATGTAAATTTAACAGGGCAGTTGGTAGCACAATAGATACAGTGCAAGTCCTGGAGTCAAGAAGATTCATCATCCTGAGTTCAAATGTGACCTCAGACACTTACTAGTTGTGTGAACCTTGGCAAGTCATTTAATCCTGTTTGCCTCAGGTCCCTCATCTATAAAATGTGCTGGAGAAGGAAATGGCAAACCACTCCAGTGTCTTTGCCAAGAAAACTCCAAAATGGGTTCATGAATGCTAGACACAACAGAACAACAAAATTTAACAAAGTTAAGTCAGACTTTTTTGCATGTTACCGTCAATAAAAATCTACCTTTTTGTACTCTTGTACATACGTATAATACAAGAGTTTCAGGAATGTCTAGTATGTTTTATGGTGCCAACTAATAGTAAAACCCTTCAGTCTGCTAAAAAAGCCACAAAGTTCCCTCTGTCTGGCCAAATTTAGTCAGAGGGAAGTGAACACATTTTGAAAGGAAGTGGATATTCAATGTGATTGGCTGACATCCAACAAATGGAATTGAATCAATCCTCCTACTTGATTAAGGAGCTGAATTGGTTGGTCCTATCTCTTTTGACTATTACCATGATCCACATGACCAAATACATCATTTGCCATTAGTGAGCTAATGCCTCAAGCAGTCTATTCCCTTTAGGAATCATAACCATTTCATATCCTGTGTATCTGCTGCCCATTTCAGATCTCTCTAATGTAATGTTTTCAGAACTTGCATAAGATAATCATCTAATATGCTATTTTTATATACAATACAGCTTTACTAGAGCTCACATCATAGCTAATACAACACCAGAGTTGGTAGGGATCTCAAAGTCCATCTACTTCAACTAGAGCCAATCTGAAAGCCCTTTGAAAATATTCACAGTATGAGGAAGACATTGGAGAAAATCCACAGGAAGATCACCATATTGGTAAAGAACCTCTATCTCATAACATATGAGGTGAGGGAACTGTCTGTGAGCACTGTCATTTAGCAGAAAATTTTGATTTCTTATGGTTGGCCTTAGATGGTAGAACTTAGAACAATTGATGGAAGTTGAAAAGAGTAAGATTAAATTTGAAGCCAGTTAGAAAAATTGCTTAATAGAACTATCCAAAAGTAAAGTGAAGTACTTTGGGAAGTAGAGGGGACCTCCTCACTGTCAGTCTTCAAACAAAGATCACTTATTGGGCACACTTTAGTGCGGATTCATTTCCTAGTCCTAATGTGGGTTGGACTAAATAGTTGTTGTGGTCTCTCCCGAATCTGAAATTTTGTGACCATATGGTCCCAGAAAAGTGGTTAAAAGATGGAAAGATGGTTTCATCAAAAGTTATATATAAGTCAAAATCTCCTCACCACCTCAAAACATCTAGAAAGTAAATATGAAGTCATACAAAGTAAAATAATAACAACTAAAAGAGCAGAAAGGGGGGGAAACCCTTACAATGGAATTCTCACACACACAAAAAAAAACAACAGAGAAAAATCAATTAAGCAAAGAGAAACTTCCTAATACAATGTAGGAGAAAGTAATGAGAAAAGAAATGTCAAAAATTAATTCTGCATTAATTACAACTAGAACCTCAGAAATCAGAATGGATGGACCATAATATCTCTAACTGATTAGAAAGCATTATAAAGGAAATGAAAGAAGAGAAAAGAAATAAAATCAAAGGGGAGCAGAGCCAAGATGTTGGAGTAGAAAGATGCACATACTCTAGTTCTTCCCCTACAGCCCATAAAATACCTGTAAATAATGACTTCGACAAATTCTAGAGCAGCAGAAGCCACAGAACAATGGAGTGGAGGAGATTTCCAGCCCAGGGTGACCTGGAAGGCCAATGGGAAAGGTCTGTCTCACTGGACACAGAGTGGAGTGCAGTCCAGCCTTGACTGCATGGCACTGGGAGGAGCAAGACCAGAGCAGGCCTCATGGGCAGAATCCCCAGAAGCAGCAGTGAAGGTTTGCAGATCCCTCAATCCACAAATACCAAAGGCACTTCAAAGGTCAGTGAGAAAGGAGCAAGGTCCTCCCCTAGCCCCAGCCCCAGGTGGTGGCTGTAGCAACAGCAGCTTCCATTTTTGGAGCCTTCAACTTAAAGCCCCTGGGGTAATTGAGCAGCTGATCTGAATCTCAGCCATGAATATGGTTCTGGGGTGTGGCAGAGCTGGAGGCCTCTGAGGAGTAAACTCCTCTCCCTTGATTGTGCCACATTGGAGGAAATGAGAACTTACAGGTCCCCAGAATGTACCCTACTCTTGACAAAGGACCCAAAAGTCAAGTAACTGGTTGGGGAAATGCCCAAAAAAAGGGGGAAAAAATACAATTATATAAGGTTATTTTCTTGGTGAACACGTATTTTCTTCCATCCTTTTGGATAAGGAGGAATAATGCTTACCATGAAGGGAAGACATAAAAGTCAAGGTTTCTGCATCCCAAACATCTAAAATAAATATGTCATTGTCTCACACAGTGGAAGAGTTCAAAAAGGATTTTGAAAATCAAGCGAGAGAGGAGGATGAAATGTTGGGAAGAGAAGTGAGAGTGATGTAAGAAAATCATGAAAAGTGAGTCAACAGCTTACTAAAGGAGACACAAAAAGCTGCTGAAGAAAATAACACCTTTAAAAATAGGCTAACTCCATTGGCAAAAGAGGTCCAAAAAGCCAATGAGGAGAAGAATGCTTTAAAAAGCAGAATTAGCCAAATGGAAAAAGAGGGTCAAAAGCTCACCAAAGAAAATAGTTCTTTAAAAATTAGAATGGAACACATGGAAGCTAATGACCTTATGGGAAACCAAGAAATTACAAAGCAAAACCAAAAGAATGAAAAAATAGAAATAATCTGACATATCTCATTGGCAAAACAACTGACCAGGAAAATAGATCCAGGAGAGACAATTTAAAAATTATGGGACTACCTGAAAGCCATGATCAAAAAAACAGCCTAGCCATCATCTTTCATGAAATTATCAAGGAAAACTGCCCTGATAGTCTAGAACCAGAGGGCAAAATAAATATTGAAAGAATCTACCGATCACCTCCTGAAAGAGATTCAAAAGGAGAAACTCCTAGTAATATTGAAGCCAAATTCCAGAGTTTCCAGGTCAAGGAGAAAATATTGCCAGTTCCTAGAAGGAAACAATTCAAGTATTGTGGAAATACAATCAGGATAACACAAGATCTACCAGCTTCTATATTAAGGGACCGAAGGGCTTGGAATATGATTTTCCAGAAGTCAAAGGAACTAGGATTAAAACCAAGAACCACCTATCCAACAAAACTGAGTATAATACTTCAGGGGAAAAAATGGTCCTTCAGTGAAATAGAGGACTTTCAAGCACTCTTGATGAAAAGACGAGAGCTGAAAAGAAAATCTGACTTTCAGACACAAGAATCAAGAGAAGCATGAAAAGGTAAACAGGAAAGAGAAATCACAAGGGACTGATGAAAGTTGAACTGATTACATTCCTACATGAAAAGCTAATATTTGTAACTCTTGAAACTTTTCTCAGTATCTGGGTAGTTGGAGGGATTATACACACACACACACACACACACACACACATACACACGCACACACGCACACACACACATAGAGAAAGACAGAGAGCACAGAGTGAGTTGAATAGGAAGGGATCATATCTAAAAAAAAAATTAAGGGACAAGAGAGGAATATATGGAGAGGAGAAAGGGAGAAATAGAAGGGGCAAATTATCTCTCATAGAAGAGGCAAGAAAAAGCTTTTCCAATGGAGGAGAAAAGGGGGGAGGTGACAGGGGAAAAGTGAAGCTTACTTTCATCACATTTGGCTCAAGGAAGGAATAACATGCATACTCAATTTGGTATGAAAATCTATCTTACACTACAAGAAAGTAGGGGAGAAGGATATAAGCAGGGTAGGGGGGATGATGGAAAGGAGGGCAAATGAGAGGAGGAGAGTAATTAGAAGTAACACTTTTGGGGAGGGATAAGGTCAAAAGAGAGAATAAAAGAAATGGAGGCAGGATAGGATGAAGGGAAATATAGTTAGTCTTACACAACCTGACTATTATGGAATTCATTTGCAAAACTACACATATATAGCTTATTATAAATTACTTGCCATCTCAGTGGAGATGGATAGGGAGAGAGGAAAGAAGAGAAGTTGGAACTCAAAGGTTTAGGAACAAATGCTGAGAATTGTTTTTGTGTACAACTGGGAAATAATAAGAAATACAGGTAATGGAGTACAGAAATTTATCTTACCCTACAGGACAAGAGAGAAGATGGAGACAAGGGAAGGGAGGGGTGTTAGAAGAGAGGGCAGATTGGTGGAAGGGGTAATCAGAATTCAAGGTGTTTTGGGATGGGGGGAGGAGAGACATGGTGAGAAAATTTGGAACTCAAAATTTTGTGGAAATGAATGTTGAAAACTTAAATAAATAAAATAATTTAAAAAATACAATGATCCAAGATAATTCCAAAGGACTTGTAAAGAAAAATGTCTTCCACCTCCAGAGAGAAAACTGATGAACTCTGAATGCTGATTGAAACTTATTGTTTTTCATTCTATTTTTCTTTTCTTTTTCCAACATGGCTAATGTGGAAATATACTTTATATAACTTTGTACACACACACACACACACACACACACACACACACACACACACATATATATATATATATATATATATATATATATATATATATATGCTTTTCATCACATGTATAATAAGTATCATAGTGCTTCCATTCTCAAATAGGGGGGATGGGAGCTAGTGGAAGGGAAAATGTGGACCTTAAATTCTAAAAATAAATGGTTTTTAAAATATTAATATCTGACACTCTAAGAATCAAAAAAAAAAAAAAGAAATAAAATCAAAGCCCTTAGTGAAAAGGATGAAGATAAGACCAAAGAGCTTAGATAAGAAGCTACAAAATCTTCTCAAAACAACATACACCTCAAAAAACTGGAGGAAATAAAAGTTAAAAATGCAATATGAAAAAAATCATTAGATTACAGTTTCTTGAAGAAAGTATTCATGATATGTAAGTATGAGGCTTTTGGTTCCTCTACAAGCTTTTGTCCTCTCATTTCTTATTCTTCAGTTATGTTTTCTAACTTTTGTTTAACCTTTTGCACTAATTTTAGTGAATATTTTCATAAAGATATCAAATAAAATATTAGAAAGAGGAGGTATTCAAAGTTGTTTTGCTATGATCTGTTGAGATTTATACTGAAATTTAAATAATGATTCATTACTAGGAAAAATATGTGTCTATAAATAGATGAATAATCTACTATGTTAATAACAGAAACAACAAAAATCCCACAACTTTATCATTAGATTAATGCAAGGATAAAAAATCAAGGAAATAAGAATAAATCAAGAGAAAGTAAGATCATATATCTTTGCTAAGGATAGGCTGATTTACTTAAATCTAGTGTATCAAAAAAAATTAAGACAATATTTTTCAATAAAGTAACAGGGTACAAAATAAATCCACAAAAATAATCAGTTTTCTGAATTTTAATAAGATAGCCCAAAGGAAAACTGTAAAAGCAACCCACTGAAGATTATACCAAAAGCATTCAATAAAGAGCCACTGAAGTAGTTCAAGTGAGAGATGATGAGGATCTGAAATATATGACAGGGACTCTATAAATGGTGAGAAGTCAACTTCCAAAGACATCATGGAGGTATAATTGACAAGCCTTGGCAACTGTAGTAGTAAGGAAATTTGTAGATCTTCCCTACCCCTTAATAGGCCCATGTGACATGCTTTGAGCTTTGGCCCAACCCACAGTCTGAGTCACATGGAGCCAATGGTAGGAGCTTGCCAAATAGGTGGAGCAGGAAGGGTAGAGCTGAGAGAGAGTGAGGCAGAGCTGAGGCAGAGCAGCTAGCCTGAATGAGAGAGTGTAGAATTAAGCCTAGGAGAGGCCTAATGGAGGGAAGGCTTGAGAATGGTAGTGCTTCCTTTATTGGTAATGTGTACAAACTTCATTGTTACCATGATGGAACTGGTCTTCTGGTATCTGAATAAATATTTGGGTTTCATCTTTGAGGAAAAGAGTTTATATTTTGTGAATTTGCCTGGAAATACGTATGCATATCCATAGCGGCCACTGTGGGTGTCACATTGGCACTACAAATGGCAGCAAGGATGAGATCATGAAATATAAAACCTCTACTTGGAGATAGAAAGGCTCTAGGGAAGTAAATGAGTATCCTGGGATGGAAGGATTTACCTTATTCCTCCCTGGCAAGAAAATAGCATAAAAGCACAGGACTTTGTTAAAACTGGGAACAGAGGCTACAGAAGGGAGAACCCAGAGATTTAGAAAGATTTTGGCAAGGAATACCAATAAAAACAGGGAAAGAAATGGCAGGCATGTGTAGAAGAGGATGGGCATTGTTAATGAACTATCAAATTATATGTAAAAATAGAGACAAATTGCTGGAGGAAAAATTTCAGCTCAGAAAGAAGTTACCTAATTTGCAAGAGAAGCTTTCTATGCTACAGTGTCCAAACTTTCCTTTAAAAGAGCAGGCTAGAAGCATAGAAGAAAAAGGAGCTATGAGTTTAGCTCAGAAAAAAAGAGAAAAATTAACAAGAGGAAAGTGAATACAACTCTTGCAACTGCAAACAGTGTTTAAGGGAGTAACTGAGGATTTTACACAGCAAGAGGTAACAGATATTTTAAATTGATTCACCGAAAAAATGGGAGAATCAGTGATGAAGGAGCCAGAGGAGTATGGATAGATAACACAAGTTGTTTGAAATTCATAGGTATTAGAATCCTTTTGTACAACAAGATTTTAGGGATTACCATATTCAAGGAGGTAACAATGGAACTAATCTGAGGGATGCAGTAAACAGTATTCCACTGACTCTATATGGCCTAGTGGAGATAGACCCTGGTATTCACCTAGAGACTGTGTAAGAACGTTAAAGTAAGAGGTAGCGAAAACCGCAATAATGGTCAGAAATGGCCACACTTATCATAGCACTCCTTTAACAGTTCCTCATGGAAATGTAATAGTGAGCAGCTCTTCCTGCTTATAAGCATCTAATTTTGACTCTACTAATTGGGGAAATAGGGCACCTTCTTTTGGAGGTGCTGGATAAGATTTTACAGTCGAATGACTCAGGGGAATAGTGAAAAGATAAATTTCCTTAAAAGAGAAGAATAAATAGCCAGATGATTCTATCAGAATAGATTAACAAGGAAAGAGCTGTTTACTGCTTTATGAAGAACAGAGATAGATTTTGGAAGAATAGATGATATTCCAACTAACAAAATATATATGATATACCAAGAAAAGGGACTTAGTATTAGATAGACTAGGGAAGTAAGAACTGCCCCTACAGATCCTCCTGAATCATTGTACCCAAGTTCATCACACCCACAGGTAGAATAGGAAATTGGCTGAGCCCCAGCTCAGATTAAAGAAATACACAGATAGGATTACATCTGCCTTCTTACTGAGCCAGGAATTCTGCACCTCTCTAAACTTTGCTTGTACTTTGCTTTTGATAGAATTAAATGCTGCCTTCTTAGAAGTGGATGAACTATCCTGCTGGTAAATCCTGCGGAGTTCTCATTTTTCATTTAGCAGCTTCTGAATTTCCCCATTATTTTCATCAAACCAGTCTTGGTGTTTGCAAGTTTTCTAACACAGATGAGCAAATGTAGTGCTGTACACCTAATCTCTGAAAACTGCCCACTTCTTTTCTGCTCCACTGTTGCCAACTGTATGTTGGCTCAACTTTCCCTCCAAGTTAGCAACATACTGTTCTCACCCAGAGAAGAGCTCTAATTTGTTGACATTAATTCTTCTGGTAGTCATTTTGCCTTGAGGGCAGTACTTTTGATGAATGAGAATATTTAGCTTGGAAAGGATAAGTCTATGATCAGTCCAGCATTCTGCACCACACATTGCCTTTGTCACTCTCACATCTTGTCTGTTTCTTCTCCTTATAATCACATTGTCTATTGAATGTCAATGTTTACTGTGAGGGTTTTGTTGAAGTTTAGGTAAACTGAAGGCAGTGCTGGTGGTGAGAAGGTCATGTGGTGCACAAGTCTTCAGCAGTAAATGACTATTGCTATTGCTATTTCCAACTTCATTCCTCCCTAGGAGACCCTGCCAAGTCTAGTAGTCTGAGCCTACTCTAGCATTAAAGTCAGCAGGATTATAAGCTTGTCCACTTTTGGCATATTGACGATAAGGGTCTCTAGGTTTTCATAAAATTTTTCTTTGATTTCATCAGGGTTTGTCATGGTGGGAGCATAGGCACTGATGATGGTGGCATGGCATTTTCCTGTGAATGGCAATCACATTATCATGAGCTTGTCATTCACTCCTTTTGGCAGGCATACCAGCTTGCTGATTAGATTAGTTTTGATTGCAAAACTCACACCAGCTTCCTGGCACTCCCCTTCACTGTGCCTTCTCCAGAAAAGGGTGTATCCAGCTCCAATTTCAGTAATCTGGCCTTCATTTGCCAACCTTGTTTCACTCAAGGCTGCTATTTGGATGTGATTCCTGTTGAGTTCTCTTATAACAAGAGTAGTTTTTCTTTCAGGTCTACTGGATTTTGTATTGTCTATTAGTGTACACATGTTCCATATGCCAATGGTGAGTTTTCATACATTTTGTACATTTTTTTGTGTTTCAACCACCTAGTGGGATTCCTAGCCTGCTGCAGTAATCAGGCCAGGGTTGGGTAAGCAGACAATGTTTAGGGTACATTTTATAGCCCCCTTCCTCACTCCAGGGGGTGAGCAGTGCAATCCTTAAAAGGCTGCTCAGACACCCAGGGGGCTGTCGAGTCCCACTGATGCTTCCAGTGAGTAATGACCCTATGGCCTAGGCTGCCTGTATGCAAGGTTGTGACTACAGCTCCCAGTGTTTCCATACCTGGTGCTTTATCACTTGCCTGTCACCACAGGACTTTGAGGCATAATAGTGAAATGGTATGGGTGATGTCTTTTGATTCGTGAATAAATTGCTTTTAAGTGAGGCAGAGTTGCATGAAGTCATCAGCCTCACTCTGTCCTCCAGAGCCACCATAGTCCAGTAGCAGGACAGAGTCAAGATGGCTGGTGATGGTTCAGGATGCAGTGAATGACCTTGGTATCTTCAGTGTCTAGCCAAGCTCTAAGGGCTCCACATCGCCTGCTTCATCTGTCTTCATGGCCATTGGAACAATTGTTCTAATCTGCCTATTCCACCAGAGGAAGTCTTTACATGCTTGGGGTAGACACCCCCATAACTCACCAATGGGTTTGAGAACTCTTGATTACCTTCAACCTGATTTGGCCTGTTTGCCCAAATGGTTTACCTCTGTGGCCTCTGTGCATGCTATAGCTTCTTGGAGCCCCAGGTGAGAGTTAAGTGGAACGGATGGACATCAAAGGTGGAGAGAGTCCCAAAAAGGGCTCAGCAGCCATCACATCAAAGGTACTGGTCCTCCCTGAACACAACCTACACCCCTGGAAGATCTTCTACGCAAATAAGTATAATGCAAGGAAAATTGGGTTGGGAATTAGCATACTTAACTGGAAGTATAAGGGAAGGTTTCACAAAAATGGCTGACAATTTTGAGTATTGCAAGTGTATAAGGATTCTGAGGGGTAGAGAGGAGGAGGAAATGCCATGGGGAATGACTTGGATGCATTCACTGAGACAGCTCTATGGGAATGCTAATGTAATGGGAAACCATTGAAATTCTGGTGAAACGGATTGGTCATATCATCTGGCAGTCACAGAGGGAAAATTGGAGAGGAGAGGGAGTTGAATCAGGAAGCCTGATTGGGAGCCTAAGCTAGAGGTGTTGTGGGCCCAAAATGGGTTGTGGCTATATGGTTGGAAATAAAGATGAATATAAAAGAGGTGACAGCATTAGAATCAAGAAGATTTGGTAAGATCTACTAAGGCTTCCTATCTCACCTCCAAAATTTTCAGGACTTTTCTGGATGTCTGGGTTTAGGGATACCATGACATTAACATTCCTATGCTATCACCCTCACTCCCATATGACAACAGCACTAGATTTCCTCCTGGTCTGAACCCTTGCCTTCACCACTACTCTAAAGGGGGACATATAACATCCTTGAAAATGTAGTCCAGCAGTCTCTCTCCTGATGACTAATGCTCACTAGGTCCCACCATGGGAAATGAAGCCCTGGGGATGCTGCTCCTTGCTATTTCTCAGCTGTGCTGACTATTATGATGTTTGCACATAAGCTATGATTATCTTTGTAGCATTTGTTTTGTTTATTCCCACCATAAATAGTGCAAGGAGAGATAAACAAGTGATCTCTGAAGTGATATTTCTTGTTTCCCATGTCTGCATTCTGAAATTCACCCTTCCAACACTTTCATTACGTCTCTAGGGAGAACTGGTATGCCATCCTTTCCTTTAGGTGTAACTTCTCTGTCCTCTGGTTTTATTTATTATTTTTGTTGAGATCAGGCCTGTGTTTTCACTAGTGTAGGGTAGAAATTATATTTCCAGGTGAGGAAATTACCTCTACCAATGCATTTTGGTGCTTTCTAAGCAATTTATAATCTTGGAGAATTGAATAGGGACAATAAGATGCTATGACCTAACCCAAGGTCACAGAGCAAGTATATGTTAGAGGTGGAATTTGAACATAGGGCTTCCTGATTCTGAGGTCAACTCTCTATCCATTATGTTAAGATTCCTTCAGTATATGGTGAGGTTGTTGATAAGGATGATTTATCTCTTCCAGAAATCTATCAATTCTTTGGCCACTCCACAAAGATCTCACAGTCACAGAACCATTAGTTAAAAATCATGTTTTTAGTGTTTAAAAACTATGATTCTTTGCCATCTCTGCCTCTTTTTTTGTCATTCTGTCACCATCATGATGGAAGCAGAAAATTGAGAACAATTTTGCCATTTTTTTCTTCTGCTTCATGGAGTCACCATGGCCAAAACAATATATCATGTAATGGTCAAACTTCAGTCCTTTTTCATAAAGTCTATCACTAAGGCTATACTTGAAGTACCCAGGATCTGTACTGTGAACCCAGGATCACCTCCTTTCTATGATGAAGAATTAAAGTAGACCTTTGAAGGAAATATTCTTTCTTTCCTATGCATCAATGCAGCCCAATGTAAAGGTCAGGATACAAAACTGCAAGGAAACAGCAGAGTTTTACTTCCCTCAATATGAGTAGCTTTTTCCTTTTGTAGTGCTGCCAAGATGGGGAAAGGGGGGGGGGGGGGTTTCACAGCTGTACTCCTAGTTAAGGGTTCTTTCCAGGTTGCCAAGCTGTGTCATTCACATCAAGCTGACTAATAAACATCCTGAGCCTTGAGTATGAATGAAGAAAAGACATATATATTCAACACCCTACCATAAACTGGATCCAGAGGAAGAACAAAGCTGATGACATCAATGAGGGATATCAGCTGTTTAAATGTGGCCTCCAGATATCCTTAAGAGACCCAGACCACTATGAGAATTCAAAAATATAATAAACAGAATGTGACTTCCTCTTCTCTTCTCTATTGATACAAAAAAAATTCCAGCTCTCAATGAACCGCTCTGAAGATGGAACTTTGTTACATCTCATTAGACTTGAGCCTGGCAGATTGACTACCAATGCATTTTTACTTCACTTTTATGACCTTGCTTAGAATTAACTTCCACATGAAGTTGCAGTAGAATGTCTACCAGTTCTTAACATTCAGACCTATCATGAAGTCGACTGGCATCAGACTAGATCCAGATGAAATCTCTGCTAGTTGAGGGAAAATATTATTATAAGCCAGGCATTAAGTGCCCTGGTGCTGGTTCATGGGAATGGGTTTTCTGATTGTTACAGGAGGTTATGAGAAAAATACTAGGAGAAAGAAATGTTTTCATGATGACACATGCTTTTGTATGAGTTTTTATGACTCTCAGTGTACTCACTTGTGGCGTGAGACACTGCCCTTTGTCAGCTATTTATTTTGTATGATCTGCTTCATGTTCATAGGCAGCTGGTCAAATATTTCCATAACTACCAGTAAAAAGCTCACACTTGATAGAGTGTAAAGATACCTTGGTATAAACAAATCCTAGAAACAAATTCTCCTTATATACATGTGCATAAACACATATGCTCAGGTAAATGACTTTCTTAAGCTTTTTACATCATAATCTTTAAAATCTATTATGACCTAATATGTATTATATATAGTGATATAATGACATAGTTCACTTTTATCATAAAAGAAGACTAATTTAACATTTCTGATAGAAAAAGTGAGGCACTCCAAATGGTCTAATAATAAAATGTGTGCATAACTATTTAAAGATAGAAATTAGGAAATGAAATCTGAACACCCAAGAAGAATCTAGTAATTCTAAAACTCTAAAGATGCTCAGAATGCAATGGTTTAATTCAATGAACTCTGAAGCTTTATAGAATTGGAGATAAGGGCATTCATCAACCTCATCAGAAAAACTTTCAGCCTTTGTACTGCTGGCCATGAGACAGCCAGTGTAGTCTAGGGCAAACAGAATTGGACACCAGAGATCAAATCCCCAGGATGCTTCTTACTGCTTCCGTGGCTACAAATAGCTAGTTTCTTTGTGCCTCAGCTTCCTCATCTGTAAATAGCAATGATGATGATTGTACTTTCTTTAATTCTTTCGTAAGGTGACTGACATCAGTGAGCAATATATAGTGATGGGAACAGAAAAGAAAATGTCTAAGTCAGTCATTCATCATTCATCCACCTGATTTGGGTGCTGTTTTAATGGTGGATGAATGTGGCTCCAGGGAGTTGGCTGCCTATAAATTATGCAATTGAGTAGTATTCCAAGATTATCTAATGCCAGATACTCTAAAGGAAAATTGCTATTTTCCACCATATCTTGCTGTCCTTGAACAGTACTATTAAAAATTCCCAACAGTTTATTGCTAATTTTATGTACTAAATTATATACATGACTGTATGGAATACTCATCACAAGAGCAATGATGTCAGTATCCCTCAAGCTTGTCTAATCTTGTTAAGAGTATTTGATTATGATAGAAAACAAGAAAAGTTAACACGATCTTGGTCTGCATCAGAGTTTCCAGGTACAGAGAGGCAGTAGCTCGCCTATGTTCTTCCTTTATTAGACCTAATCTGGAGTACTGTATCCAGTTCTGGGATTCATGATTTAAGGAAAACAGTGATAAGCCAGAGAATATCCAAACAACAGCAACCAAGACAGTTGGTCCTTGAGTCCATTAAATATGAGAATTGAGTGAAGGAAGCAACCATGCTTAGTGTGGAGTAGAATTAAGAGGGATATGATATTTTGGGGAAAGAGGTATTAGACTTGTCCTGTTTGGTCATAGAGGTCAGAACCAGGAATGATGAGATGAAAATTTCAAAGAAGCCAATTTGAAGTTGATGTCAGAAAAAATTCTAAAACAAATGGGTTCAGTTAAATTATTTCTATGATTCCCTGGAGTTCTAAAAGTCTACAATTTTGGGACATATTGATTGTCCTTATTCTTATTTTTTCAGGAAAGTAAGTCCTTTGAAGGAAATGGAGTAGTGTAGTGTTGAAAGAGGTGGGGGGTGACTACTTTTGCATAAAGAAAAATAGTTGAATCAAAATGATAAAGAACATAAGAGATTGTCTTTTTCATAGCTGAACAGTTTAATGCCTTAAAGGAATAGGGAAGAATATCTTTTATTTTATTATCAACACTGCTAAAATACTGGTGTAAAGTTTTCAGATGAGATTCAAGCAGTTTGGGCCAGAAAATGAACTGTGGAATAAATATAAAGACTTAAATTATTTTATAAAGAATGTGAGGGGGTGTCTCGTTTCTGTGTGAATAGTTCAGTTGTTTAAAGGCATCTTGGTAACAGTGAGGTGGCAAGGTGGATAGGACACAAAATCTGGAGTTGAAAAGATCTAAGTTCAAATTTGTCCTCAAAGACTTAATAGCTTTGTGAACCATAATCAAAACATTTGCCTTCTGTATGCCTCTGTTTTCTCATCTATAAAATGGAAGTAGTCACACCACTGACTTTCCAGGCTTGTTTTTAGAACAAAATAAAATAGTATTTGCAATGCACCTTGCAAATCTTAAAGTGGTATATAAATGGTAGCTATTATTATTTAAAAGGATTGGGAAATAATTTCCAGTTGTTAAATACTGAAGACTATTGTTAAAACTTAGAGCATCAGGGCAGTATGTTCTCAGCTCATTTGCATGTGTTCTAAAACTAAAACCATAAAAAAATATATAACTCTTTAGCAACTGAAGAATGATTAAATCAGGACTATTGATTTCATTTGAGTTAAAGTGGTAAGGGAAGTAATATTCCTCCTCAACAGGGTAAGCTCTAGGACCCTGCGATGCTTTACTTGGGTTACTCTTAAAAGTAGCTGTTCTCTGGTAACTTAAATCTGCCTATGTGAGAGTAGATTGGTGTAAACAAGGCAACTAATTGCCTACCTAGGAAAAATCTATTGCTTTTCTCCCTGTACTCTGTGTTTCCCCACATACTGGTTGGTTTTTTCGTATTTAAATGTTTCCCTTTGTTTCTGCTTCCCCCACCCCCTCACATGCCTTTGTGGGAAGTTTGAGGTTCTACTTTGTCAGAGACACTCCCACTTGGATGTTACATATGAAGAGAAGGAAGGTTCATTTCTTAAGGAAATAACTTTCTGCATAAAAATCTGTTTATTTTGAACTCAGAGATTTGTATCAATGTGTTCTGAACTTTAGTGACATTTATTTTCATAGCATCTGAAAAAAAACAAACAAAATATTAATATTGTAAACAAGATTATAAAAACTACCTTAAATTTCTTTAGGAGGACATTGTATTTAAGGGTTTTTGCCAATGTCACTTTCCACTAGGGCTTAGGAAGTACTCAGGGACACCAAGAAGGTCCAAGAACAGGGTTCTTGCTCTACAATGACAAGTTATTGATACTGATATATCTGAAAATCTATTAATCAGAGGTGATATTGAATACAGTTTCAGACATTTTACATACATTATCTCATTTAATCCTCACAACAACTTTGTGAGATTACTTTTGTCATTTAGCAAGATATTATTTTCCTTAAACTACTGAAAGTAAAGGTCAAAGGAAGACATTTCCCCATGGCTCCATACCTTGTAAGTGTCAAAAAGCAAAATGTGAACTCAGTCTAGTCTTCACAGTTCCATTTCAATGTAAATGACCAAGCTCAACAGGGGAGGAAAAAGAATACTTTAAAAAAACTACTTAGAAAAATAAATTGAACAACCCATAAATGAGCTCTCAAAGGAAAAAAAAGCCTCCAGACCAGTTACAAGCTAATTCTGCCAAATTCTAATTCTACTAAAATTGCGCTAGAATTCTACCAAATTCTAATTCTACTAAACTTTTAAAAAAAGAACCAATTAATTCAAATACTATGTAAAGTACTTGAAAAATAGGTAAAGAAAGAATTCTACTTTTCTTCATATGACACAAATATGATTTTGATACCTAAACAAGGCAAAACAAAAACAGAGAAAAAAATGATAAGCCAATTTCCCTAATGAATAGCTATTTAAAAAGTTAAATAAAATACTAGCAAGGAGATTATGGCAATATATAACAAGGATCATACACTATGTATGATCAGGTAGAATTTATACCAGGAATGCAGACTAGTTCAATATTGAACATATCAATAACATAACTGAATATATCAATAATAAAAACATCATAATTGAACACATCAATAACAAAACCAACAAAAATGATATTATTATGTCACTAGATGCAGAAAAAGATTTTGATCAAATGTAACATTTATTCCTGTTGTTAAAAGAAATCACTAGAAAGCATAGGAATAAATGGAGTTTTCCTTAAAATTATAAGTATTATCTATCTAAAACAAAGAGCAAGCATTACTTGTAATGGTGATAAACTAGAAAATTTCCCAGTGAAGTCAGGGGTGAGCAAGGATGATCATTATCACCACTATTAGAAATGCGTTAGAATATAAATATATCAGAAATGCAATCTAAAGTAATAAGATAAAAAAAAGAAATTAAAGGGCTAAGAATAGGCAATGAGGAAACAAAGCTATCCCTCTGAAGACAGTATCACAATATACTTAGAGAATCAATTAAAAAACTATTTGAAACATTAACAATTTTAGCAAAGTTGCAGGATATTAAATAAATCCACATAAATCATCAGCATTTCTATATATTACTAACAAAGTCCAGCAGGAAGAGAAATTCCATTTAAAATAACTGCAGACAATATAAATATCTGAGTGTACCTGCCAAGATAAACCCAGGAACTACACAAACACAATTACAAAATACTTTTCACACAAATAAAGAGTGATCTAAATAACTGGATAAAAATTAATTGCTCATGGGTAGGCCAAGCCAATATAATAAAAAATGGCAATTCTACCTAAATTAATTTGTTTGTTCGGTGCCATATAAATCAAATTAACCAAAGAATTGTTTTATAAAACTAAAAATAAAATGTATCTAGAAGAACAAAAAGTCAAGAATAGCAAGAGAATCAATGAAAAAAATGTGAAGGAAGGTGGCTTAGCAGTACTAGATTTCAAGCTATATTATAAAACAGTGAGGTACTGGCTAAGAAATAGAGTGGTGATGGAATGGGATAGACTAGGTATACACTACACAGTAGTAAATAATTGTAGTAATCTAGTGTTTAAAAACCAAAAATCCAATTTTTAGGGAAATGACTCACTATTTTACAAAAATGTCTAGGAAAGCTGGAAGTCATTGAAAGAAACTAGGAATAGACCAACATCTCACATAGTATATGAAGATAATGTCAAAATGGGTACATGTTTTTAGACACGAAATTATAAACAAATTGGGGAAGTATGGAAAATTTAACCAGTCATATTTATGGATAAGTGAATAATCTATGAACAAGAGACAGAGAGGGTCACAGGAAGTAAAACAGATAGTTTTAATTACATTAAATTTTAAAAGGTTTGTATAAAGAAAAACAGTCAAAATTTTTAAAAAGTGGAAACTAGGGGGAAAATTTACAAGTTGTTTTGTTTTTCTGATAAAGGTCCCATTTCTCAAATACATAGGAAACTGAGACAAATTTATAAAACTAAGATTCCATTCCCCAACTGATAAACGGTCAAATGATAAACTGATAGTTTTCAGAAGAAAAAATCAAAGCTATATGAAAGTCATATGAAAAGAATGCTCTGAATTACTATTGATTCTCATTGATTTAATTGATTTAATCTCATTAATCAGACACCAATAGGTCCCAGTCCAAAAACCCCACTTAGTCATTGTTTGACTCCTGATTGGCTCAGATTGAATGTAAATAGCAATTATTTCTGTTTTAGACAAAATCCCTGAAGGACTACCCCTCCATGATTGATTTTTTTTTTAAGGAGGTAAAGAGTCCATCCTCTGCTTCATTTCTTACCTAGCCTTAATCACTGAATGGGCTCTACCTCAGTCAAACTGAGATCTGTTAGTTCTCCCACTGCACCCAGCTCCATCTCCAGTCATCCTTTCAATATCTTGCCACTGAACCCAGATGGCTCTGGCAGAGAAACTAAAGCTGATGACTTTGCACTCCTCTCCTTCACTTAAATCCATTTCACTTGCATGTCATGGTATCATCTCACTGACACATGGTCCTCTTTGAGAATGAAGGACAAAGAACAGTAACAATCACTTCTTAGAAGTACTGAAAGAGTGGTAAGGCAGTGTGATATAGCAACTAAAGAACCTGTTTCTTCTCAGAAAGACCTGGATTCAAGTCCTTACTCTGAAGTACACTGACTATGTAGTTCTAGGCAAGTCATTCAATTTCTCTGGTTGTCGACCAACTCTTTAAGACTATAAATTGCAAAGCAGTTATCAATGCTCACCAGTCGTTTTCCTCTGTATCAACGAAAGCACAAATCAGGCTGAAAAAAAAAAAAACCCAAAAACTGAAACAATGGAGGAACCCAGAAAACCAGGTGCTTCATCATGTCTCTTCCCAATCCAATATGTTTTAACAATCTTTACTGAGCAGTTACCACCAAAGAAATCACTGTAGTGCTGGGGAGTCACATATTAGCAATCATTATCAATGACCATCATCATCATCATCAATATATTCCTCCCACTATTCACACTCTAGTCAAGTCACATAAGAGAAGAATCCAGTAAAAATTCACTTCCCTCTCAGTAATATCCTATCTATAACCTAAGTTTAGAGGCAAAATCCCCGGTTCTTCATTACATAGCCTCCATACTTCCTTTCCCAACTCCTGGCTTTATTTTTCCAGTTTCTTTTTAAAAAGTAAGCCAATTTTGACTGTACAAGGGGCTAACCAGTAAAAGTTCCCTTTTAGTTCAGTCATGTTAGCCCTGCTACCCACTTTTCTAAAACATAACTGTTAAGTGAAAACAGAAGTAGATGGAAAGGGACTGACAACACTATCTCAGTTTTGCATCCTCAACCAGTAGCAGAGTGCTCGGCACATAGTACTTAAAAAATGCTCATTCATTCATTCATTCATTCATTCACTCATAATGGACACTAATCTACCAGTAAATAGATTAGGAATCTCCTAATTCTCTAGAACTTGGGAGCAAATGAAGTTTTGCACTTTCAGAATGTTTCTTGAATTGAGTTAAAAATGCAAATGATCCAGTGAGGGTTGCTCTCCAGTGCTTTTCCTCTCCTAGGAAGCATGAGAACAGGGTTTGAGAAGCACTGAAGGCAGGACATAAGGTACTGAAAGGGAAAATAGCATATTGGAGGCACAGAAGGAAAACCTCATCTATTTTAAAATCCTATGTAGGGTCAACTTACTGAAGAAGTGGTACTCTTACCCAGGAAAAACATTTAATAACACCTTGTGCTATTAAGTAAGCAGAGCTGAAAGGACTCATTTGTTGGGGGGTGCGGGGGGAAACAGTTCTTTGTGAATAGAGGGAAAGTTCTTATTTACTCCAGATCAAAAACATCACCACAGAAGGGAAGTTATCCCTGTAATACTCTGGGGAAAGGCTAAATTTGATTGACAGAGGATGAAAAAAATGATGACATGAACCTTGAATCAATTTGTTGAGTTTCTTGCTCCCTTCTGATATTTGACTTACTCTTAAAAGCAACTGTGCTCTCTTGCTTATGAAGTGACTGCATTTTCTATCAACAAGTGTTTTATTAAGCACAAATTGAGTGTTCAGCATTAGGACAGATGATGTGAGGGAGACAGAAGTATAAGACAAGTAAAGCTAGCAGTATGTAGTAGAAAGAGCCTCAGACTTTGAATTCCACATACCTGATTTCCAGGCCTAACTTTGCCACTAAATCTTTATGCCACTTTTAGGGTACATGGTATAATGAAAAGAGCACTGAGCCTGGAGTCAGAAAACCTCAGTTCAAATTCCAGGTCCACTATTTATTAGTTCAAGTCCCTTCCCCTCCCTAAGTCTCTTTTCTCAACTATAAAATAAGAGTCTTGGACTAAATGATTTCTCAACTTTCTTCTAGCTCTAAAATTCTATCAGTGTATAGGTCTAACATACCTGATCTTGATGACCTTACATGCTAGTTTGGGATGCAAGGAAAAAAAACAGAATTAAAACAAATAAAGAATAATACAGGACAATCTATCATTCAGCTATGATTTCAACAGGAAGTCAAAGAAGAAAAAGATCATTGGCATGCCAAGCAGTCAGAAAAGACATTTTAGAGAATACAATACTTGAGCTGGTCTTGAAGAAAGAATAGGGTTTGTACAGAGAGCAGCTGTTATTACATAGCATACTGATTTTCATAATAAAATATATTATATTATATAATATATATAATATATAATATTATATATAAATATATAAAATATATTATATTTTATATTATATTATATAAAATATATTATATAACAACTGAACGAAACACTCCTAAGATTTTTATACAGAACAATTTAAGGCAATAGAAAAGTAAAAGATCTCTTTACAAAATTCCACTAGAATACTGGTATAGTATTACTGACTTTTAAAAATGAATAAATGAAGATAGTTTTGTTTATAAGCTAAATTATGTGCCTGTGAATTTTTTCCAGACAAAATAAATCAGATCTTTACAATTTCTTTCATTCATTAGTTATCACTTGTTCATATATAAGAAGCTTCCACAAACATGGAATACTTTCCAGCTACATAATCCCTGGTAGTTTATGATAAATGGCTTGATGTATTATCTCCAGCCCTTGTCTGCCATGGAATGCCTTACGTTCAGTCAGCTGATTGAACTAATGTGTCCCAATAAAGCCTATTTCCATTGGTTGGCTTTAAGCATCAAGTTTTAGATAAACACATTTTCCTGGGGAAAAATTATAAAATTTAGTAAGTATCCATAGACTTGATAGTCAACTATGTAATACACTAAAATAAAGTGGCTTGAAGTAAGAACATTTGTGCATTCCAATTAGACAAATCTAAAATCTGATCAGTAGATTATTCTCTAAATAAATGTTAGTATTTTAGCCTACTAATGGCAACAGCTCAACTTATTTCCATGTGATATATTAAGAAATTGAGTCAACTTATACCCAAACCAAATGAAAACAAAATAGGAAAAAGGAAGCTTTTATTTATAGATACACGTGCATGTATGTGTATAAATAAATCAAAATAGATGAGAGTCGGTATTATATAGGGGATAGAGAGGCACCCTCAAAATCAAGGGACCCAGGGTTTAAGAATTTTATATACATACATACATACACGTACACACAAATATATATGTGTGCATACACATATATATTTATATGTGCTTGTGTGTATACACACATACATACATAATATATGTGTATATAAATGTGTGTATATATGTATATGTGTATAAATATGTGTGCATATATAAGTGTGTACATATGTATATGTGAATGTGTGTATACACACATGCACACATACACACACACACACACACACATATATATATATATATACTGGCTTGTGAACCAGGGCAAGTCACTTAACCTCTGAACAGGCATATTTTTGAATCTATAAATTGACTAACAGTTGCTGACTTGCACTGGCAAAGAAATTTTGCTTTCCCAGAGTTGACTATACCAATGAAATGGTATAGTCAAACATGTGTGAATATAGAAATATAAAGATATATGGGTTTATCATTCCCTCCAGAGTCTACCAGATTGGGGTCCCAGTGGGCTTATGATCACAGGTACTCTACTGGTATGTACTTCAAAAACAACCAGTTAGGAGCCCTTATCAGGATAGAAGGAAAGAGAGAAGGAGGGAGGGAGAAAGAGAGAGAAAAATGAGAGAGAGAGAGAGAGAGAGAGAGAGAAAGAAAGAAAGAAAGAAAGAAAGAAAGAAAGAAAGAAAGAAAGAAAGAAAGAAAGAAAGAAAGAAAGAAAGAAAGAGAGAGAGAGAGAGAAAGAAAGAAGGGAAGGAAGGAAGGAAGGAAGGAAGGAAGGAAGGAAGGAAGGAAGGAAGGAAGGAAGGAAGGAAGGAAGGAAGGAAGGAAGGAAAAAAGAAGAGAGGGGTAAGGGGGAAGGAAGGAGAAAAAAGGAAGGATAATGTAGGTATACATATAAATGTGCATAAGTATGTATGTATGTATTATTTTAAATGACTTGGCCAAGGTCACACAGTCAAAGGTGTTGCAACAGGACTTACACTCATGTTTTGGATTCCAAGACCAACTCACCATTCACTTTTCTGTTCTATATTTCTCTCAAGGCACATGTGTGGATTGTATGTAAATCTGATCTAGAGTTCAAAAGAACTTCAGAGATCCTCCAGACCTTTCTTCATTTTATGCCTAAAAAGAGTCCCAGGGCACAGCAAAGACTCTCTGAAGTTCACTAGTTAGCAGAATCAAGATCAAATTCAGGCCTTTTGACTGTAAACTCATAGCCATTTTACTCTTCCATGCTAACTCCCCTGTTCACACAGGCTCAGATATAGGCATGTCAAGGTGCTCTCCCTTCCTTGAACTTTGCCAGAATTCTAGGCAGGTTTTGGATTCTTTCTCAATCCAACCTGGAGCATCCATGGAGCAAGAAGAAATATACCTAGTAGCTTTCCATTACCAGAGTAGGCCCACAAAATAGTAAATATTTATTCAAAGAACTAAATTTAATTTAAGTGTGGAATTTCTGGCTAGGATGGAACTTATAAGTCAATTAGCCAAGCCCTCTTATTTTACAGAGCAGGGAACTGAGTCCTAGAGAGGTAATATGCCTTACCTCACATAAGAATGAGTTGTCAGTCAGAGTTGAAATCCAGGTTTTCTGATTACAAAACGAAATCTCATTAAACTACACCACTAAAGCTTCCTTTATGCCATGTATAACAGTAACAACATGAAGGCAAATGCTTCTACAGGTAGCCCATTCTCCTCACAATTTTGCAACTCTCTAGATGTCTTATTCTGATCTAATAACTATATTTATTTTCTCATCAACTTGAACAACAGAGCCCCCTGAGACAACGAGTGGCCTTAAGGTTGTATTCAATAAAGATTTATTAAATACCTAACGAGTAAATGTCAGGTACTGTGCTGGGTACAAGGGTTACCAAGTTAAAAATACAGGAGTTTCTGCCCTTAAGAAACTTACTTCCTATTGAAAGAAAGCAATTTATCTACCGGGGATGAGGATTACTACTGACCAGGGGAAACAGGAAAGGCCTCTTATAGGAAGTAGCACTTGAACTGAGACAAAGGAGGTTAGGGATTCCAAAAAGATAGACACTAGGAGGGAGAGCATTCCAAAAATTGAGACCAGGTTACGCAAAGTTAGAGATGTTGGAGATGGCAGTTCTTAAGGATGAAATTCTGATGATTCAAGAACAAATGATTCTATTTAAGACGTAAAAGGGATTTGAATTGATGTCACAGTATAGACAAATCACAAATCACAAATCACACAAATCACAGTATAGGGAAATCACTCACCATAGTGGAAGTTTAAAAATTATGTATAGAAGATATAAATAATGGCAGGTAAGTAAGTATAAATAGAAAGAGTGACAAGTTCATGTGAATATAATGTCATAAACACAAAAGCAGCCCCTCAAAAAAGAGCTCTGGAACTTTGGATAAATTTTATCCAAGACAACAAAAGAGTATGAAAGCAACTTGATGAAATAGTGGATAGAGCAATGAAACTGGAGTCAAAAAAAGGTAAGCCTGAATCCTACCTTAGACAATTACTAGCTGTGTGTCCTTTGGCAAGTGACTTAGCCTTTCTCAGTCTGCATCCTCATTTATAAAATGAGGATGATGTCACAGGGTTGTTGTGAGGATCAAATGAGTTATCTCCAATGTACTTTGCAAATCTAAAAATATTATATAAATGGTAGTTATTATTACTCATCTGTCAAAAAGTTGTACAACAGAAGAAAGAAGATGGTATTGTAGTTAAAGCATTCCTCAAGATCACAATAAAAGAAAGAAGATGGTATTTGCAGTTAAAGGATTCCTCAAGATGACAAGATCTTTTTTTTTTAAAATGAGATAGAGTTGAGCTCCTTGTAGACTGGGGAAAGAATCAGTTAATAAGGAGACATTTTAGAAGATTACCTTGAAAGGACAGCGCACAATCTGCAATGAATAAGTCCCCCAGATTCGCCTACTTTTATAAACAATCTAGGGAACAATACTCTGACAGAATGGAACTACATCACTCTTAAATGCATCTATTTGCTTCCAAAAAACTATGCAAAACATCTCTACCTGATAATCTCATCTCTAGCACTAATATGAGAGGAACAGATAATTACTTGAGTCAGTAATGAATGAACCATGTAAAATGACATAAATGAACATTCAATAAAATGGATTTCATTATTCTGTAGATGCCACCTCCTTACTATGTTGCCTATAATCTATCCATCATCCATATACTCTGGCCCCACCCTGAGCTTGGGCACTTAACACAGTGTATGGCACATAGCAATGACTTAATAAATGCTTTATCTTTCCATCCATCTATCTATATGCCAAGTAGGAATGTAAATGGATCTTTCTTGGATATATTTGAAAGACTGCTATGTTTAGTAAATGGAAGCTATTTCCAGGTGTCATAAAATCCAAGCATAACTTCTAGGTCATGAATTATTCTCATGATCTCCTGAAATAGTTCTCTGTGACATGATGAGATTCTTGTGTCATAATTCAGCAGCTAGCTAGTTCTTTCCATTTACTGATGGTTTTGACTATTTCAGGTCCCTTCTTTTCAGATGTTATGTTAGGCTACATGTTTGTGATTCCACATACCCAAATTTTCTCTTTCAATAACCACAATAGGCCAGTCCTATGACGCAATAATGACAATAAGATGATGAAATGGTACTGAGCGAATAGCCTACTGATATACTGTAGGACCTTTTTTTCCTAACCCCGAGTGGAGAGCTCTTCTCTTACACCCATTTTATGGACAAAGTCACTAAAACCCCCTCATACCAGTCAACTTTTCCACATATAGAGGCAGAAGTCAAACCCAAATCTTTCTTTAATTCAATTGGATTAATTCAAGAAACATTAGTTAAAATCTACTATGCTGTGTACAAATCACTTTGATATAGTCTAGGCAACCAGGATACCCCTAAAACAAAACAAAACAAAACAAAACAAAAACAGATCCTGCCATCTAGGAGTGAACATTCCACTGGAGGATAGAACATTTACATAGATAAGTACATACATGTATATGCAAATATGATTTGTGTGTGTACATATATATACATATATATGTATATGTATATATATGTACACACACACAAAAAAAATTTGAAGAGCACCAGTACCTAAGGGGAAATTAGTAAGGCTTTTTAAAGGAAGTATAAGAACTGGAACTTAAAGGAAAATAGAGATTCCAAGAGGCAGAAGTGAAGGAGTACATTCCAGGCAAAAGAAACATCCTAGCTACAAAAGCAGGGAGATAGATCCAAATCAGTAGGCATTTCTTAAGTATCTCCTATGTGCAAGACTTTGAGGATACAAAGACAAAATGAAAGAGATGCCTTACCATCAAGAAGCATAAATTTTATCTGGATTGAGGACACAGACAATATTTACACAGATATAAATATAATTTGAGGAGAAAGAGAGCAGTAGACACAGGGGGTGGAGTGGATTGGCAGAAGAGGTCAGGAAAACTCCCCAGAGGAAGTGGCATCTGAACTGAACATTGAAATAATCTGATAAAACAATCAACAAGTACTTATTAGACACCTACTATGCACCAGACACTGTAGCAGGTATTGGGAATGCAGAAACAAATAATAAAGAGTTCTTGTCCTTGAGAAGCTTATATTCTATGAAAGAAGACAATATGTACTTATATAAGTATATACAGAATAAGTACCCAATTAATACAAGTTATTTTGTGAGAAAAGGCACTAGTAGTGGGGGGAATCAAAAAAAAACTTTATGCAGAAAGTTTGACTTGAAGAGATTTTTAAAGAAAGTGGTCTCTGAGGCAGAGGTGAAAATAGGAAATCATTGTAGACATGAGGGACATGAATGACATGAAGTACGTATGCAAGGAGATAGGAGATGGAGCGTAATTTGTAAGGAACAAAAAATGAATTTGGCTAAGCTGTAGAGTACTGGAAGTAAAATAGTGTACAACATAGCTGGGAACAAAGATTGGGGTCAAGTACTGAAAGGCGTTACAAGTCAAACAGAGGAGTTTATAGTTTGTCTTTAAGACAACAGTCACTGTAATTTATCAGGGAGTCATTGCAGTAGGTCAGTAGAGTGGTCAAATCTAAACTAGAGAAAATCACTTCAGCAACTGTGTTGAAGATAGGTGAAAATGGAGAGAGACTTGAGATGAGATCAGTTATGAGACTATTGAATAGTCTAGGTAAGAAATGATGAGATATGTTATGGGGTGAAAATGGCAAGATTTGTCAGCTGATTGGATATGTGGGATAAAAAAGAGTAAGGCATCGTGCAAAATGCTGTGGTAATAAATCTGGGGAGACTAGAAAAATGTTTGTACTCAACAAAAAGGGGGGGGAATATGCATTTATATAGTTTTACTGTATGCCAGTCACTGCACTAAGTGCTTTTGTAAATATTATCTCATTTGGAAAATTAGATCATGGATGATGATGGATAAGACAGGCAAAGAGACTCTGCTCAGCTAAATCAAATCTAGATATCCTCATTGCCTATCTTCATTGAATATCCTCCTCCCTATGACTAAGTAAACCTCTTTTTGTTAACTGATGAATGCTTTACGAATGTCTCATTTGATTCCAATATTGAATCTAAACTGCTAGAAGACTGGCCTGAGTCAGGCCCAGCCCAGAGCAGCACAGCTGATAACCCTCTTCCTGGATAATCTCTCCTTATCAGGAAGTTTGGCAGTGGGAAAGATAAGTTCTGTTTTAGACATGTTATATTTGAGATGTCTATAGGATATCCAGTTTGAAATGTCCAGCAGATCATTAATGACATGGAAATGGAGCAACTTGTATTTAACTGTTTTGTATTTGTTATATTCCTTTTATATTTTCCCTGTATATGCTTGTGTGTCTGTCATCTGTTGAAACATAAGCTGTCACAGAGAGAGAAAAAGAGGGAGGGAGGGAGAGAGGGATGGAGAGAGAGAGAGAGAGAGAGAGAGAGAGAGAGAGAGAGAGAGAATAGAAGAATTGAACTTTGGGAAATACCCGATGGTAGGAAGAGGGATATAAATGATGCTCCAGCAAAGGATACTGAAAAGACATCAGTAAGGTAAGAGCTGAACCAAAAGACTGTCACAAAAAAACCCAGAGAGGAGAAATATATCAGGAGGAGAGAGTGGTCAACTGTGCTGTTCTGGGCTGGGCCTGAGTCAGGTCAGTCCTCCAGTAATTTAGGTTTGATAACTGAACAAAATGAGACACTCATTAGTTATTCAACAGTTAATAAAGAGATTTATTTAACAATAGGGAGAAAGATATTCAATAAGCAAAGGTGCTGTGTTTGATCTAACTAAGCTAACCCTCCTTGCCTTTATTATCAATGATCATCCACTCATCATCCAATCTTCCAAAAGTTCCGTGGCTTATTTCTGATGAGGAGACATCAGCAGTCTGAAACTTTGGGTCCCTTGCGTCAACCAAGGCTTAAGGAAGGTGTCAATATCTTTTAAGGACAAACTAGCCCAAGTGGCAGGGAAGGCAGGGGGCTCAGATAGTTTTCCTATCGAAAGTGTTAAATGTAACAGAGAATTCAAGACAGATAAATATTGAGAATAGACCATCAGATTTGACAATTGAGAAGACTGTGATGCAAACATCTATGCAAAGTCACGGAAGTAGGAAAGAGAATACTAAGTTTAGAAGCCAAGACAGTTTTCCAGAATATGTTTTGCGTATAAATATGGTATATGAAGGAGAGTTATGTCAATTAAATCTAGAAAGGTAAATTGCTATGAAAGTCTTTAAATAACAAACTGAGTAGTTTATATTTTGTCTGGAGTGTAGGGCAGTAGAAAACTGCTGGATTTATAGTCAGAAAGCCTAAGGTTAAATCCCAGCTATTCTTTGCACTCCCTGTAGAACATAAAGAAAATCATTTAACCTCTCCTTGCCTCAGTGTAGTCATACATAAAATGGGAATGAGTAGACTAGGCTTTTTTTTCCAGCTCTATGACCCTATGATCACTGAATTTTCCACTACACTATGCTATGTCTTCATTTTCTTTATACATTTGCTCATGTGATCCATTGTTTTGCACCCTTGTATCAAGAAAGAAAGAGAGGAGGGAGTCAAGAAGGCAAGAAGGCAGGAAGGGAGGAAGAGAGGAAGGAAGGAAGGAAGGAAGGAAGGAAGGAAGGAAGGAAGGAAGGAAGGAAGGAAGGAAGGAAGGAAGGAAGGAAGGAAGGAAGGAAGGAACTATAGCAAGTCCTCCAGGTTTGTGACTATGTCCTTTCCCGCTCTCAATCTATGATGCTGTGATCTTTCTTTGGTTTTCTTGCCTGGCTTGCAGCTAGTTCTGATGCAGTGTGTCAAAAATGGCAGAAATACAATAATACTCTGTGCTGCCCCTGTCTGTCTCACACACTCATGCACATGGAATTTCAGCACCGCAGAACTGGGGAGCTTTGTGTGTGACTATAACCAAATCAAAAACAAATAAGAGCTGAATTGCTCTAACAACAGTAGCCTTACCACAATTTCTGGGAACTTGGACAGCCAGGCTATCTAATGACTTGTAGTGTTTGTCCATGTCACCTCCTATCTCCCTAGCAGGTCCACAAGCCCTAAAATGTGCCCCATGAGTGGCCCCGGTCTGTATGTACTCTTAAGCACACAAAAGCAGTGACCTAGTAAACTTGGAAGGTTTAACTGCAGGGAGATTTCACAAGCCACACTTGAATACAGCTTTGAGAACATTCTGAGTTTTTATTCTGTCATACTGGAAAAGAACAGTACAAAGGTAGAACTGGTAACATCAGCTGTAATTCAGAAGTGTCCTGATTTATGGTGGTCTCAGGGTTTTAGGGCCAGTCTTCTGTTTGGTGCAAAGAACTTCCACTGCAGATTCTGTGATTTTTGTTGCATTTAATAGTAAGTGGAAGAAAAAAAAGGGAAAAATGTTAGAGGATAGCTTTATTATATATTTAAATGGAATAGTAAGTCGTCCATAACAGATTTGCAGTGTCATGTACAATCATCTGTTTTTCCTACTATGTTATAGAAATGACTATTTTATTTCATAAATTAAAAATAAGATAAAAAATTAATAGTACATGGTTTTCAGGAATGGAGCTTCAATATGCAAAAAAAAAAATCACAATTTCAGAGTTGAAAAAGAACTTCAGAGGCGAGGTAATCCAATCCATACATAAACAAGAATCTCATCTCTCATACATATGTGTGTACATATATGTGCATATATACACATACATGCATATATAGACACATTTATATGCATATTTGTTTATATCTATGTATAGATATTATTGTATGTGTGTGTCTGCATGTGTGTCTGTGTGTGTATCTTACTCAACATGTGACCATTGACCATTAACTTGAAGACCATTAGGAAAGAGGAATCCAACAGCTATTGAAGCAGCTATTCACACTTTTGGACAGCTCTGATTTTGAGAAAGCTTTCTCTTACATGAAGCCTAAATCCGCCTTCCTGTAACTTCCATCAATTCTCCTGGTACTAACCTCTAGGGTCAAGCAGAACAGGTCAAATTTTTCTTTCATATGACAAGTACTTGAAAACGGCTATTATTGGAGATAGAGGAAAGAGCTAGATTTTGAGTCAAGAGGAACTGGGATCAAATTCTATCTCAGTTACTTATTACTTATGTGTCTTTAGGCAAGTTACCTCACCTTTCTTGTTTTCCTCATTTGTAAAATGAAGTGGTTGGACTAGAATGACTCTAACGTTCTTTTTAATTCCAAATCTATGCTCCTGTGCTATGTATCTTTCCTGCAACATTCTCTTTTCCATATGAGACAGTACCATTTCCTTCAATAAGCCTCATATGGCATCCTCTTAGAACCTTTCACCTTCCTGCTTGTCCTCATAGGATCATAGTAATGGAGATCAATGAACCTTATTAGTCTAACTTTCTCATCTAATGTACATTCAGTACCTGTTATATAGTAGTAAGTGCTTAATGAGTATTGGGTGACAGACAAGGAACTGAGGTTCAGGGAGGTTAATTGACTTGATAAACAAAGTTAACACAGGAAGGAAGTCTCAGAAGTGGAATTTGAACTCATCGGGTCTTTTGGCTACAAATCCAGCACATATATAACTTTCTACCTGATCAATGTCCTTACTAAAATGTGGAATGGAATACATCAGTTAAATGCAATATACTAGATACTAGTCTCAGATCACATGATCATGGATTTAGAGCTAGGAGGAGCCTTGGAGATTATCAATTATAATTCCCTAATTTTATAGATGAGAAAATTCAGATGCAAATAGGTTAGGGTAACTGGCTAAAAGTCATACAAATGAGATTCTTCTGTAAGATGGAATCAAGGAAAGAATTAGACATATTTAGTGAAAGCAAGCTTGGGGAATGAAAATTACTACTATAAGTGATGGCAACTAAGTTCAATAAGAGTAATGAAAGTGAAATTGTTAGGTCATTCTCACATACTTGCAAGACTTTAGATTGGTTACTTGATTATTTTGTACTCTAGTTTGCTTGAATATTAAATTGAATGTTTTTTTAAAAGTGTGTATATTAATCTTTTTAAAGCAAGGAAACTTTAAATATATGGAGCTTTTAACCTTTTCTGTGACATGGACCCCATTTGCAGTCTGGTAAAGTCTCTCTTTTTTTAAGCAGGTTAGTGGCACAATAGATAAGATTTCATCTTCCTGAGTTCAAATGTGACCTCAGAATGTAGCAGCTACGACCCTAGGCAAGTCACTTAACCCTGCTTGCCTCAGTTTCCTCATATGTAAAATGATCTGAAGAAGGAAATGGCAAAGTACTCCAGTATCTTTTCTAAGAAAATCCCAAATGGAGTTATGAAAAATCGGACAAAACTGAAAAAATGACTGAACAACAACAAAAAGTTTACTCTGCATAATGTTCTTAATTGTATAAAATAAAATACAAAAGATTGCAAAGGAAGTCAATCATGTTAAAATACTTTTATCAAAATTTACTTTTAAAACACATTCATGTACCCTAAGGTAGGAACTCCTGACCTAATACAATAATGACTCTTCATTTACCTCCCTTTTCCCAGCTTCCTGGCAGTCTTTCCATATTGATGTGGCTTCCTGGTCACTAAGGGCATTAAAAGACCCACCCCCACAGAGTCTACAGCCTTCAGAGGTGGGACATGTCCCAAGACCACGAGTAACCATACCCTGCCCTGCTGACTAGATGAGTTTCCATATAGCTGCATGTGCACAGGCTAAATATACCTGTATCCTCAGCAAACATTCTTTCTACGTAAGGACTAAGTAAACCTCCTTTTGTTTAAAGTTCAATGACCTATGAGTGCTTCATTTTGCCTCAGCCTTGAACTTGAACTAATAGGATACCAGCTTAGATCAGACACACCTCTAAAAAGCTGATTCACAAAGATCTTGAATCAGGTAGAAAGAGGTTTGTCATGGATCCCAGCAGAGAGTGACTAAATAAAAGAAGCTAAGTTTAATGCTCTTTTCTGACATTTGAGCTGTTCTCCAGTGAAGTAAAATAGGGAACAAAATAAAAGACAACAGAAAAGGAGGCAAGTAAAGAACAACTAAAAGAAAGGAAGAATAAAGCAAATCAGAGTGTGTTGGAGGGGGAGCAAAGAACATAGAGAATAAGTGGAAGAATAGGTGGTGCAGGGGGATAGTGCTGAGCTTAAAGTCAGGAAGCTTTAAGTTCAAATTCCACCTCGGACAATTCCTAGCATGTGACCCTAGGCAGACATTTAACCCTGTTTGCCTCAGTTTCCTCATCTGTAAAATGATCTGGAGAAGGAAATAGAAAACTGCTCCAGCATCTTTGCCAAGATCACCCCAAATTGGGTCACAAAGAGTTGGACATGTCTGAAACAACTGAACTACAATATCAACAATGAAACTAAGTGACTTCAGATAAGTGATTTCAATTCAAAGTTTAAATATATTCAGGGCCATAGGAACTAAAGCTGTCAAGGATTTTGGAGATTATCTCATCTAACCCTTTTATTTTACAAGTGAGGAAATGAGGTGCAGAGAAATTGACTTGCAAAGAGTCACACACATCAACTTCCAAAGGGAAATGAAATTAAGTCAATATCACTTTGAATTGGGTCAGAAAAAAAATAATTGGAAAACTGCCTGAAAACTTTGTGCTGAAGTTTTAGAAACAGAAAGGGGGGAAAACTTGGCACTGAGCATATGAGAACCAGAGGGCATAGAGTAAACTATGACTTCACCTGTTTCTTCATTATGTATCTTCATACATACATAAACACACACACACACACACACACGATATTTGTTTAAATAAAGTGCAACACATTTCTTCTTAATCAAACATGGTTTGGTCCTTGCATATTATTATTTTTAAGTGTCCCTATGTAATTATAAATGGTGTTACAACACAAAGCAAAAATATTCTATTACATTAGGAAACTTGAGTTCTATAAAACAGGCTGGATTCCAGCAAAATCTTTTTTTTAAATCCCTGTTCATACACACTTCAGCATGATGTAATACCAGGTTAAATATCAACTAAAGTTTTACTTTAATGAATCTTTTTTTGGGGGGTAAATACTATTTTATTTTTTCTAATTACATGTAAAGGTAGTTTTAAACATTCATTTTTATAAGACTTTGACTTCCAAATTTTTCTCCCTTCCTTTGTTCTCCCTCCTCAAGCTAGCAAGCAATCTGATATAGGTTATACATGTGCAATCAAGGAAACATATTTCCACATTAGTCATGTTATGAAAGAAGAATCAGAACAAAAGGGAAAAGCCACAAAAAATAAAAAAAACAATAAAAATGAAAATAATATCTGTTGATCTGCATTCAGACTTCATATTTTCTTCTCCAGATATGGATAGCATTTTCCATCATGAATCTTTGGGAACTGTCTTAGATCATTGTATTGCTGAGAAGAGCTAAGTCAGTCATACTGGATACAGTGTTCTCTTGGTTCTTCTCATTTCACTCAGCATCAGTTCATGTAAGTCTTTGCAGGTTTTTCTGAAATCTACCTATTTATCATTTCTTATAGCACAATAGTGTTCCATTATATTCATGTACCACAACTTGTTCAGCCATTCCCCAACTGATGGGCATCCCCTCATTTTCTAATTCTTTCCCACCAAAAAAGAGCTGATATAAGCATTTTTGTAGCATTTCTATTCTTGTTTGGTCATAAATTCTTCCTTTCTCCATACAACTGACAGATAAACTATACTTTGCTCTCCTAATTTGTTACATATCACCCTTTACATCTAAATGATATAAACATTTTGACCTTATCTTGGTAAGTGGGGTGAGATTGTCGATAGTTCCTGTCATACTATTTTCCAGTTTTCCCAGCAGTTTTTCTCATTTTTGATACTTGTAATTTGGTTTTCTTTCTTTCTATTAATCAAATTAATCAAAAGCTTATCTATTTTATTGTTTTTTTCATAAAACCAGCTCTTAATTTTATTTACTAATTCAATAGCTTTCTTAACTTTCAACTTTATTAATCTCTCCTTTGAGTGGCAGAATTTCTAATTTGGTGTTTAATTGGGGATTCTTAATTAATCTTTTTCTAGCTTTTTTTAATTGCACACCCAATCCATTGATCTGCACTTTCTCTATTTTATTCATGTAAGCATTTAGAGATATAAAATTTCCCCTAAGTACTGCTTTGGCTACATCCCATAAATTTTGCTATATTGTTTCATTGTTGTCATTCTCTTTGATAAAATTATTGATTGTTTCTATGATTTTGATGTTTGACCCACACATTTGTTAGTAAATGAAATAAAGGGCCAAGGAAAGATAGATTTAAAATTAACTGAAAACTAAATAATCTTATCTCAAATGAATTTTTAATCTATCTTTCCATGGCCTTTTAGTTCATGTAATTTTTATTGCATCATTATCTAAAAAGGATACATTTAATATTTTTTGCTTTTCTACATTTGATGGTGAGGTTTTTATGCTCTAACACATGGCCAATTTTTGTGTAGGTACCATGTAACACTGAGAAAAGGGGTATATTCCTTTCTATCCCCATTCAGTTTTCTCCAGAAGTCTATCATAACTAACTTTTCTACAATTCTATTCACCTCCTCAACTTCTTTCCTGCATGTTTTGTGGTTAGATTTATCTAGTTCTGAGAAGGGGAGGTTGAGGTTCCCCCACTAGGATTTTTCTTTTCTAGGATTAGTCTATTTCTTCCTGTAAATCAATTAACTTCTCTAATAATATGGATGTTATATCATATGATGCATATATGTTTAGCATTGGTATTACTTTCATTGCCTATAGTACCTTTTTAGCAAGTGTCCTTCCATGTCTCTTTTAATTAGATCTATTTTTGCTTTGTCTGAGATCAGAATTGATACCCCTACTTTTTTTTTTTAACTTCAGCTAAAGCATAATATATTCTACTCCAGCCTTTTACTTTTACTGTGTGTGTGGATCTCTTTGCTTTAAATGTGTTTCCTGTGAACAATATATTGTAGAATTCTGATTTTTAATCCACTCTGCTATCTGCTTCTGTTTCATGGGAGAGTTCATCCTATTCACATTCAAGGTCATGATTACTAACCTTATATTTCCCTCTATCCTATTTTCCTCATTTTTATTTTTTTCTCTCCTTTCACTCTGTCATTCCTCATCAGTGTTTTGCTTTTGATCATCACCTCCCTCAATCTGCCCTCCCTTCTATCACACCCCAACTTTTCTTCCCTTTCCTGTCCTATTTCCCAATAGGGTAAAATAGATTTCTTTACCCAACTGAGTTTGTATGTTATTCTCTCTTTGAGCCAAATCTGATGAGAATAAGGTTCAAACAATGCTCATCCCCTCCCTTCTTTCCTTCTATTCTAATGAGATTCACATGCCTCTTCATGTAACATAATTTATCCCATGTTGCTTCCCCCTTTCCTCTTCTCCCAGTACAATCCTTTTCTTTTTACAACTTAATTACTTTTTTTAAATCATCACATCAAAATCAACTTATACCCATACCCTCTAAGTACACTCCATCTAACTGCCTTAATAAAGACATAGTTCTTAAGAATTACAAGGATCATCTTCCCATGTCAGGATGTAAACAGTTTAATTTTATTGAATACTGTTTCATTTTGTTTTGTTTTGTTTTTCTTTCCTGCTTACCTTTTTATGTTTCTCTTGAGTCTTGTATTTGAAGATCAAATTTTCTGTTCAGCTCTGGTGTTTTGCTCAAGAAAGTTTGAAAGTCCCCTGTTTCATTGAATATTCACCTTTTCCTCAAAAGATTATGCCCAGTTATGCTAGGTAGTTGATTCTTGGTTGTAATCCAAGCTCCTTTGTTTTCCAGAATATCATATTCCAAGTCCTTTGTTCCTTCTATGTAGAAGCTGCTAAGTCCTATGTAATCCTGACTCTTACTCCTTAATATTTGAATTGCTTCTTTCTGGTTGCTTGCAGTATTTTCTCCTTGATCCAATAGTTCTGGAATTTGGCTACAATATTTCTTGGAGTTTCATTTTGGCATCTCTTTCATGAGATGATTGGTGGATTCTTTCAATGACTGTTTTACCCTTTGGCTCTGGGATACCAGGGCAACTTTCCTTGATAATTTCTTGAAAGATGAGGTCCAAGTTCTTTTTTTAATCATGGCTTTTAGGTAGTCCAAAAATTTTTATATTATCTCCCCTGGATCTACTTTCCAGGTCAGTTGTTTTTCCAATGAGGTATCTTATATTTCTTTTTGTCATTCTTTTGATTTTGACTGATTCTTAATGTCCCATAGAGTCCTTAGCTTCCACTTAGCCAGTTCTAATTTTTAAAGAATTCTTTTCTTCAGTTAGTATTTGTATCTCCTTTTCCATTTAGCCAATTCTACTTTTAAAGGAGCTGCTCTCTTCACTGAAATTTTTTTCGCATTCGGCCAATTCTATTTTTAAGGAGTTGTTTTCTTCAGTGTTTGTACTTCCTTTTCCAAGCTCTTGATTCTTTTTTCATAATTCTCTTGCATAACTCTCATGCTTTTTCCCAACTTTTCTTCTACTTCTTTTATATATCCTTTTTGAGTCCTTCCATGAGGACATTTTGGCCTTTAGACCAATTTACATTCTCCTTAGAGGCTTCACGTATAGGCATTTTGATATTGTTGTCCTCTTGGGAGCTTGTGTTTTAATCTTTCCTGTCACCATAATGGTTTTCTATGCTAACGGCTTTTTTTTGTTGTTGTTTTTTTACTCATTTTTAAAACAAGCTCTGCTCCTGAGAATGGGGGCAATTTCCCAAGATTCTTGCACTGGGAAAGAGGGGTTTGGCAATTTGCTTTCTGTGCTGAAGCCTCTGGAGCTGGCAGCTTGCCCACTGCACTAGGGTGGCCTGGTCTACTCATGCTTGTTGTGCTCTGGATTCCAAGGCTGGCAGTTTGCCTGCTGTGCTGAGGCTAAAGACCTCACAGCTGGCCTGCTGTGTCACTGACCTGCTGAGGCCAGATCATGGGACACTGGTTGCTAACCTGTGCTGTAGCTATGAGTCTCCTGCTGGCTTCCCTAAACACTGCTTGTGCTGGACTGCACTCCCCTTTTACCCAAGTGAAACTGAACTTTTCTGAAGTTCTTTTAAGTTATCTTGCACTTAAAAATTGTTTCACTCCATCTTTTTGTCAATTCTGTCACTCCAGAATCCATTTAGAGGCATGATTTAATGTTGTTTCTGAGGGAAAACTGGGGAGAACTCTGGCAACTTCCTGTCTTCTCTCCACCATCTTGGCTCCAACTCCCACTCCACCTCCAACCATTTTAATAAATCTTTGACCTAAATGTGAAAAGAATCTGTCTGGAGTTGACAATATTTAAAAGAAGAGAAAATGCTTTGTGCCACATCTATCTAATATATTAATATTAGAGAGTCTACCAATGTGTATAAAAGTCTAAAATAATTCAACTTAATATTTCCATCAACTTGAAAATGTATATCAATATGTGATCTGATCATTAAATAGAATTATAAAACATTATCTAGAAACTCTTTTATATGGATTTTCAAATATTTCATATAACGTACCATCTAGTACTAGACTAATCCAACATTCCCTACTGAGGTGCCCTAACAGAGCTTGGTCTCCCTGAATATCTGATCATCCTCTGGGTCTGTTCTCATCTTTGGTCCAAATTGAACCCATTGCCCTTATATTTTATTCCTTAAGGACCTTTATCTTTGACAAGTATCAGGCAACAAACCTGATAAACTAATCTATGCTAGAGTATTACTGAAATACATTAGTTTAATGTGCATTTTAACAAGGTCATTATATGGATACAGAATCCAAACAAATGATTTCAATGCTAGTCAATTCCTTCAAGACAGGATGTTAGACACAATGACTTTAGTGGGAATTTCAGTGTCTTCATCCTAGTTTTTAGAGAACCTAAGGAGGCAGCATAACATAGAAAAAGCAATGACTTTGAATTCAAAAGGTCATAGGTTTAGAACATGAGGGCACTTCAGAAGTGCTAATGATACCCCCTCATATGACAAACCTGTTCTAACTTGAATTCTGCCAGCTAACCACAGTAAGTCACTTGACCTCATAAGGCCTTTCTTCCCTAATCTATAAATGAGAGAATTACACTAAATGGTGTCTAAATGTTACTTTGTTTGGTCTGGAAGAATGTAGACAAGTACTTTACATATGACTCAATATTAGAAGACAGCTTAGAAACCCTGCTGCACTGAGATGTTAAATGACTTGGCCAGAGCCATATAGCAGATATTTGTAGGAGAAAAGGACTGGACCCAAGGACTGGGAAACCACCTTGCTATACACTACAGTAGTACAATATATGATCAACAGTGTAATGACTATAGTGTATGGTCTACCTTACAATAACAACAGTGTATTATTGTACAGACACTATAGTAACTAAACTAATTTACCTCTTGAGGGCAAACTAGATGATCTCCAAGGGTTCCTTCATCTTTTTTTTATTTGAAGAGTAAGATGTTTTTTTTCTTTAATTCTATGATCCTACTCGATGGCTCTTCACTGTCTATTACATTTTAATAGTAACACCTATCCAAGAAAGATCATGTTCTCTGTAGCTTTGACAAACTCAATACTACATTTCCAAGAACCATGGATGGGGTTTGGAAAAGTCTGCAACTTTGAGCTGCTCTAGTCTCAAAGATGGGATCCAGGAGTGGGCACATTAATGACTCCAGGGAAAAGTCCAAATAAATAAATAACAAGGTATGATCTAGCTGAGGGATTGTGACTAATTATTTCACTTTCACTTATTTTTCCTCTAGGTATACACATTTAACATATAGGAAGCTACTTACATTCTCTTTGAAAAGGGGCTGCCATTAGGAGATATTGACATCAGAGGCATAGTCCTTTGCATAAGACCTCATGGCCCCAGAATCAGACTTGCCAGAAGGACGGTTAACTGAAAGATTCCCCTAGATTTCCTGTTCACTTATTCTTATTTTTTAAATAAAAAAAAATTCAATCGAACAAGCAACCTTAAATCAATCAATTAATAAGCATTTAATTACCTACTATTTGATAAGCTCTGTGCTAGGAGATGGGAATATAAAGAATGAACAATCCCTGTTCTCAAGAAGCTTGCATCAAAGAGTGAAGTAGATATTCCAAATGACCAACTTTTTTCAAAGAAATGCAAATGCCTGGATATAATCTGGTAACTTGCTCCAGAAAAATGGATAAATTAAATATTTACTCCACCCTTGTTTTCTCCCAGATTTGAAGAGAAAGAATCCTTCCTTCTACTCACCCTGAATCTTTATCTTCCAATCTAAAGTCCTTCTTAGGGTATATTCATGGGTCTGAAACTCCAAATTAGACTGACATCAAAAATCCTTTGAACTTTTCCCTTCTGAGAGATATCTAACTACTACTTGGTGCTAATCAAAGAACAAATGTTAGTTTGCGTATAACGAATCCTGCTTTCCCCAGCTTGCATCTCTAGGGCACAAGAAAGAAACTGCTAAGGGAGAAAACCAGTCTCTTCTCTCTGTTCTCTGATACCTTGAATTCCCTGCCTTCTCAAGCACAAAACTGCCCCCAAAGGGATTCATTACAGGAACAATGAGATGAATCTGACCTCTGAGAAGCCTGTGATTATTTTTTTCCTAATCCAAAGGTATTCTTGTCACCTGAAGACATGTCCTTTTGTTTATTTGTTTTCTTATTTAAGGAATCTGAAGTCTAGTACCCTCACTTCAGGGAACCATATACAGCAATTTCCTTATCAAGGAACTCTTACTCACATTCTTGTTTGAGATACAGACTGCTTTGTGTTAAAGGGACCTTATACTTTCCATAGCATATGACATTAAGTGTATACGATAATATATAATTTATAAGTAATTCACATAAGATATGTGACTCCCAGCATATAGCATTAAGTATATAGAAAATTATACATAAATGTACATATAAATGTGTAGGCATAATAACTAACATGTGCATAGCACTTTAAGATTTGCAAAATGCCATATGTATACATAAATGTGTATACATATATACATATATGTATATAATTTCATTTGATTTTCATTTGATTTGATCCTAAACATTTTAAAATAAGTCTTATCATTATTTTTATTCTATAGATGAGGAAACTGAGACTGAGAGAAGTTAGATGATGTACCTGGGGTCATAAGACCAGTAAGAGTTCAAGGTGGTATGAGAATGTAGGTCTTTCTGACTCCATGTCCAGCTCCAATCCACAGTGTCACCTACCTGCCTATGGAGTAATATAGAGAACTTAATAAGCTTCAGAAAAAAGATCTAAAGTGATAACTTGACCACAAGGTCATTGTCCGTATAAGGGTCAGCACCACAAAGTCAGAAGCCTAGGGAAAGGCCAATAAGGGTGTCAGGACAAGAGTTCCAAATGAGAGAATTGGTTGTGTTAATAAAAAAGGGAGATAGGGACTTCAATGCAGCCATTTGCTTCCTGTAGTGATAGAATGACTCAGCTGCTTCCCCACCCCATCCTTCCCCCAGAAGATTTATGCTGCCCAAGACATTAACCATAGAAGGGTGAGATCCAGCAACATTCTGCTCACAGGGCTGGAGACTCTCATTTCCAATCCTCTTTACTGCTCACATTTGTATACAGCTCTATTTCACTCATGCTTTTGCTCTGCCTCCATTCCTTTTAAGGCTTAGAATGACTTTCCGATCCTAAGGCTTGCCATAGTTGGTCAGACACAAGACACATTCAGCCCAGTGGTATTTGTCCTATAGTGGTGCCAACAAGGCACATCTTATAGGAAAGATTATTGTCCTGAAAGTAACCTCAAAGGATGATGAGTAACCATTTATGGATCTGATATCCATGAATTTACCTAAATCTTTTTTGAACCAATTACATATATATTCAAATTCCAACACTTTTTCATGCTTTTTTTTTTTTTAACCTCTTTGAATGTGATGAAGTAGAAAGAGTGCTGGACTTGGATTCAAGAAGACCTGGGTTCCAATCCCACCTCATACATTTCCTAGCCATGTGACCCTGGGTAAATCATATTACCTGTTAGAGTCTCAGATTCCTCATCCATTAGATGTGAAGACTAGTACTACCTATATCACGGGGTTGTTGTATCTAGTGAGATACAGCTCTTTTTGCAAACTCAAAGTACTATAAGTGCTATATAACAGATAGGTGGTGCAATGGATAGAATGCCAGGCCTGGAATCAGGAAGATTCATCTTCCTGAGTTCAAATCTGACTTTAGATACTTACTGGCTATGTAACCCTGGGCAAGTCACTTTACCCTATCTACCTTAGTTTCCTCATCTGTAAAATGAACTGGAGAAGGAAATGGCAAACCCAATTTTCTGCCAAGAAAGCCACAAATGGGGTCCCAAAGAGTCAGACATGACTGAAATGACTCAACAACAACAAAAATGCTATATAAATGTCAGTTACGATTATCTCCTCCCCTTAAATTACTTACTCTCTGAAGTTGCAATTTTACCTTGGCTTTCTTGCCAGTGTTACATAGTCTGGATAATCATCATGGGCAAGTCACTCAGCCTCTCAGTAGCCCTGGTAATTCTCTAAGACAATAAATCACAGAACTGGAGATTTGTATCGGTAGAAGGAGTTTCCTTACCAGGGGTTCCGTACACCAATCAGTCACAAGGCTAATCATCTCTCTTCCCCTCCAAAGATACTGAAGTAAAAGTGTTTAACAGCAACTGCTGTGCCAACAGTTACAATTATTGTCACGAAAAAGTGAACTGTGAAGAATTCAGAGAAGCAGGGGAACACTTACATGAACTGATATAAAGTAAGCAAAACTAGAAAAGCAACAAGATACACTGAATATAACACTGTACATAGAAACAACAGCAAAAAAGAAAGAAATTCAATCCCACAGAAATGTAGTGACCCAACTAGAGTCCAAAGAAGACAGGAGGAAATGGATCTCCCTCCTTCCTTTGAAGGAAGGACTCGAATGTGGAAAGTTGTGCATGTTGTCAAACTCAGATGATTTAGGAGTCTGTGCTAAACTGCTTTCCCTCCACTTTGTAACTCTTTATTCTAAAGGATTATATGGAAATGAAGGTGAAAAAAAAAAGATATCAATAACACATTTTAAAAGGAAATAGTCAAATATATCCCCATAAAAAATAATAACCCTAATTTTGAAGGATAACATATCTCCCTTACAAATTGAGTTAATGATCAAGCATCTATGATATGGTCTGACCATGTCACTCCCCTGCTCAAGAAGTTCTATTGGCTTTCTCTTTAACTCTAGGACTAACTATAAACCCCTATATTTGACTTTCAAAGTCTTCACAATATGGTTCTGGCTTCACTTCCCCCTACCCTTTACTTTCCCCCACCTCTTCGCTTTATTGTATGTCATTTTCCTTGTCCAAGCTGGACTACTTGCTATGTTCCCTGTGTGATAGGATAGCTATTTCCCAGGCTTCCCCCTCCTTACCTTCATTGGTTAGATTAGTGCTTTGCTTTTTGGTTTGGTTTTTGTTTTATATTTCTTTGATTTCCCTTGAAAGACTACAAAGATGTCCCCTGGACTTGATTGGCCCAGAGAGCTACGGCTAAAGTGTACTTCCTTTGGTATAGCTTCTTAGTAGCCTCTAGTCATATTGATGTGGCTTCTTGTTCACCAAAGGGTATAAAAAGACTCACTCACTTGGAGTTCGGTTCCTTTTGATTTGACTAATACCTCAAGACTAGGCTAGTCTCCACACTCTCCTCTACTGACAGTGACCATATAGAGAAGAGAGGAGGCGCATCGATTCAGGCAAACTGCCACGATATCCTTGTTGAATAGCCTTTCTATACTATGAATAAATAAATCTCCCTTTTTTCAATTCAATTCAATTCAATGGCTTATGAGTTTTCATTTTGACCCACCCTAGAGTCTGGATTAAAAGAGGACTAGCCTGTGTCTGATCCACCTAGAGCAGTAAACATGCTATTTATTCTGTCTCCTGCCTCCATGCCTTTGAGTATGCCTCTCCCAAGTCCCAAGTACTCTCTACTTCCTCCTCACCTCTGCCTAGAGGAATCTCTGCCTTCCTTCAAAGGTCATCTCAAGTGCCACCTCCTACAGGAAGTCTATCCTGATATTCCCAGGTAGTGTACTCTCCCCAGAATGGCTGATTTTGTGTTCATTTTCTGTATACTGGTTGTTTCCCACTCCCCAGGATAATGCCAACTCCTTAGAGGTAAGAGGCTTGTGTCTTTGTATCCCCATTGTCTACTATAGCACTTGGCATCCTATGGGTGTTTAATAAATGCTTGTTGAATGCTTAATAATTGGTAGGAACATCAGATGCACAATATGTCCAGGTAATAACAAACTCTTTTACTGGGTTTGTTCAAATGGGTTGACATAATGCCTATAAATATTGTAATGACAGTTAACAAATTCTGGCTTTTTTATCAAGTCTCATCATAAGAAGAGCTGAAACACTTTTGTTTTAAACTGTCTGGCAGTTGCTGACTTGCCAAATGAAGATAATGAGAAACCAGTAGGCACCTGTCCTTGATGACATAATTGTGACAATTAACCTTTATGTATGATGCAAAAACTTAATAGGACCTAAAGTGATTCACAAGATAAACCCCATCCTATCCCAGCCACACAGATATGAAGTGGAGCACTTCAGCTCCCCCATCATTGTTCTGCCACTGGAAATGTCAAATCATGAGCTACAAAGGGGTGGTTTCCTGGATCAGGACCTCTTTTACAGTCCTAAGAAAGGAACTTCCTAAATATGGCTTCCTAACAGTAGACATTAAATATTAGCTGGAAATACAGTGTTGTTACAGTGAATGGATTGGACTTGTTAAAAGTTCTGGGTCTGAATCCCAGTGCAGACACTTACTAGCATTGAGACCATGAACAGGACACTAACTGAGCTGAACCTCATTTTTCTCAGCTATGAAATGGAGAGGCTATTGATTGGAAAAGTGCTGGACTTAAAATCGGGAGATCTGTGTGACCTTAAAGAACAACATATGTGACTAGTTTATAAAATAAAAGGAAAATTTGACTCATTTCTGTCTATACCAGCGAATTGCTAAAAGAACTATGTATTCAAATTATTCAACTTGGTTTAATGAACATCTAGTAAACTCCTTTTGTGTGCCAGATTGTTGGTATGTAACAATGGTTATGTAGGTTATAGTCCTTGATAACAGAGAATTACAGTTTAGTAGGTGTATACAATACAGATACAGATGATGATATTTTAAAATGTATTATAGGTGCATTAGTGCAAATGAAAGTTACAAGAATTGACCTCACCTGTTTATGATTAGGGTTTCCTTACTTTTCATAATGTCTGATCTTTAAGGATTTTTTAATAACAGTTCAAAAAGAGATTGGCCAGGCACATTTTTTGTTATTGAAGGTATTTTTAAGTAGGGTGTGTGTTTGAAAGAACAAAAAAACAAGCTCTTTGCTGCATTTAGATCTCGTGCACATCTAACCCATCAGCCACATTTCTCTGTCAGACCTGGAATCATTCTTGCTGCTTTCTCTGAAAAGCTCATAACAGCTAATGAGGGAATCCAGTCTTCTTTTCATGTTTGCCAGGCTTAGCTCCTAAACTGCTATTCCCCTGGTCCATTATTGGGACTATTGGGAGGTATTCTGAGGTTGAGCAGTCAAGGAGAGCAAGTAATGAGAGACTATGAAGGGAGAATGAAATCAGAGGGAGATTTGATAGGGATTGGCCAGGGAGGCAGGGAAACAGATAAAGAAGACTTAGAAGTCTGTGACCTATTTTTAGTACTAACAGCTAAGTCTCCCAGGAAAGATGTGAATGCTGATTACAAATATTAATGAGATTTCAATCTTAATAATAAAGTGTCCTATGCTCAGGACAGGGAGACACTACATATAAAAACATGTATCTATGCTCAAAATTCTGTTTTATTGGAATTTTAGCTAGCTGTCTAAAGAGATTAGATAAATATTGAAAAGACAGCCTAAATAGTCATATTATTCTATGATGGAATCAGAGAGGACTCGGTTGTTTCAACAAGCATAGTAGTCTTTCTACTGAGAAGCAATGTTTCCAAGGGCACAGAGAAAGTCCTGGGTGCAAGGCCTGCCTTGGACAAGCACTAGCTGTGTGACCTTGAGCAAACCACTTAATCTCACATTCCACCAGACAACCCTTTATTTTTACAGTATTTTCTTTTTTCAAATTAGATATAAAGATAATTTTTAACATTCTTTTTTTATAAAATTTTGAGATCCAAATTTTCTCCTTCCCTCTCCTCTTTCCCCCTTCCCTAAGACAGTAAGGAATTTGATGAAGGTTACATATGCATAATCATGTAAAACATATTTCCATATTAGTCATGTTGTGAAAGAATAAAGAGACCAAAAGGAAAACACACACATACACACATATATATACACACATGAAAATAGTATACTTCAATGCAGACAACCCTTCTGAGACTTAATTTCCAGAGGAGTTGGAGCTATGAATCATTGTGGGGATTCCTACATTGGTATTTCCCTACAGATCCACCCAAAATTCTTTCACAATACTTTGACATCATCGTATTGGTTTATTCATTTCATCAAGCATGTGGGCAAAGACAATGGAAGAGAGATATACTGTTTCGTTATCCTTTTTAAAGTTAATATTCAAAAGATATTTAGTTGACGGGCAGCATGATAGAGTATAAAGTGTGCTAGATTTACTCAGAGAACCTGAAATCATGGTCCCACTTAACTATTTACTACCTATGGTACGTGGACAAGTCACTAACCTCTCTAGGCCTCAGTTTCTCCTGTCTAAAAAAGGCCCTTGGAGTAAAGGGCCTCTGAATTTCCTGAAAGTTCTAGATCTATGATTCTACAAACTCAATATGAATGCAACAATGACCCTTTAAAACCATTGGCCTTCTTACCTTTCTTTCCATTTAGAATTTTTATTTTATCGAACTTACTGTGCCCTGTAAGAAGTTCAGGGAGGGGATGCCTGGGTGAGGTTGTCTCTTGAACTGCCTTGAGCTCTGTGCCCACAATAGCTGGGAATGCTTCATAGTTTCAATCAGTGCCAAAGAGAAGGGGGAGTGCCTTTCTTCTTTTAACCACAGACCCAGAAGAGGATTAAGGAGTGGCTGTTATCCACACCACATAAAGTCTTGCTAAGACCACTTTTACCCTAAGAACGAGGTCTTGTGACGTGGAGTATTCTAAGTGAAGAATGTTTGAAGCATGCATTACATCAGCCTGTTTGTCTGCCTCGAACAACCCTAAAAAAACTTCCCTCTGAGTTTAGCAATATCCCTCCTTAATTACTAACAGGGTTTTCTGTTGAACAACAAAAACAGAACAAAACAAAAAACCACCCCCTTTTTTATTATTAGTGTTGTAATTGTTCTTGTTTATAATAATAAACAGTTACATTCATCTTGTTCTTTGGGAATTTACATCAATTTACATAAAACATTGCATTTGATTTCTATTTTAAATTTGTGAGGCAAAAAGTACACCCCATCTTACATCAATTTACATAAAACATTGCATTTGATTTCTATTTTAAATTTGTGAGGCAAAAAGTACACCCCATCTTATAGGGTAAAGTATTTGAAGGTCATAGGATCATAGATTTATCTAGATTGGCACATCAGAGGCCAATCTAGTCCAAATCCTCATTGTACAGATGAGGAAACTGAGGATCAAATGGGTTACGTGACTTGCCCAATGTCACTTACTTGGTAAATATCAGAGACAGGTGCAGAGTTGTGATTCATTTAGCATCACACCACTTGCAAGTGGTAAAAATCAATCTTGACCCTAGAAGTTCTTCTATTGATTACCTACTATACTATCCTTACTATAAGCACTTATCATTTCTTTTTGTTGTGTGTCCCAACCTGTGGGATGGGGTTGGAGAGAGGTGAGAAAGAGGGTGGGTACCACCGAGTTATGATAAGAAGTCAATGAATCCATATGTACACTAAACATTGACATTACTATGTCATAGGTATTTCTTCAATCACCAGGTACCCCTGGTATAAACGGAATCATGTGGGAAGTCCTCCAATTTGTTTTTATGAAAAAAATGTTCCTAAATACCAAAATTCTGGACCTGGTCCCATGACTGAAAGGATTTACCCTCACCTAGCAGTCCAGTAATCCCTTAAACTATAATTGATAATTATGTTTTATATTATTATATCATGTACATGTTATATGATACTAGTCACAGATAACATTAAATATCAAAAATAATTATTTGTTAACTGTCATAAGAAATAATTCAATATAAAAAGTCATCGATACTCCTCCATCAAAAAAAATACTTAATCTCTAACATGGAAATATGTCAAATAATACAGATTTTTTTTTCATGAGGGAGGAATCCTTCCTCAAGTCTCTCAAATCTTATGTAACTTTAAAAGAGACCTACTTCATCTATTAAATGACCATACATAGTAGGGATAATGAATATACATTATCCCTTCTAAAATTTCTGTGGTCCCAATGATTTATTTTTTAAAACAACTAAAATATAGAATAACATTTAAAATAGCCCTATTGAAATGTATAATACCATCATACACTAAGTTGTACCACATGCTAAACATTTATTTTTCAAACCAGTTGCAATTTGTAATATAACTCAGTTCCATTCAATTCAACCAGCATTTAATCATATTGATAGTGTTGTAGTGACTGCGTAGTTTGTTTCCCTGCTTCAGGTGACTTCAGCTTGCATCAGCTTAAATGTCTGCCTATGCCTGTCTTTATTCCTCACATTGATCATTTCTTATGACACACTAACCTTCTATTACACAGCGACAGAGCCTACCCTCAAGGAATTTACTTTTTAAGGGGGGAAGACATAATGTGCATAAAGAGGTAGAAAGGTAGGGGGAAATGAGGAAGCAGGGGGTTAGTTGTGAAATGACAAAGAAGTAGTGGAATAGTACTGATCAAGAAAAGAAAAACACTCACCTATTGGAACCTATGGTCCAAGAGGTAGAGTGAGGTCAAAGAAAATGATAAAGATGGCCACAGTGGAGATGGCAGATGGTTTGGAAGTAGGCAGGAAATACTATGGTGGCTTGGTTCCAGTCAGGATAAGGCAAAAGCTTGCCAGTGAGAACCCAGAGTGTTAGGGGGAAAGTATGAGTAAACTATTAAACTACTGTCCACTGGCACGTCAATAGGAGTTCGAGAAACCTGCTTGGTAAGCACGAAAGCACTATAAAAATGAGTTATTGTTGCAATTATTATTTTGTAGGGGCATTTATAAGAAAAGTTGCTCTATTACAGAACTAGAATCACCTTCCACCTTATCCCTCTTTGAGATAAAAGAGTTAGATGGATCAGGAATGCTAAAAGTAATAGAACTTTTTTACAGGTACATTTTAACTCACCCAAGAAAAGGTATAAGGCCTAACTTGAGACATCCAAGAACTTATGAAATCAGAGTCCAGGGTAGAGGGGATAAGGACAAAGGATGCATCCATATTTCAGTCATTAAAAGGCAAGATACTGCACCTCAGGTATGAAAGTCTTTACCTAAGAGCAGAAGGAAGGGTGTCAATGGTTGTCTTGCAAAAGGTCATCTTCTAGACATGTCACACCCAGGTTACATCAAGGTGTTTTTTTTTTTTCATTCTTTATAACTGCCAAGTTATCACCTCCATACTGGAAGAGTTCCACAACACAAGTGAGTGTCATGAATTTTATTGGGAGGGAGGTGGTTCCCAATCACTTGGGTCTTATTGGTTTCCCATCTTTGAATTAATAGTCAAGGAAATAACATGGATTGGCCATCAGTCACCACTCTAGAAGCATGGGACAAGGAAGATTCTAGAATGTAAGATGCCAGAGAAGAGAAAGGTTGGGTCAGACAAGGTGGGGGTGGGGGAATATTTGGGAGAACATACAATCAACAGAGGAAGCAGTCTAGAAGCAGCAAGAAATGTAGACTCTACAAATCAGAGTTTTTGGAACTAGTACAAAAACCCCGGGATGATTCTTTATCAAAGAAGACAGGGTTTTCTAAATACGGGACAAGGCATGCAGCTGTTTCAGTAAATTAAGATTGAATTTTCTTCTTCTCTGATTCCATAAAGGGTGGTTGTAACTTTAAATGAAACATTTGATTCACAGCTATCTGATAAATATACTCAGGCTATCGTTACTTAGAATAAGAACTAACACAAAGATTTCTGATATGTTGACTTGGGTGACAACCACATGAACAAAATAAATGCAGTTAAGTAAGATCTGTGTTTCTAGCCTTAGAAGGTGTCCTCAATGAGGCTGTACTGAACACAAATTCTAGGCTGAATGAATACACATGAAAAACTTCAGTGATGACAGTGGAAAGGGATACCAGGCTAGATCAGGAACTCAAACATTCATTGGCTGTCATCAAGTATTCATTGACAAATGCCAATGAAAATAAAATAATCTGACAGTCTTTTGGGTGAAATTCTAATTCTTTAAACAGCATATTATTTCCAAAAGCTAATTGCTGAGTCAAACCAAGGGTCTATGTAGTTCTGAAGAAGCCTACTTTGGGACTCTCTCAGGTGAGTAGATGTGACATTGCCTAGGTACAGTCAGGCTAAAAACAGTCATTAGTCAAACTAGCCAAAAAAAAAAAAATCTAACAACTTTCCAATGGTTTTCTGTAAAAAAAAAAAAAAAAAAGTGAATTTTTCTTTATTTAAAAAAATGCATCTGAGGGTTTACATAAGCTACTTCACAGTATAACGTTTTCTGGCTTGAAGTATTAAACCAAAAACATTTAGAGAAGTCTGAAGTTTCCTACACAGTATAGCAAAATTCTCTCTTTTATTTTTCTTTTTGAACATAAAGTGATTCGGATGTACCTCAAATTCCGGCCTTTCTTTTCTTCGTTTCTGGACGGTGGAAAACCTTAATGTCGGTTGTCTTTTTTTCCTTTAATTTGGGATAAAAGTGTAAGGTAAAAAGCTACCGTGTCAGAGACCACGAAACCTAATGATCCTATTAGAGACTCCCTTTAAATGTGACGCCTGGGCTCCCTTGCCACCAGCAGGGTTAGAATCATTGAGATTGCTCTTCTTGTCTGTGATCTACGGTACAAGGGTTGGCCCTGCCTCGGTCCACCTGCCAGTGGGGTTTAAAGTTTCAGAGGATCGCAGAAACACAATGCCTTGGATCCCACTGTCCAAGGGAGAAGGAGTCCGGTCGTGTGGACGTCCAGGAAGCCGTGGAACTCCAGCTATGCTGAACCTCTCTCTAATGCATATGTACACACGCCCGGCTTTTTCAATGACCAGAGATTTCTGACAATACAGGATAAATCAGAAAACTTGGAGACACGGTTGGAAAATGAAACAATCCAGGAGTCTTACTGCCTCATCATCTGGTGCCGTGTGGTTGCCGATGGGCAGTCAGTGAACACGGGCATGGTGTGAAGGGTTAGTTATTGGGATTTCCCCCCAGAAAGATTAGCCGGCTTTTATATTTTCTTTTTTCCCGTACTCGCAACTGCCTGCTTTGCAGTGGGTGGCCCCCAAAATGTAACCCAATAATAATGACGAAGTCTTTTCAGAGGAGCCGCTACCCCTAGCTAGCCGTGGCCCCCGCTCCAGCTTGCTGCCCGTGCGAATCTCCAGGGGCTCATACTGGACCCCGAAGAGGACGCTGAACTCTGCGCGCCGCGGGTAGATGGAGAGAGGAGACAGCAGGAAATCTGCTCCCGCCGCCGCAGCTTGCCAAGGCTGCAGCTCCTCTTCAGCCGAAGAGCCCGGAGGGTGTTTTATTTAATTGTTTTTTAGAAAAGAAGAAACAGCCATGGAAGACGGCCCACTGCCAGACCTGAGAGACATCGAGCTGAAGCTGGGGCGCAAAGTGCCGGAGAGCCTCGTACGCTCGCTCCGTGGGGAGGAGCCGGGCAGGGACAGGGACAGAGACAAGGACAAGGACAAGGAGCAGGGCAGGGGGGGCAGCGGCGGCAGCTTGTCCCCCTCTTCCTTCTCCTCTTCCTCGTCCTCCCCGGCCTCGGGCTCTCCTAGACGTAGCCACTCCAGTGCCCTGGAGAGACTGGAAACCAAGCTCCATCTGCTCAAGCAGGAGATGGTGAGTACCGCGCTGCGCTCCCGCCCCAGGCAGGGCCAGGCTGGCCGAGAAGTAGGGGTGCAAGGCGGCGGAGATGGGTGACAAGTGTGCAGCTCTAAGTGGGGGGTCAGGGCTTTGCTGAAGCCAACCCAGCTCAGGACGGGGGAGGAGGGGGGGGGGCAAGGAAGAAGTGAAGGGAGCGTGTGAGTGACGGAAGGGAGGGAGGGAAGAAAGGAGGGAGGGAAGCTACGGCCTCAAGTGCTTGTTTACCCTGAACTTTGTTCGGTCAGAGTCCGCTCCAGCCACAGCCGGATCCTTCTTTCCTGTGTACTTTAGGATAGAGCTGTCAAGGTGCGCCTAGTTTTTTCTCCTCCCCTCTCTACACCGCACCCCCCCACTTCTGCTCCTGAGGACCCTCCCCCACCCCCTATCCCCCAAGGCTGATGGTTCATTTACATAATAATTAAGAAGGGAAAACAGGAAAGAAAGAAAACTAGAAAAACTAAGAAGCTTCAGTGGTATTATGAAAAGAACAGCAACCCCTGGATTTGGAAAGAGCATGATCAGGAAAGGACCTTCAGGAGTAACCCCAAAGCACCCATTTTACAGAGGAGAAAACTGAGGTCTTGGGCATTAATGGGATTACAGAATTTTAAGTTTTCAGGGCCTTTGCAGTTGGAGTTGACATTCACCCCTCTCCACACTCCCTGCATTTTACTGAAGAGGAAACTGAGGGTCAGATTAGTCTCAGGATCATAAATTTTGAGCTGTAAGGGACCTATCGAATCCACCTCCTGCAGCTTATAGATGGGGATTCTGAGGCTTCCAGAAGCATTTAGGGACTTTCCCAAGTTGTCACAGGCAAGTAACTAAGTCAGTATTTGAACTCAGGGTCTTCTAGACCATGAATCCAGTGTTCTGAATCCTACACGTGGCTGTTTGGGTTTACCATTTGCTAGCTGTTACTTGTTCTCTCTGGGTCTCAGTTTCCTAGTTTATAAAATAGAGTTGGGCTCAGTGACCTCCGAAGTGTGGTCCAGTTCTAAATCTCAGTTCCTATGAGGGGGCTGGGGTAGAAAATCCCGTGTAGTTGGAAAACTTGGTGACCTTAGCAAGTTTCTTCTCCTCTCTGGGCCTCAGCCTCCTTCATAAGAGAAGAGAGCTGAGTTGGGTCGGATGATATGCCAGGCTTCGCCTCAGTTTGACTTTATGTGATTTTGTTCCATTGCATTGCCAGGAGTTGCATTCCTCCTGCAGATCACTTTGGATGGCCCATGGTCTTCCTGACTGGTGGGGAGGTGGTGACCAGGTGCCCAGGGCTTAGTGTAGCAACAGCAGCTGCAGTTACTCTGGAGGCCCTCTTTCCCCTCCATCCTCCACAGCTGGATCTTAAAACAATGGTTCCTTAGGGTCACAACACACACTTTGAATAGCTTCCCTAACCTCCCTCCTCCCCAGCTGTGTACAAGAGGAGTCACGTGACTTTGGCATCTTTGATCCTGGGGAGCAGGTGATCTCCAGACTTAGTTAGCCTTTCTGGAGTCCTTAGCTCCTCCCTGCCCTTCATCTGCAGTATAAGTTTGTGGTCACTGATTTGGCAAATGTTAACCCATGAACTCAGTACCCGGGAAAGCTTAGCACGGGTGCGTGGAAAAAGGAAATAAATGAAAAGCAACTGGTCTATGAGCAAGCCTTCCTTCTTTGCCAGATCTTGCTTCCGGGGGGGAGGGGCTCAGAGCAGCAAGAGAGTGGAGTCATGGGGAGGAGAGGTGGGTGGAGGGAGCTGGGCAGCAGGAGGGATTCACTTGACTGATTTTGGAGACTCTGGGGACTGGGCAGTAAAACGAACCAGCCAGTTGTGTTTACTTAGTTTCTGTCTTAATACACTTTCAAGAACCTTGGTAGACAGCTAAACATCTTGAAGTTACCATAGCAAACAGAGAGAAGAGCCAGTCTTTTAGGGTCACATGCTGACTTTAGCTTTTCCTCTACTGTCTATACAAGTGCTTCATGTGGTCCCATTCAAGTCTCTACAAAACAGAAAACTCAGAGCCCCTGAGAATATTCTAAAAGAAAAGCAATATGAAGCTATAACCTAGGTTTAGTTCCCCAAATGAATATGACAGTTAAAACACATAAAACTTGCAAGATCTATGATAAGCAAATTTTTGTGCAAGATATTGGTTTATATCATCCTGTAGATTGTTTGATGTAATACAACATATAAGTAATACTTTTCTTAAAATAACCCTGCAAAGTAGGATAATTATTGATGCCCCCACTTTTTTTTTCAAAATGAAGGATACATCAGTTAAGCTAGCTTACAAGGGGCACACATCTATGTGACTTCGAGTCCATTGCCCTTCCCACATAGCTGGGTTGCCCTCTGCCTCGCCCCCTAGTAATGAGATACATCATATCCTGTGTATAATGTTTCTGTATATATCCGTATATGAGAGATTCTTGTCTTTCGTTCAGCTTAGGAAACACTTAATAACCACCTAACATAGGCAAGGTATTATAGGCAGTCAATCAAGGCCTTCCAGGAATTGAAAGTTCATTAATGGGGTGATGACATGGAATGAATTTTATTTCTACCACTTAAGTGTTAGGATAAAAATAAATAGGAAAAACCTGAAAATCTAGGGAATTTCGATGAAAGCTCTGAAGGCCCCTGATCTATTCTGCTATTTTCCGTTTATGTGATGTTGCAAAAGATACGTCCTCTAAACTAATTTTTGTCATATAGTACAACTACTTTCAAAGCTGTTGCATTAACCTCCTGTTACATTTTCGGGGGGGGGGGGGGGGTATATGAATAAATGGACTGAGAAGAAATACAATATTTGTGTTGGAACTGATAGTTCAATGTTAATCTATGAAGTGGATTTCCTTTGGAATGTTTCCATTCAATCCACCAAGAGTTTATTAAGCATCTACTATGTTAAACTCTAAGGATACAAACACAAAATGAAAAACGATTCCTATCCTCAAGGCAATTATTCTTCTTGGTTTGGGTGGGATGTAGATACAACATTTATATAGACAAATATGTAGAAGAGCTAAGTGAAAAAGACTTGTTTGTAGGAGGTGGAACCCTTGAAAGTTAAAGAATCTAAGAAGTGGAGTGATGAGAGAGTACATTCCAGGTATGTGATGTCCTGGGTAAAAGCATGAAGGTGAAATTTGGAATGCAGAGTACAAGAAAAACCAAGCAGAGCAGTTGTATTTGAGCAGAGAGGAGCTAGACTGTGAAATGCTTGAAGTACAAAGCTGAGGAGTTGTGAAAGGCAATAGGGAGCTAACTAGAATCTTAAGCAGAGGAGTGATGTGGTCAGACTTATGTTTCAGGCAGCTTATTTTGGCAGCTGCCTTGACAACACATAGCAGGTACTTAATATATGTTTATGGATTGACATTGCTTTATTGATTGACTTGAATTTAATTCCAGATATGATGAGAGCTAGGAATAACTATTGGACGGCCTGTATGTTACCTTGGTATCCTCGTTGTGTCAAAAGAAATCAAGGAAGGTCCCCAGCATGTTTGGTTGACACCCTGTAGAAAACATGGGAGGATATAGACAAGACTCATATAGGTTAGGCAAACATGGATGGCTGTCTACATTGTTGTTGACTTTGCTTACGTAGGTGGGGATCACAGAGCCAATGAAGTATTTAATTACATTTACATAAAGGACTCAGTATTGAGTATTTGTATAAGGGCAATCAATCACTCCTTCAGTCATGATGAAAATAAGGTTGTAACATACACAATTAGATACTTTGAGGAGAGTACCAAAAAACTGCCATAAAAATTGCAGGGCAAAAATATCACACACACATACACACAAATAAAGACTAGTATACAATGGCAATGAATAATTAGTGGTGTCAATTTAATTGTTAATAAAATGTAACAGGTTTAAGTAGGTTGTATATGTATGCTGAAACTTGGCAAGACAAATAATGGAGTAGACAGTTTAGAAAACAGATGAAAAATCTCTCCAAAGTTGTCATCTCTGAGAAAAAAAAAGAATGTCAGATTCAGAACACATCTTTGCAGTTTGTCCACATAAGTAGTATTATAAATTTTGCCAACTATTAATTTGCCAAAAATCGAGATAAAGTATAACATTCCCCTAATCGACCATGTAATAACCTTGCCCAAAAAAGAGAGAGGAAATTAGGTTGGTCTGGGACGAGCTATTCTTGGTGAAGTCATAGCTCTTTGTCATCACTGATTCATTTTCTAGATGTTTGGAAAGCTTCTAGTTAATAAAAGCATTTGAGATTTTTGGAAGACAGATAGAACATTTATTAAGTGCTAACTATGTGCCAGGCACTGTGCTAAGCATTTGGGATACATATACAAGTAAACAAAATTGCTCCTGCCCTCAGGGAAGTCATATTGTATTGGGAGAAGACAGTTCCAGGAGGGGTGCTACAAAGAGGGTGAGGATATAGTGAGGAGATGGTCTCTAAGTGGTACTGAGGCTCAGACCCAGGGAAGATATTGCAAAAAGTCCACTTGAAGGCTAGGGAACCCAGTGGTAGAGTAATGTTTTAGTGGGAGGGGGACAGAATGATTGCTGGTCAATAGAATATATGGTGAGGAAAAAGCTAAGAAGCCAAATCAAGAACAGTTCCAATGGGCTATAGTTTATAGACTATAAGGGGTGGAAAATCTATGGCCTCTAGGTCCTCAAGTGTGGAACTTTGACTGAATCCAAACTTCACAGAACAAATCCTCTTAATAAAAGGATTTGTTCTATAAAACTTGGACTCAGTCAAAAGACCCTACCCTAGGACCTAGAAGGCCCTGTGTGGCTTCAAGATCACAGGTTCCCACCCCTGGATCCTCTACAGACAGTACTCTCTTTTCTTTGGAAATTGGAACATTTGCCCTTCTCCAGTCACGTTCTACCTCTATTATTTTCCATAATCTTTCAAACATCAGTGACAGTGACTCAGTAATTATATGTACCAATCCTTTCAAGTACCTTAGAATGTAGTTGCTTTGGGTCTGGTGTGAATGGACGTAAATTATTAATTTAATAATGTGCATTGAGTATTCAAGTTTTGTTTTCAAGTCTTAAGGTTTGGCAATTTTAGGCAAGTGTGTTCTACATCCAATTGTCTGTATGCACCTTCATAATCATAACTAGTGTTATGGCCATTTTGTTTATTTTGTATATGTGCAATTTCCCTTAAAGCACAACTTGCAACAGTATGGTTTAGCAATAGCGCTTGGAAATTATAGGGCTCTGATGTATAGCAGTTAGAAATGAAATGGCCCCATTGAGCAAAAAATGCTGCTTGGATTTGATGAGGCAGAGCCAGAGTCCCACTAGTCTCTGCAAACAGAAAGTACAGCTGTTAACCAAAGACAGACACTACCATATGCACGCAGTATAAGAACAAAACTATTAGCCATAATTATGTGTCTGCCAGTCACTCATAACTAAGGGTAGAAGTACTGTAAGGCAGAGGTTCAAATGCAAAACACTGTGAAGTAAATAGAAGTTCACAACTTATTTATGAGTGAATAATATATGGGAAAAAATGAGATTTTTAAGCTGGGAAGTTTATAGGAATGGATTCAACTAGCACATTCTTCTATGCATCTCAAGAACTATAGCGACATACAACTTCAATTTAACCACAGAATTTATGATAATATAAAGGCCATCAATGGCACACATAGAGAGGATGCAAAGATTCACATGCCAGTCAGCTCCACTGACCACCTCCATTTGTCAACTGTCTGTTCTGTTCCCTGAGAAGTAATTCAGCATATTTGTGGTATGGCCCCAGGAAAAGCCTACCACTGTCATGGCTCTATCATTCATTCTAGTTGTTTCTGTCTAGTTTTACCTTTCTCCCAGTGGGGAACCAATCATGCTTTGGCAGGACTTCATCACCTACCACATTTCTCTCCTTTCAGGTTTTTTTCTTCCTTTCCCCTTTATGCCATGTTCTTGAGGGAAGGGATATGAATATATATGTCATGTTACTTTCTTACGATCTTCTTGTGTCCCAAAATGATGAGTCAAGGAATTGGGTTCCCTGCCTCATCTCTCTTTTCTCCAAATTATCCTCCACCTAGTTGACAAATTATCCTGAAAGCATTTGTTACGTCTTTCCACTTCCCTGATAAAGAAACTTCAGCAACTATCTTTTGACTTTACTAGAATAAAATGCAAATACACATTCTCTCCTCTGATAAAATGTATGTTCCTAGAGGAAGAAGAGGCTTTCATTTTTTTCTTTCTATTCCCAAGGCCTAGCACAATGTCTGGCACATAATAGTTACTAAATAAATACTCACTGATTGATTGATTGATTGATTGGTGTTTTCCCAAATAGAATGTAAGCATCTTGAACACAAAGACTTTTCTCACTGTGTGCCCTGTGCCAGGCAAAATAGGGAGTTAATAAATAGGTGTTGATTGATGTCTTCCCAAAATAGACTATAAGCTTCTGAAAAGCAGGAATTACTTATGTTTTGTCTTTGCATCCCCTATGCCAGGAATAATACTCGGCACGTAGTAGGTACTTCATAAATGTTTGTTGAATCAGTAAAATATTTCACACTGCAATTAAAGAAAAAAATGTCTGAGACCCACCACTCATTGTTTTCGGCATGCTGACTAGTGCCAACTGTGAGCACATCCACGAGTAATCAGTGACACTGGTTCATATGTTCATCAACAGGTTGATTGTTTCATATTTTAATGACCTGGACTCATGGGAGCCTTACTTTTCTTGTAGGGAAAGTTGAGTAAAAAGTAATAGAATTAAAGTAGAGGCTAATAAGGGGTGTGGAAGGCAAGTCAGGCCAGGCCCAGAACCTAGGAAGAGAAAGAAAGGAAGTGAGTAAGATATTGATGCCTAAAGGTCTCAAACAATAAATTGGTCATCAGGTTCTCAAAAGAGTTGGTGTCTCTTCATCACATTTGGCTTTCTTGATTTTCCTTAGCAACATGACACATTTTGTTTTGATTTGTTTAAGAAAAAAAAGATAATCCATCTAAGGTCTTTATTTGTGATGTTCTTTGGGTTTTTTAAAACAATTTTACAAAGCAATAGAGTTTGACTCGAAAAGTAAAAATAAACAAAATGAGGAATTGAACTGCAAATAGAACCTTAACATCTGAACTTTATTTCTTTAGCTTGAGTGGATTCAAAGTTTGTTTACTCAGCATGTCTGAACCAAAGATTTGGAGTTAGATATTCCTTTGTCTGCGTGTTCCAATATTCCACCATGTCATTTTGACCAGTTAAAATTTTAAAGAAGTATTAGAAAATGTTAGTACTATATTAGACTTAGGAGGTTTATGGCAAATTCACTCATTAAATATTATCAAATGATGTAAAAAGTTCACAATCTACTCTTGAGCCACAGGCCTTAGGGACCCATACACTTCTTTGGATGGCACCAACTTCTTCCAAGCTGGTGCTCAAGTGGTTTCCACTCTTAAGCCAAAGACACTGTCAGCTTTCACATCTTAATTAAACTTCCCTGTCCACTGAATTTCAAGTTGTACACTTGATCTTCCTGACCACGGAGCCCAAGCTCCTTGGATTCAGAGACTCAGAGACTGCCAAAACCCAGTTATTATTTGCCCATCCTCCTACTGCTGCTATTGTTTCTGGGCGCTTCCAGGCTTTCTCCACCTCATAGGAGAGGAAAACACCAAGAAAATTGGTCCTTTACCCCTCATTGCATAAAACTCCAGCAACGTGACTTCTGGATTAAGCCACCATTATTGTAGTGGAAAAGTCAAGAGTGACAACCTGGTCAATGAATTTATAATGAGGAAATCCGGAATCATTCCTTTTGCCATTTTTAAAATTCAAAGATAGAATCGTAGAACTGTAACATAATAAACAAGACTCCAGAAATTATGACTTCATTCTGTCTTCTCATCCGATTAGTGACCTTGGTCACACTATAAAAATTTCATGACTTCTTTAGTAGACTAAACAAAAAGTTCTGCCCAATCTGACACTTTCTACATTAAAACATTGTTTTAAAATGTTTAGAAATCTCTGGAGCTACAAAGATCTCCTTAGGGTGAAAACTTGATGCCTTTTAAAAACCATGGCTTAAAACAACTTTCCATTTTCTGGGAATGCCATGATATTAGCTTATGCATGCTAACTTGGTAGTGAAGGTAGATGATATACTCAGTTGTCGCCTTTGTATTTAGAAATGAGTAACATTCCCTACCTGAAAGGTAAGACAAAACACCTTCTCTCCCAATTCCTCCTCAGACTTATTCTTTGGCTTCTGGAGAAGAGAGGAAATCAATCATTTCCCCAGCATCTTCAGCTTTGACACTTACCTACAAAAGAACTTTTTGTGCCTGCTTCAAAGGCAGACATGGTGAATTTCCTGCTGGATGCAAAGGAAAGTTCTCAAGTACATCCAGAAAATATAGGGATATTTGGGTTACTTCTATTATCTCTCTCTTCAGCCATATTCCATCTGGCTCCCTCATTGATAGTGGCTATACTCAAGGGTTCTGCTTAGCTGAGACACTATTTTCTCTATGCATAGGGTTAAAAGTGTTCATCCTGTCAAGTGAACTTACTTCTGTAACCTACTCTAGTTTACTTTGGGTTTAAGCCAATCCATTTTTACACTCCATGATAGGATAGCAGGTGGGGAAGAAGAAAGTAGAACATCAACTGGTTAGACAATCATGTTACTTTTATTTAATTCTACAAATTAATTTAACATTTCACCAGTATAAATTCTCAAGATATCAATCCTCTTGATACCTTTGGCTTAGCACATTCCTTGCTAGACATATGGAATTTTATCTTTACAATTAATTCTAAGCATACTTAGTATGTACATGTCATCTTTTATCCAAAGATTTTAGAAACATTAGCATATATTCACTAATATCACATCATTCCTCCTCTCCCCACCCCCACCCCCATTTTTTGTCCAGACTTGTGACTTTATCAGAATACAGAATTCTTGGTGAGGAAATCCCTTCTACCAGTGCAGATTGGTGATGATTCTGATTTATAGTTATTTTGATTTACAAGCTTTAAAAGTGACCCACCAGTGGATTAACTTCGAGATTACTGAACTTGACCAGAGAAAAGTTAGTTAATATACTATTGTTTATGTAAACCATCAGTCCTAAGCCGAGGTAGGTAATCAAGAATATTAAAATGTGAGACCCAGAGGTTGGACAGATCCCTAAAATGTGGCTAGTGATTTGGTTTGGTTCTGGTATTAGATGAAATTAGGAAATCTTGCTTTATCCCTGTTGTTTGTTTTGTTATTTCATCTCCAGCACCTAGAGAAGTACCTCAAGCATAATGGACATCTAATACATTTTTCTTAAATTGTTGGAGTGGAATATTTGGACCATTTAGATAGGCTGGTGATTCCTTTGCTCAAAAATCTTCAGTGAATAACGTTCAGACTCCTTTGCCTGGCATTCAAAACTTTCTACACTGGTGTTATCCAGTCTTTCAAGCTCTATGTCATTATTCTTCTCTGTCCATTAAAGACCAAATCAAATGATACCTCCTTCAAGTCTTCCTTGATCCTTCTGGTTGGTAACAATAGCCTTCTTCCTTGGACTCCTCTTAGCATTTGTTTTGTAACTCTCTGATACACTTTTCATTCAAAATTATATACTTCAATTATCTGAGTTTTTATCAGATCTCCCTGCTAGACTGTAAGCTCCATGAAGACAGGAACTGTGTCTTATTTCAACTTTGTGTCTCCCTCACCACCTGGTGCAAGGCTCTACATGTAAATAGTATGTAATTTGGCTTTGTTCAACAAATACTTATTATAGGTCTACCTTGTGCAAAGTACACTGCTAAGCTCCGGAGAAACAAAGAGAGAAATGAAAAGGCACCTAATAGCTATTCATTAGTTGAAGGAATAGAAAGCAGGTCCAACAATAGGAAGCAGGTGGGTTTCTCTGCAGGTGAGCAGAACATGGCATCCAGGTAATCTGGTTGAAGACATCAGGCAATGGTCCAGGTTGGCAGTGAGCCTCAGGGAAGTCTGGCAGGTTGTTAGTGGAGCCCTAGTCACAAGGACTGCGGTTCAGGATGGGGGAGGAGAGGTGGGAGGAGTGTAGAGGAACTAGAGTGCCGAGCAAGGTGCCAAAGCTCCCAATTAGGCAAAAAGGAACAACGTAGGGGACTGAGGTTGCTGAACATCTTGGGGCTTGGTCACAATGATCAAAGTCTGAATCTAGTTGTATAAACCAAGCCACAAAACCAAAGCAGGACCAGCCACAAGGGTGACTCCATACAGAGCTGCCTAATATATGATTAAGAAGTGGAATGCACCATAGAGATCATCCCATCCACCTCCCTCAGTTTACATATAAAGAAACAGACCTGAGAGATAAAGTGAAGTGAAAAAAATTCACCGAAGTGGTCTCAGTAGGTCCTCACAACAGTAGCATCAGTGATAGTAGCAATAATAGTAGCAGTGATGGACTTTCTAGAGCACTTTAAAGGTTACAAAGCATTTTTCTTGCCTTTATGTGACCTGAGTCTCATAACAATCCTGCAAGGCAGGTACTACAGGTATTAATAGCTTCACTTTACTGATGAAAAGAGAAAATAATGGCTCACAGAACTTGCTCACGATTAGGCAGCCATCATCAATGGATTCCAAATGCAACAAGTCTTTGTTCTGATTTTTCCCCTTTATGAAACAAAATGGTTGCAGAGATTCACCTTGGGTTAAACCTCTCTAGTTTAATTATCTCTACACATGGTGACTAGTAGGATTGGGGGCAGAAGAGTTATCACAGAAGTAGCAGAGTACTAGTGAATGCAGAATACCACACTGTTATTATAAAATTCCAAATCAGTCTGTCCCTCTTCTATTTAAATAAAAATCTATACATTCTGCCCCACCTCCTGCAACTCATGACTTTGTATTCTGCTATGACCACTAAACCAAGAACTATTCAGTTCTTAATCTCATTTTTTTTTTTTTGGCTGCCATATGACCCAGGAGATATAATCAGTTGTTTCCTTAGCCCTCAACTGTTCTTGAGAGGCTAGATGAGCAGATTAGTTGACCACATTTCAAGCTGATATCAGATACTAAACAGACTGGATATCGCTCAAATCTACCCTTCTCATTTGTTGCAGTTTTCAACAGCCTATGAACCCTGATAAGATGTATGTGGCCCTGACAGGGGGGAAACTCTAAGCTCTTAGTGATTTTTACAATTTAATATAACGGAAAGATCTGAGAATAAGATTTTTTTCAGAGGATGAAATAGTGGAAATGAGAGCATCTTGTGGGATAATGTAAGGGAAGAAAATGGCACAAAATCAGGAGACTGTGGTACAATGAAGATATGCTTTCCTCACAACACTTTACCTTGGGCAAGCTCTGCTCCTTTATCTGTTAGAGAAGGTTGCCCCAGAGAGTGGTATTTAGATAGGAAAGGACAGTACAAAATGGTTAATAAGGGATTTAAAACCAAGGTAAGAGAAGAAAAAGCAAGGGAGCACTTTGCTTCCTTCCTTCAATAACTACGTCACCAAGCCTCAGAGAATTCAACACTGAGTGAGAGTTATAAAGAGGTGAATTTAATCTAACTTAAGGGGGAAAACCTTCTAGCAATTAGAGCTATCTGAAGGTGCCAGGGACTGCCTCAAAATCCTCTTCATTGGAATTTTTTGGACAAAAGAGGAGGGAGCATTTATCAAGTATTTGTAGAAAGGATTCTTTTTTCCATATAGCTGAGAATGTTCTCAGTTGATTGTTGGGTCACCTTCAGTAATCTTGGAAACAGGATCATGGAGGATGGTCTAGGTGCTGCAGAAGGGAAAATGTGATACAGCTTTCAAAAAAAAAAAAAAGATAAGGTGAAATCTACAGAGTATAATCTCCTGATCTTAGATCTTGTTCCTGGAAAAATTCTAGGATGGATTATTGGAAAGATGGTTTGTAAGTATCTGGATGGCACATCTAGGGGCATCTAGGTGCCACAGTAAATAGAGCACTGAACTTGGAGTCAGAAATATCTGAGTTCACATCCATTTTCAGACACTTATTAGCTGTGTGACCCTGGGCAAGTCACTTAACCCTGTTTACTTCAGTTTCCTCATCTGTAAAATGGGCTAGAGATGGAAATGCCAAATCACTCCAGGATCTTTACTGAGAAAACTCCCAGATGAAGTCATGATGAGTCAGACATAAGTGAAAACAATGGAACAGCAACAAAAGAAATAGATGCAGTGATAATAAAGAACTAGTCTGGCTTCATCAGGTATAGTTCATCTGAAGATGCTTCTCTCATTTCTTTTTTTCTTTTGTTATTTTTAGCTGGTTGATTAGACTGGCAGTAAATAGAATGCTATAGCCAGTTTTTTAATTAGATTTCATCAAGTTATTGACCAAATCTCTTGTGCTTTTGAGGGCATAAACAATGTTCTCACGTGAGTAAGAATATCCATATAGCATTGGACATGTGATCAATTGTGAACAAGAAAGCTTGTGAGCTAAATGTAAGTACAAGTGTATGAGTTTGGAACTAATTAAATGACCAAACACAGTGAGTAATTATGTCAGTCTAAAGAGTTACTTGTAGTGGAGTTCTCCCAAAAGTTTGTCATTGACCCTATAATAGTTAACATATTTGTGACTTGCATAAAGATTATAGATGGAATACCTGTCAGTCAGAGAAATGACACCTAGCAGGAAGGTGTAGCTAATATGTTGTACAACCGAGTTAACCTCCCCCAAAATTTCAACATTAAAGAACATTGAGTCAAATCTAATAAGGTGAAATTTAACATTAATAATGTAAAATATTATCCTTAGATTAAAAAATTAACTTCACAAATATGAGTTGTGAGGAGGCATGGCTAAAGTTTCCCTAGAAAGGGCCTGGAGATTTTAGGTGATCTACAGTGTTATCATATTGGAGTTTAAAAAGCTAATGAAATCTTAAGCTGAATCAAGATGTATAAATTATACACGGATGTACAAAATAAGGGAAGTGATAGGCCCACTGTGTTGTGTTCAATTCTAGGCATCAAGTTTTAGGAAGAACAATGATAAGCTGGAAAGCATCTGGGGGATGGAAGAGGGTAGACCTGGAGATCATCCCATTATTAAAATGAAGTAACTCAGCATGTTTAATCTGAAGAAATGAATTACTTAAAGGTGATAGGATATCTGTCTTCAACTCTCCAAAGGGGTAGAATGTGAAACGAGGATTGAGTTTACTCTAATTGTCATCAGAGGACAGAAAGAGGAAGTTGCAGAGACATAGTTTTAATGAACTGTGTGTGTGTTCGTCCTTCATTGCCAAAGAAGACCATGCCATCAGAGAAATAATGACATGACTTGCACTTGACTTTGTTTTGAGTGAGGGAGGGCTGTGCAGGTCACCAGCCTCACTTCTCCTCCAGAGCCATCTGAATCCAGTGACCAGATATTCATCAGGATGACTGGAGATGACCCAGGATGAGGCAGTTGGGGTTAAGTGACTTGCCCAAGGTCACACAGCTAGTAAATGTCAAATGTCTGAGGTGAGATTTGCACTTAAGTCCTCCTGACTCCTGCACTGGTGCTCTATCCACTGTACCACCTAGCTTCCCAGGACCTAATATAAGGATATAAGAAAATACTTGGTATAAGACAAACTTACTAATGTTGAGAGTTGGCTTAAGACAACTCTCCCATTCTTTGTTGGAATGGGCTGCATTAGGAAGATAGAGGGAACTCTTGGGTCCTTCAAGGAAAGGTTTTAGAGAGGGATTTGCTGACCAAGTGTATCTAGCCTCTAACGGTCCCTTATGGAATTCTTACTTTCATCTTTTTATTAGATTAGTTTCCCGTTGAGCAGTTTGTCTTCAGTACCTGCTTTCCAAGAAACCATCACCTACAAGGATGTTGGAACTATAATTTTATAAGAGTAATGCTATTTTATTTTATTTTTGCTAGCTTTCTGCTGCCTTTGTGTGGAATTCTAACTTGAGCTTAAAATATTTATACAATCTCTGATAAAAAAAACTCAATAAAATAAAAACTATCCAAAGTGCCTTCTGAGATAGCCTGTTCTAAAAGTAATTGCAAACCCTGTTTCTTTTTCAGTGTAATTTGATAATAGCAAAAACAAAAGTAAAAAATTACCTATCAGCTTGAGGCAGTTCTCTAGGACTAGAGTAGGTGTTTGAGCTTATTTCAGAGTGACTCTGCAAAGTCTTTGTGCTCCCAATAGTACCCTGACCTAAAGAGTCCTTTGGAGACTGAATATAATAAATTAATTAACAAGAATATTTTAAAATACCTACTGTGAACCAATCATTGTGACATATACGGGGAATACATGTGAATACAATTTCCTTATCCTCAAGCAAATTAAGTGCTATAATATATGATCAATTTCCAGCAGGTATAGCTTCAAAATAGAAATACTAGAAATCGCCCTTCTTCTCCTTCCTTATGTACTGAGCTCTAACTTGTCAACAGCAATGTCCTAGTTATGATGACAGTGGACAGTTATGTCAAAATGCTGAAGTCCAGGGTATGGTGGAAAGAAAAATGAAATCAAATGGCCATGGTTCAAATCTCAGCTTTGCCACTTATTATTGGTAGGACTTAAATTCTCTAGGCCTCAATTTCCTAATCTGTAAAATGAGGAGTCAGCCTAGATGATCACCAAGCTTCTAGATCTATAAGTAAGTGAGTTTTAAAACCATACTATGGTCTATAAAAACCATTCTACCTGCTATGATATTTGTGTCATTGTGGAAAGAAATAAAAAAGATATTTGAGTGTGGATCAATCAATCAATCAAAATGTTCCAATTGCCATTCCATTTTAAATAATGTACAGTGTCCTAAAACTCTTAGTTAAGAGTAAGACGTCATATATGTGTGCATTTGTCCATTGCCAAAGAAGACCATGCCATCAGAGAAATGATGACATGACATGCACTTGACTTTGTTTTGAGTGAGGGAGGGCTGTGCAGGTCACCAGCCTCACTTTTCCTCCAGAGCCACCTGAATCCAGTGATCAGATATTCATCAGGATAACTGGAGATGACCCAGGATGAGGCAATTGGGGTTAAGTGACTTGCCCAAGATCACACAGCTAGTGAGTGTCAAGTGTCTGAGATGAGATTTGAACTCAAGTGCTCCTGACCCCTGCAGTGGTGCCCTATCCACTGCACCACCTAGCTGCCCTTCATCATATATGTATATGTGTATGCATGTATGTATATATACATATTTATGTGTATATGTATGTGAGTGGGTGTGTGTGTGTGTATGTGTTTGGATCAGATCCATGATTTTATTGGTTTGGTAAATTCCCAGTGGGTGAACTCCCTGTATGAGGACAGATTACTGCCTTCACAATTTACAGTCTTAGAGAATTGCTGAAGGCACTGGGTAAAGTGATTTGCCCAGAATTATATAATCTGTGTCTCATAGATAGGACTTGAACCCAAATCTTCCTGGACCTAAAGCCAATTTTCCATCCATTATGACATTCTGCCTCTCTTGGAATTTATTGTCTTTAAAATTTGGTGAAACTTTCAGGCTCAGGAAGTAGGTTATACAATAGAGGAGGATAGGGTGGTATTAATAGACAAGATAGCTTTTAACTACTTAGAAAAAATCCACAAGCCCACACCATTGTTTGATGTGACTATTATATGCAAAAAATTGTATACCATCTGGGGTTCTCACAAACATTTCTAGAAGGATATATCAGAGTTTTACTGATGAAGTTAAATAACCTAGGCAACCTCTTATTTTCACACTCACTCTTATGGCAAATTGACTCCCCACCCCCGACTTCCACAACAAGTACCAGGCATAGTCACAACATATGAAATAATCATCAAAGAGGAATCTGGGTGGGTTAACAATTACACCCTTTTGTGGAAGAGAAAGGCTTACTTTGGTCAAACTTTTTTCAACTGTTGGACCTGTTCTACCCCAAGATAACAGGTTGGTGACCTGTTGGTGACAGGTTGGTCTTACTTTCACCACTGAAATATTAATTGCTTCATCCTCTTAAATATCCCAACTTATATTCTCTTTCTCTGTTTCAATGAGGGTTAATGAGCTAGAGAACCATGTCAATAATGATCCTTGATAAAATGAAAATGATACTTCTTTAGAAAGTTAATGGGTTAGAGGGATAAGATGACCAGTCAACATTCTTTTCTAGTTCCAGTGTCATATAATGCACTAGACATTACTTCTGGTACAAATAGAAGCAAACTTAGCAATCATATTCTAGGACTGGGGAACCTGCAGCCTTGAGGCCACATGTGTCCTTCTTTGTATCTGGATGCAGCCTTTTGACTGAGTCCAAGTTATACAGAACAGATCATTTTATTAAAGGGATACACAGGCAAACGCCTTTATTTTACACATAGGGAAACTGAAACTCAGAGAAGTTAAATGACAATTCAGGGTAGTAAGTAGTAGAGTCAATCTGAACACAGATCTGGTTACTAAAAATCTAATGCGCTTTCCATTGAATCTTACTACCTCCCAACATGTTAACATTATGACCCATTTATTCCCACTGTGAGTTTTTCTATTGCCCTTTGAATTATTGGTAATGCAAATTGTTAAGAAATCACTTAAGAGATTATTCTGGGATTCATAGCCAATGAAAATTGCCAGTAGAACATTAATCTTAAAGATTTGCTACTGGAAAAAAATATATATCAAGAAAGCTGGTGGTTTTTAATGATTAAAAAAATGGGTATTTATGTGCTACTGATTATCTGTGTTTTTTTTCTAGTTTAACAAATATTTTGGGGAGTCAAAAAACCATGTTATATACATGGAGAGGTGATGTGGCCTAGAACCTAAAACAGGGAGTTTAAGGGACTTACCCAAGATAAATAGGTATCAGTGTCAGAGCCAGGATTTCAATGCAAAACTTCCGACTTCAAATGCCCTTCCCACTACTCTACCACTGCTTTCATTACTACCACCACCCCTCCACTGGTTCGTTGAGCTTTCAAGTAAGGAAGCAAACAGATCCCAAAATAGTCAACCTTCTTTTTCTGCTCCATGTTCTCTTTAGGAATTATTAGTATCACTATCACCACCCCATCTCAAGGCTTTAGAAAAGTGAAAAACAACACAGTCCCAACCTTTTTTCTTCAAGTACTTAGACAACTGTATTGTCAGCATTTTGTTTTCATTAGGCAAGTTATATCTTATCCTATTGTTGTGTTCATCCTTTGTTGCTGAAGAAGACCATGCCATCAGAGAAATGATGACATGACTTGCACTTGACTTTGTTTTGATTGAGGGAGGGCTGTGCAGGTCACCAGCCTCTCTTCTCCTCCAGAGCCATCTGAATCCAGTGATAAGATATTCATCAGGATGATTGGAGATGACCCAGGATGAGGCAATTGGGGTTAAGTGACTTGCCCAAGGTCACACAGCTAGTGAATGTCAAGTGTCTGAGGTGGAATTTGAACTCGGGTCCTCCTGACTCCTGTATTGGTGCTCTATCCACTGCACCACCTAGCTGCCCTCTTATCCTATTAATTCTTCCACAGAAGCATGAACTTACCTTGTGTGCCCATCAAAGTGACATTTAGATGCGCACTGTACATCCTGCCATTTGTTTTTTGTCATTGTTGACTTACTAAATGACAGAGTGGTGTGGATTCCTTTCCTGTGCATCAAAGCCAGTATTTGGTGAAAAGATAATAAGTGACTACCACATTTCCAAGAGCTCAGTAAAACAGACTCATTTCACAGCAGGTGGAGTGCTTTATTCTGTTCCTCTGTTCCCACTGCTCTGAAGTTGATATCTTTCATAGAGTTAGAAATGATAAGATCAGGAAGTTTCAGAGGATCTTAATGACTGTGAGGTGTCTGATTGCCCCATTCAGTGGCAATGATGTAGTCTCCCTGATGAATCACATGCTTTGCTTTGGCACTGGGCTGGGAAAAACCAAATTGCTTTAAAAGATGTTGCTAACTTGGGATGGAAATATATTAGCTTTGGATTCCTGAACTCAATTAATTTAAAATAATCTATCAGAAAGCCAGAGTTACTTTCTGATATATAGTTTTATGTTATCCTTCCTCAGACTTTTAACTCTATCCTGATCAACTCTCTATGGCTTCTCCATGTAACAGCTGTTTCAGACATCTAGTCTTAATTCACTTATACCACCCCATTCATCTCAATGGAAAACCTAGCCCCATCCTTTACTGAAAAAATTAAGGCCATCTGATGACAGCTCCTTCTCCATGGTTCCATACTTGAAATCATTTTACCATCATCCTCTCCTCCTTTGTTCCAGCATCAATGCAAGAGGGAATTCTTCTCCTTGCCAATGCCAACCCATCTGCTTATGCCCTTGATCCTATCCTACCATGTCTCCTTTGGCAACCTGCTCTTTAGATCATCCCATCTTACTCCCTGATTTCAATCCCTCTTTATCCACTAATTACTTCTCTGATACCTTCAAACATTTCCAGATCTCACTCATCTTAAAAATAAAAATTTGATCTTCACAACAACCCCATGAAGTAGGGGTTGTTGTTAACCTCTTTTTATAGTTGAAGAAACTAAGTCAAACAGGGTTAAGTGACTTACCCAGGGTCACACAGTTAGTAAGAGCCTGAGGTCACATTTGAACTCAAGTCTTCCTAACTCCAGGCCAGCAGTTCCTATCCACTGTTATCACCTAACTGATGTGATTCCTATAATACTCTACCACCACGATTTCCTTATCTTATAAAGTTACTTCATGGAAGCCTAGTTTTTTTTGTGTCCTTTGAGAGGGCTTTTCTGATTCCCTCCATTGTCAGGATCCCACTCCCATTCTCACCCCAACCTCCTCACCCTTGTCAATCGCCATGGGTATTTTTGTATCTGCCTCGTTATTTATTTGTCTATGAACTTGTAAGGACTTTGAGTGCTGGAACTTATTTGCTACTTTTGCATTTGTTACCCCAATGAATCAAATAGCACCTGGCACATTCTATGCACTTAATAAATACTTCTTCTTTGATTTGATTGATTTTTGAATTAAAATTTTAAAAATCATAGCATGATCAAATTGTTTTACTGGTGTTTCCAAATGGTCAAGTTGGAATGATAATTGTTTAGAATGCACAAAACTTTAGCTTAATTAACTACTGGACAATTATAATAGAAAGAACACTACTTTTAGAAGTGGAAGACATGAATTCAAATCCCAAATCTAACACTTACTGTCTATGTTACCTTCAGCAAATCACTTAATGTTCATGAGTTTCACTTTGCTCCTCTGTTAATCAAAGGGGATTGACTAAATAGCTTTTGGGGTCTACTCTCACTCCAGATCTAGGAACTTATGATCCTATGAGTTGACTCTCATAGAAGCTATTACTGATAACTGACTTTAATACCGCGATAGCCAAGATTTGTTCACTGCACGTCATAGGAAACTAATAAATATTTATTGCATTTTATTATATTATGCTGGGCAATGTGGCATTAAGTGTTTGTTGTTGAATCATTTCATGACCCCATTTGGAGGGTTTTCTTGGCAAAGACACTAGAATGATTTTCACCCTTTCCTTTTCCAGCTCATTTTATAGTTCCTTCTCCGGCTCATCTTACAGATGAGGAACTGAGACAAGCAAGGTTAAGTGACTTGTCTAGGGTCACACAGCTAGTAAGTGTCAGAGGTCAAATCTGAACTCAGGAAGATGAGGTTTCTTGATTCTAGGCTCACTATATCATCTAGCTGCCTACATAACAGATGGAAAATATTACATATAGAATCAGGAAGAATCTGGTTCGGATTCTGCCTCAGGAACTTACTCTTTGTGAGTCCCTGGAGAAGCCACTTAATCTCTCTGAGTCTCAAAGTTTGTGCAGACTAAGACATAGATCAATAACAATATCTAGCGGAATCTTAGGTCCTTGACATGTATCAACCTTTCCAATTGGGCTATATTCTAGTGATAGAGCTAAGCTGAACTTTACAAACTGGCTTTCTATTTTTTTAAGCAAAAATGAAAATATATTTACCTTTGTTCCAGAATTCCAGGCATAATTGACATGTACTGTTCTCCCTCTCTCTCTCAATAGAGTTCCTATATGACTAGGAACTAGACCTGGGATTTCATTCATATAGGATACACCCAGATGAAGAGATTCCCTCTATATTTCAGGTCAGCCCCTCTTCTACAACTTCTAGTCTTGGAGAGTTGACTAGCAATGAAGGGTTGATTAGAACTCTAAGAGATTAAATGACTTATCTAAGATCACCTAGTTAGTCTGTGTCAAAGGTGGGACTTGCACTCAGGTCCTCCTGGCTCCAAGACTAGTTTTCTTTACACTGTAGCATGCTACTTCTCACTGAATACCTATCCATTCTTTAAAGCCCAGCCTAACTCTATTTTTTCAACAACGACTTGGCTGGTCCTCTGGTCAGATGATAAACCTTATCCCAGATTTCACATAGGACTTTGCATCTCACTGTTGTTATACTATGTAATATACTAGGTAATACTGCATGTATTATTATGAATTTTTGTGTTTGGGTCACACTTCATCCGCTAGGCCATTAGATCCATGAAGACAAGGACCTTGCCTTTTTTAGGCTTAGAATATCACATACTACTTAGCACAGTGGTTTGCTCACCATCTTCTTACATCTTACTTCCTACACCCCTTAACATATTCTAATTCAGTGACGCTGGCCTCCTTGCTCCTGCTCCCACAAGATTCTCCATCCTCAGATTCTAAATATTTTTACTAGCTTCTTTTCCATGCCTGGGATACTCTTTCTACTTACCTCTACCTCCTGGCTTCCTTCAAGATCCAGAAAATCCTGCCTTTGGGAAGCCTTTCTCAAACCCTCTTGATTCTTGTGACTTCCTTCTGTTGACTATTTCCTATTTATCCTGCATATATAAATTATACATAGTTATTTACATGCTTTCTCTTCCCCTCCAATAGAGAGTGAACCTCTTGAAGACAGGGATTGTCTTTTGCTTTTCTTTGTATCTCAGCTCGTCACACAATGCGTGGCACCCAGGCCCTCAATAAATACTTACTGATTGAGAGTAGATGCTAATTGCTGTTGGTTATATTATATTATTATATCATATTATATTGTGTTATAATAGGTTACAGAGAGTAAAACTGGACTTTTCACACTTACCACCCCATCTTTGGTTGTTAAGGGAGTCACATTTCTAAAATAAAGTGTATTTTTGCTAACTTTAATTTTCAAGGTGAAGCATGATTACTATGGATTACCCAGTGAAAACAAATTATTGAATGTGGGGTCATTTCTCCTCACATTCAGTTTTGAGGAGAAACAATTGATAATTGAATTTCCCTTGGTTCTGAGGATGGAAAGATATACTGGTGTACTTTATATACATTTTTCTTAAATCCTCAAGATCAGATTGCTGGTTAAGTAATTAGGTTAAGTAACTTGAAAAACTAGTCTTATAAATGAAGATTCTCAACTGCTTTTATGTAAACAGAATTAGGAGCTAAACTGATGGGTTAAATTCACTGAAAGCAAACAAAATTAACTTCTAAACTTCCATTGAGAAGAGAATGTCAGATTGATTAATATATCTGGAAATGAGTCTAAAGACCCACTCAAGTCTGTGACTTCACATATGCAGTTGAATGAGCCATGACCAAAACAAAAACCCCAAGGTCATTCTAATTCACCATGGCTCATTCAAGGTGGATTTGCAGAGCAGGAACTAGGTATTTCTGGGCCCTAGTTGCTTTTATCTGCAACTGCATGGGCAAGTCACTTAACCCTGTTTGCCTCAGTTTCCTCATCTGTAAAATGAGCTGGAGAAGGAAATGGCAAACCACTCCAGTATCTTTGCTAAGAAAACCCCAAACAGGGTCATGAAAGGTCAGACAAGACTGAACAACAGCTCCCAATAGACTGTCAACTCTTTATGGTCTGGAACTGTCTTTTGCCTTTTTTTTCATCCCCCGAACTTAGTTTTACTTGACCCAAACCCGAAAAAAGTAGGCACTTAATAAATGCTTGTTGGCTAACTGAATAAATGCTTATTAACGTGATTATGCGTGTTCATGGGCATACACATATCAAATGATGGACTTTGTAGTACAAAATTTAAGTAATATAGAAATTTAGAGAAGAAAAAAATCAACATGGGGAAGTTAATAGGAAGTTTCCTGTGTATCTCAAGTTGAGCCTTCAAGTAAGCAAAGAATTTTATTTAATGGATAGAAGGGGAGAGAGGATTCTAGGTCAACCAAAGGAAAATACTTCATTTTACATTTTATATATAGTAGAAGCATCGTAAATCTTTTATAGTCTTCTTATGACTATATCTAGCAAAACTACTGTATTATTTAGCATTCTTAAAAAGTGTAAGGATGTCGTGGATTGCAAAGCATATTAAAAGTCAATATGTCCACAGCAGAACTCACAGTAGCATTTTCTCTACAACCTACCCAAATTTATTTCTCTTGATGTTCATTGATTCATCAATACCCAGCTTTCCCAACCTTGGAGACATTCTTGGCTCTACCTCTCCCATATCCAATCAAGTTTCAGCTATTAGATCTCATTGATCCTATCTTCTCAACATCTATTGCCTCCATCCCCTTTTCTCTACTCTCATAGGCTTCCTCACCTCTCACTTGGCCTATTGCCTAGCCCAATTGGTCTCCTTAAATTCAGCCTCTCCTTCCCCCAATCTGTCCTCCATGTAGCTGCCTAACAGTATCCTTAAAGAGAGACCTGAATGCAGATAGAAGAATTCCGTTTGCTCTTTTTTTCTCTCTCTCTCTTTTTATTTCATTTTGTTGTGTTTCTTCTTTCTCCTGGTTCTCATCTCATTGGTTCTAATTCTTATTTACAACATGCTAATATGAAAATAGGTTTTAATATGAGTGTTTATGTAGAGCCTATATCAGATTGTATGCTATCTTGGGGAGTGTGTAGGAGGGAGGCAGAGAAAATTTATTACTCAAAAACTTGTGGAGCTGAATGTTGAAAACTAAAAATAAATAAATATTTTTAAAAAGAGAATAAATTAAAAAATAACATATTAAATACACACAGAAAAAACAAATTTTAAATAAAGACAGATTTGACCATATCCCCATCAGTCGCCAACATTCAAAATATTTGATGGCTCTCCATTATGGCTAAGATAAAATACAAAATCTTCAGACTGGCAAACTTGAAAGCCTTTCATCATCTGGCTCCTACTTGCTTTTCCTGCCTTATTTCATTTTGCTCCCTTCACACATACTCCATGACAATCAACGTGGCTTGCTGGCTGTCGACATCAATGTCCGTGATATTTTTTGTCTTGCCTCCATGCCTTCAGACTAGTGGTCTCTCTTGTCTAAGATGCATATTTTTCCTGTCTCTGCCTTATAGTATTCCTAACTTCCTTTAAAGCACAGCTGAAGTACCTTCTTTAACTAGAAGTCTTTCCCAGATCCTCAGTGATTAGCCCTGGAATTGCTTTGTATATACACTTTATGGACTTGCATACAAGTTATATACCTTGGCAGAATGTAAGCTCCTTGAGGGGAGGGACAGATTTGTTTCCATTATTTTATCCTCAATGCCTAGGACTGCCTTGCACATAATAGGTTCTTTTTTTTATTGAATGTGTTTATTGACTTACTAGCAAAGAGTTAGTGAAGGCTAATGAAGTCACTAATAGAGTGGTAGAGGAGGGGAACAGAAAGAGCTAGAGAGGCTGCGCGGTATGTGTGAGAAACTGTGATGAAAACTATGTCAATGAAATGAAAGATGCTATTGAAAAACAACAAAAGTCAAGGTCAGACAGTTAAGCTTAGGCAAGTTAATGGAAGAAACAAAAATTATAGGTGCTTACGTGAGGAAGTGGTATGATGATTTTCACATTTAGTTGTTTAGACCTTTATCTTAAAAATACTGCTTGGGAGTTAAATGCTTTCACAATGTTTATACTGCAGGACGTACTAAGTAATGAAATAGACATAAGCAAGAAAGACTGCTGATTACTTTGCTAAGGAAGGAAGATGTATTTCATTTGCACTTTCATTACATGTTTTTGAACTGTCCAAGGTAAAGCAAAAAAAAAAAAAAATCCGCTTACAGTACCTGTAATGCACTTTATTAAAACACAGATCTTAGCACCTTTCATTAAGGCAACATCTTCCCCCTAGTTTTTTCTAGTGCCTGAGTTCTGCACTGTTTTTCCCCCACAGTGTGTATGAGTAAAAGTATGCTGACAATTTTGACTAACATATCCAGATGTCTTTTCAATTGTCCAAATTGTATTAGTTTGTTATACTCCTACTTATAAAATATTTATTTTAAAAATGTTTCTGCTAGACTGGAGCAAAACTCTACAATTTCATAGTTCTAAAGAACTTCATTCACCAGTAGCAGTGTCCTAGGTAGATGCCCAAGGGCACACAGAGAGAGGTTAAGTGATTTGTGTGTGTCAGAAACAAGAAATTACTTACTTGTCCTTACTTTGAGACCATTTTTTTTATTAACTACACCACTATATAAAGTTCCTTAAGACATTTTTAGTTGCTCTAATGATTAGGATAATTAAGGATCAGTGAATTGTATTTGTTTTCATTGAGAAATCTGTGATAGGTAAAACCAACTCAAGTTAATGTTCATACCCAAAAGAACATATTTGATTTTGCATCATCTGTCTTAGGCATATCAGACATCTTTTATACTCACTGCTAGATGTAGAATTATTTATTATTATTTATTATACTTGTAGAAACATAATAGATAAGTATAGACGTGACACTTAGAAACTGGTGATTTCTGCAGGCTTCAGTTTCCTCATCTGTGGAATACAACCGACACCTGACTTACCTACTCCGTAGGGTTGATGTAAGGATTGAACGAGAGTATATTGGTAAAAGGTCTTTGGAAACTCTAAAGACTTACAGCAATGTGAACTTCTGTAATTAGATAAAAGTAAGGTATCATTTATTGCTCCTCCACTGAAGTCTTCCTCTTTTGTCAAATGGAGGGGGCTCTGGGGTCCCCAAGGCTGTGCCAGTAAAGATGCTGATAAGTGCTGGACAGACTTTTGCAATGGTTTGGTTCATGGGAGGTATACATGTGTCATACCACGACTGGCCAAGCTAAACTGAGACAGTCTTGCCATCATATGGGTGGCCATGAGGTGCTGCATTTTTACACAACAGTTAATGAAAATAACATTCCAAGGTGTGGAGGGACTGCAGTCATCATAAGCTGAGAGAGACTGCACTAATGAAGTCAGGGATCTGTGAAGCTGAACTATAAATATTTTTCAGGGGAAACATAGGACTTCTCATTTGTAATTGTTGTTAGATGTCCTCTGATCCTACCCATATGCTCTTTTTAGAGTACAGGGTGCCAATGGACTTAGATTTATCACTTAAATGAACTTGGGTAGGTCTCAGTTTCTTCATCTGTAAAATGAGAAGTCTGGACACAGGATCTCTGAAATTTCTTCCAGTTCTAGGTCTAGGATCTTATGACCTTTTTAAAGTTTTTTCTGAATATTTCTTTGAAGGAGGTTTGAAACTAGACTGACTACTGTCCTTAAAAATGACTTAAAATTCAAACACATTGCTTCCCATACAGTAAAATAATCGAACAGCTATTTTGGATGATAGCCAACTGGGTATCACCTTGTCTAACTGTATCCTGTGGAGTGTGTTCTTGGCGCTGAGTTAGCGTTCTATAATAAGTATCATTCTTAATGCTAATTTACAATGAAAGACATGCATAATATAGAGGTTTAAATGTCCTGTAGCTGAAATCCTAGGTGTTCTTCAGGGATAGGATGCCATCTGATCAGGAGGAGTAAAGCTTTGTTTTTCAGTGGAGCCAGATGTCTGGACACGTTTTAATGAATCCACTGTGTACCATCTGTTCTAACACTTTCTGCCACCAGCAGTCATGTCTTGCCAGTGGGTATTGACCTAAATGGCTGTGCTTGTATTAGCATGTCTACAGTTGTATGGCGATTTCCATCGCAGGTTTTTATAACTGGTTCTCCCCATTGATAGGACATGAAACAAGTTAGCAGCAATGTAATCTTAGTGCCTAGGACCTTCCACAAATGATAACAAGAAATTCTAAAACATGGAGGAAGATCAGAGCTCTGCCAGTTTTAATCAGCTATGATTTTTTTTCTTCTCCCTCACCATCATCCTTTAGTATGTCCTAAGCACATGCAAAAGAGAGTGAGAAATTATTTCCAATAGTTCTCTTTAAGTGCAATGACCCATCTGCTGCCATATGCCAGACATCTGCTTTCATCACATTCATTTATGGTCTTTGAGAGCTAGAAGTGATGAATTAACATTGAATTTATGTTAATTTTTATGTGTATGAGGATTGCTTTTTTATACATCACTTAATCTGGCCGAATTAGTTTTTCAGCTCTGAAAAATGAAAACATAAGAATGGAAATAAGGAACACTGGATTTTATTCTAAGCCACCTTTGTAAACCAGGGACTGACCTTCAATAAGGTACTTGCATATTGTGGCCTAGTTTCTTTCTTTTGCATAAAATGTAGCTATAATGAGCCTAGTTTGTAAAATATTTAATGACCTGTTCAGCTAGCATGCTAGCATTTTCCATGACCGTTGACACATTTTTGTAGTTCATATGAATACTAACACAGGTTAAGATCTGTTTGTTTAATCCAAGATCAGAAATGGTCTCTTGATTGCAAGAATTATTCCTTTGGGAAGCAGGGCATCATGATTTAATGAAAATAATCAAGTCAGAAGCCCTGGTTTTGGATCCTAGCATTATCATTTAATAGCTACGACTTTAGATAAGACTCTTTAGCCTTGCTAGACTTTTTGTTTCCTTCTGCAAAATTGGGGGATTGTATAATGTGATCTATCAAAATTTTTATACTTGATGTTTCTGTGCCATAGATAATTTATTTTATTTGGGGGTAGGGGTGGGGGGAAGGGAAAGGCAATCAGGGTTAAAGTGGCTTACTCAGGGTTATATAGCTAGTAAGTATCTGAGGCCAGATTTGACCTTATGTCCTCAGTGATTTCTCTGAAGTCATAACTAAAATGTATGATATAATGATATAATATTAAAGTCTAACACTGCATTGATCAAACCATAATAAAAGTAATAAAGGTGTACTCTATGTGGTTGTGAGTTTATTTTCATTTACTGGTTGTGAATAATTTCATATGCATTTGTCAATCAGGTTTTCCTGTTTATTTATGTGGCTGTGTTAGAACTCTAGGACTGTTACAATTTAAAGATCCCTTTCAATTTAATCCAACAAATAGTATTACAAATTACATATTATATATATGCATATATATTATACAGTATAGTTGCTAGTATTGAGATGTAGAAGTTTCGTATTGCGCAATTCTATGAGAACAAATGAAAGGCGAATCATTGCTTGGTTGAGAAGCTTGTTTTACCCAGCCTGATCGATTTCATTGGGTACGTTTCATAAAATCACAGAAATCAATTAACAAGAAGGGACCTCAAAACCCTTCTAGTTTAACTAGTGTCTGACCAAGAATCCTATCTAGAATACCTTTAGTGTGTGGTCATGCAGTTTCTGTTTGCAGACTTCAAGAGAGGGCCATAAGACTATGTTCTTGGGATCTTTCTGATTTTTAGGAAACATTTTTCTCATGTCAGGCGTAAATCTGCCTTTCTGTAATTATTATTACCCATTCCTTCTTGGACCAAGCAAAACAAGTCTAATTCTTCTTCCTATTCCATATGGTAATCCCTGAAATACTAAGAAGCAGCTGCCACATTTCCTTGTAGGTGGGGGCTATTAACTTGAGGCCATGAACTCCCAAAGGTTATCTGTGGATGAGTTTAGGAGTCCATAAACTTGGATGGGAAAAAAATTCTCATGACCTGTTTTTGAAGACATAATAGTTCTTGGTTTTCTTCTCTATAAGATATAATAAATGAACTACATGAGTAAGTTTTAAAGTCTCTTGAAACTACAAATTTCTAGGATCCTATCATATGAATTAAATAGTAAATTTCCACAATTTTGCCTTCAGTTAAAACAGAAAAAAATTATTTAATTATGATATCAATAGTTTCAGTTTTCAAGGCAATCAAACGTCTTCAATATAACCAGTTTATTTTGTAATTCTTTGTGTTTTATTTTATGCATTTAAAATGTTATTTTTAAGTTGTCTTCCTCACCGTACTGCCAAAGGGATCCATAAAGCAAAAAAAGGTTAAGAATCCATGGCCCAAGCTATCTCTTCTTCAAGCTAAATCCCATATCTTTCAGCCAGTCTTTATGTATCCGGTTCTCTAGTTCCCTCAGCATCCATCACTTATTCTGAAAGTGCTCTAGCATATAAATGTCATTTCTAAACATTGGGGCATATTAAAGTGTGACTGAGCAAGGCGGAATCTCTAGCAGAATGATCACCTCTCTAGGATTCTGGGCATTATATTTGTCTTAAGGAAGTCAAGGTAGCATTAGCCTTTTTGGCTGCTGTGTCATACTCTTGATTTATATTGAACTTGCAGCCCCTCAAAATTCCCAGCTTGATTTCAGGGAACTGCTGTTGAACTATGCTTCTTCCACCTCACATTTGTGAAATTGATCTATAAAACTTTATGTCATTACCTGCTTGATTTGCCCACTGTCTAAGCCTATGGAGTGGTGGGCTACAAAGTTTATGGAACAACGTTTGCTATTCCTTCAAGCCCTCTGTAATTTTAGAAACATGACTTCTATGCTTTCATCAAGGTAACTGGTAAAAATATCAAACAACACAAGCTCCAGGACAGAATTCTGGAGTACCTAGCATCTCCCCAAGTTGAATCCAACCCTTTAATTCTTTAGAATTGCTATTCTTTGGGTCTGATGATCCCTCGAGGTCCAAATACACCAAACTGTGGTATTGTCTTATCCCTTCATCTTATCCACAATCATAGCATGAGTGATGTCAGATTCTTTGCTGAAATTAAGTGTCCAAATATCTACAACATTTCAGATGACACCCTTATGATGTCAAAGTTTAAGGCTCCAATAAAGGAAGTATCTGAACAGATCTTGAGACAAGACCAAATTTCTTTTCTTGATATTTAAAAACATTGATTTGGAATCATTCATATTTATTATTGTCTCTTTTCTAGTCCTAAATTTCTTCATCTTGGGGATTGGACATATATTTTGTGATCCACATTTTATGATTCTAAATATTATACATAACAGAATTCTGAGAAAACATCTCTTATGGGGATTTAAATGCATAATTGTGGATTTTAGCAGACTGGAAAAAAAAAAAAACTGTGGCAAAATGATCATAGTCCCACAAGGCCAAGTGCTCAAATGGAAAAATAAAAGTGACTTTAAATGACTACTTACTTCAATGTGGCCTAACCATAAAATTAATTGTCACAGTAGAGTGTGAAAGCAACCAAAAATATTTGGTGCTCTTGGATAATGATAATGACCCAAATTCTCATCCTGAGCGAGAGATGGATTTTCCCAGTGGGTTACATAAGCTAAGAATGTGGTCTGCTAATTACAACAGTAATACTGTAAACATTCATAGCACCTTTCATCCCAGGATTTCTAACTGCTTTATAAGCAGTAATTAATTAAGCCCCACAGCATTCCTCCACAATTGCAACAGTGGTATTATTTCAAAGGTGGTTAAGCATAATCACATGGGGTTAAGAGACTTGCCCCTAGTCAGCCATTGAATTAGATGCCTACTGGTAGCAAATCCCAGGAGTCCTAATTATCTGATCCCCACAGCCTAGCCCTAACCCCTGGTCAGGAATGAAGTTTCCTTTCTTTCATGTTGTATAGCACTTCGTGCCTCTCTTATCATAGTCTAGCCTACATTAGAGTAGGAGGGAGGGATTTGGAGTCAGAAAGATCTAGGTTCACCATGTGCAATTTTACATAGTCTTCCTCTGTTACCATAGCAAGTCACAACCTCTCTGATCCTGTTTCCTCCTTTGCAAAATGGGGCTATCAATACCAAAGTACTTTCCTCACAGGGAACCTCAGGAAGAGATCTCAAAGGCTACTCCATTCATATCCCTCTATTTTACTGATGAGGAAACTGTTGCTCACAGAGATTAAATGATTTTTCCTGAGATCATACTGGTAGTAAATGACAAAGTTGAGGTCTGAACTTATGTTCTGGGAATACAAAGTCAATGCTTTCTCCACAGCGCCTTGTTTGAGTCCTCCATAGAAATACCATATGTAAAACCTTTGGCAAAATTTAAAGTGCTGCTACCAATATTAATTATTAATGTATAGTATCATATATATGAGGCAACTCAAAAGATTTGGTATGATTTTAAACTGTCATAGTTATCAAAGCTTAAAAGTGCACTAAGACTTTTGAAAATATACTGTATATGTACATGTTCTATCGGTGTTGTCGTATTCCTCTACGTTCGAATGTAAACTCCATGAGGGCAGGCACCATACCTTAAATATCACTATCTCTCACCCCAGAGGCAGCTAGTCAGTGTAGTGGATAGAATGCTACAGATCTGGAGTCACGAAGACTCATTTTCCTGAGTTCAAACCCAGCTTCAGACCCTGACTAACTGTGTGACCCTGGGCACTAAGTCATTTAACCCTATTTGCTTCAGTTTTTTCATCTGTAAAATGAGCCAGAGAAGGAAATGGTAAACCACTCTAGTATCTTTGCCAAGAAAACCCCAGAAAGGGGTCACAAAAAGGCAGACATTACTGATGACTGAATGACAACCACAACAAATCTCCCTCCGTCCCTCCCCCAACCCCCAATGCTCCCACCCAGCAACCTTGTACACTATCCCAAAGTCAGTGTTTGATAGGGCCACAATATCATAGATTTAGGGCTAGAAGTGTCCTCAGATCTCCTTATTTTATAGATGAGGAAACAGACCTCAAAAGATTAAAGTGATTTGCCCAAGGACTCTCAAATAATAAGTGGAATAATCAAAATTTAAACCCATATCTTTTGACAAAAACTAGTGTTTGTTCAATGAATGAATGAATGAAATGAATGACTTTTCCTGCTCCTCCAAGAAAGAATTAAAGCGTGTCATGGTCTGTTCTGATGCAACAATGTAGACCTTAATTTCCTCAACTGTAAGATGGTAGAAATGAACTAGATGAAGCCCAGAGTCCCTTGAAAGTAGAAATTTTGGAGAGTTTGTTGTATTGATGAATTAAATAGCAATTTCTCTTAGTTATTACCTCTGGTTAAAAAATACAGAAAATAGTCCCGTTTTTCCACTTTCATTCTCTGACTCAGTCAGCTGGATTGTCCCTGGGAGTGCATTTGGCACTTTAGGAGGGACATTAACAAGGGCCACCAGGGTGCTGTTTAACAAAATGAAGCATGGTAGAGAGTGTTTGTTTCCCAAAATACATAATCTACCTCCAGAAACCAATTTGCATGCTAAGGTCAGGTCTAGACTAGTGAAATCACACTGGCCTTGATCTAACTCAAATTTACTCCTCTTCTGACTCCTCCCCAGCACAGTCTGGGATGGTTTAAACCCCCTTTGTGGTTGTTCCTCAGGCATTTCTTACACACTAATGAACAGCTCACAGATGCTTGGGAAAACTCCCTTAAGCTCTTTTGACAGCAGAGCCAAGCAGAGAACAGCAGGGGCCCAGCCCCTGTGGTCCAGGATAGATTCAACCAAAGAGAATTGGATTGAGCTTCAATTTTCCTCCTGTGCTATGACTAATGCGGGGTGGGGAGACTGGGGGCGGGGTGGGGGGGCGGGGGGGGGCAGGGGATGGACTCTTATAAAATTGTTCAATGTTGTCTCTGCTCCAGATGCGGTGGGCTGCTCCCCCACCCAGAATCAAGCTGTGTTGGAATTCAGTGTGTGCTACAAGTCCATACCTCAGTAGAAAGGGGCGTGGTGCCTGTGGGAGGGGGTGAGGAGGAAATGATGAATTGGGGAGTGTTTTGTGTAGTCCAGATACAGTTGGAGTCCAGGGTAGATAGCCCTGACCTAGTTTATTTGACCTTCTGCTGATCCCTCTGTGTTTTGAATTCAGCTGTTGTCACATAGAAATGAAAAGATTCTACCCCAAAATTTGATTGGCACAAAGGGAAAATCGCCATGTGGTGATGTACTGCTTTAAATGCCGCCAGGAAAAGTGTTAGTCTTAGGGGTTAGACAAAAGTCACCTATGGATTATACAAAAGAGAATCACTTCCCCTATTTGTAAATCTCTGTCTGGCTCTTCTATCATCTCTCAAGAAAAGAACACCATAGCTCTCTCTCTCTCTCTCTCTCTCTCTCTCTCTCTCTCTCTCTCTCTCTCTCTCTCTCTCTCTCTCTGTATATATGAGTATCTGTCTGTCTTTGTCTCTCTATCTCTTTGTCTGTGTGTGTCTCTCTCTCAAAATAATAGTATTCTATTGGACACATCAAGTATTCCTGTCCTCAGATTCCAGATGCTACCTTCATTATTTTCAGCTTACTCTAATTCAGGGAGACAGAACTACTTTCAAGTTAAAGGATTGTTCCAAACTGAGCATTTTGTAGAGAAGGAAATTGAGGCATGAAGACTGAGTTGTCCAAGGTCATATGGCAAGCTAGTGAATGGAACACAAGACTCCTTTGCCTTGTGTGTTTTCCATTCCACCAATATGTGATTGGGTTGTATTGCTACCAGAAATTCTTTTGTGATCAAAGACGCAGCTAAGAGAATGGGACATTGTGAAGAGGGTCATACATCTGTAAATCACTGGACAAAAGTTGCACAAGTGAGGAAGACAGTCCACAAGAAAACCAAGGGAAAATGGGCTTTTTAGAAAATTAAATGAAAAATTCTGAATTAAGCAAAGTGAGAATTTTGTGGGTGAGTTTCCTAAGAATTCACAATATCATAGCATTTCAGAGTTAAGAGTGCTTCAGTAACCATCTAGTCAAATGCATACTTGGAAATGAATCCTGTATAGAATATAGCTAGCAAGTGATCCTATAGGAAGATCTATAGTTTAGGCCTATAATTTAGGGGAACTCTACTTCCAAAGCTGGCCCATTTCCCTTTTGGATAGCTCTGATTGTTAAAATATTTTTTCCTCTTATTTCAAGGCTAAATTTGTATTTTTGCAAGTTTCACCCTCTGCTCCTCAATCCTATCCCCTGAGGCCAAACAGTATGAATCTAATTCCTCTTCCACATGAATTGAAGTTGAATAGTACCCAAGTATCAACAGAGAGAGACATGGTAGCTTGAGCAGCCTCCCACACATTACAAAGAAGGAAATATGTAAGAAAAGCAATGGAATGGAGGCCATCTGAGAAAGATATATTATATAATAATACATGGAAGACTGAGTGATAATGCATTGATAGGTCACGTTTTCCCTTAGTAGATGTCTGCATTGTGTCATGAAAACATAAGGAAGATTCCTAGGACGTAGGGGGAAACCTGTGTGCTGAAATTAGGGGAGAACTTAGTTGAGAATCACATAGTATGGGAAGTCACGAACAGGCTGTGATCAGTGTCATTAGGGCAAAATAATATGCACATTCCGGTGATCTCATATTCAGTGGTGTCTTCAGGCTTAGAGTATTTGGGATTCTTATCATTACCAGGTTCAACTAAAGAACTAAAGGAATATACATGTCCATGATTTTTAAATATTGTGGAAAATGGAAAAGATGTTTGAAAAAATGATTATGGGCCAAAAATGTGAATTTTTTTTTAAATGGAGAATAATATAGATTCCTCAAAATATGAATCTATTAGCTTTATTTCAATTTCTGACTTAATTCTAGGATGTTATACTTAAGTGATGGTTTGTGAACATTTAGAAAGGGAAATGGTCATTACTAAGAGCCAGTTTGAGTTTGCTAAAAATAGGCCATGCTGGACTAACTTCATTTCCTTTTTCAATTGGGTTACTGAACTGGTTAAACAGGGTAGTGCCACAGGTGTAGTATACTTTGAACTCAGAAAGATATTTGTAATTGACTCTTAACATAGTACTGTCGATAAGATGGAAAGATGTAGGCTGAGCTAAATTTAAGTTAGGTGAGTTTAGAACTAGTTGAACAACTGAACCCAAAGGGCAGTGATGAATGAATGCATAGCAATATAAAATCTCTGATGGAGTGGATAGGGTCCTTGTCCCTACTCTAGTGAACATTTTTCTTAGTCAATGATTTAGATAAAGGCATAGATTTAATAGTTATTACATTTGTGGATGACTTGAAGTTCAGGAGCATAGTATCTTTTGGCCCAAAGTATCTCTGTAGTCTAAAATGGTAGGCTAAAATAAGCAAAATAACAGTTAATCAAGATAAATGTAAGGCTCAATACTTGGGTTCAAAAGGTCAGTTGTTGAAGTACAGTATGAAAGAAGGGTAGTAAAGTATGGGAAAGGTGCAGCTGGGCAACAGTATATGTACAAAATCATAACAATTAGGTATTATAGTTCAATGCAAACTCAAGATGCACTTTATTCCAGAATCATATATCCAGATTAGGATTCTAAAGTCTCACATGAATTGAATTAGCATCATGGAACTGGCATCATGATATAGTAGAATGAAGACTGAATTTCAAATCAGATGACTTGGGTTTGAATCGCAGCTCTTTGACTTATTAGGTATGTTACCCTGGGTAAGTTTCATAACTTCTCTGCTTATCTCCTCTATAAAACTTGGCAGTTGGAGTTCTTCTTTAACATCCCTTCCAGCTCCCATGAGGAATATCCAATGGAATTAGCTTTACCCATAGAATAATTTACTGACTTTACAATTTACTGACTTGGTTATCTATAATTCTCTAGCTACTTTCAGATAAGAACTAGAAGAAGGCTTTATAGTTCAGAATGGTCAGCAGCAGAGGAGTAGCAGTCATGGGATGACCAGTGAGAAAAGGAAGGGATTTGAGAGAAGAATCCCCAATTAGGACAGCACTACCACTCTGGGACCATTTAATGAAAGGATAAATAGTCCTGTATTTTCTGTTAAACCCAGAGGGCATTACTGAGTGAAGAATCAGTAACTTGAAGATCAGAGCTATTATGCAGAAATTAGTGAGAAGATACTCTAAGCTCCATACACCTTGATAATAGCCTCTGAAAACATCACTGTATTAGATTATAGTTAAGAAGCATTCTCCTAACTATGACCCTGACCAGATTTGGTGTAGTGAAGATAACATTGTACAGTTACTTAGAAGAACTTTGTTAGTCTTGATGCTGGCTCTTTTCTCATGTCGTAAGACCTAGATTTGGAAAGTACCTTAGAGGTCAGCTAGTTCATTCCTCTCATTTTGCAAATTTGGAACCCTAGAGGAAATTACTTGCCTGGGGACATAGGTTGTGAATTGTGAGTGGAAAGCCAAACTTCAAACCCATCTCAATTGACCTAAATTTATCTGTCTCATATTGCATAGTGTTGTGGTTCTCCAGGGCTCTAATCAAGCCCTTTAATTTCTCTGAGTCTTAGTTTTCCCACTCTATCAAGTGGGAATATTGATATAGACACTATCTAGAGAATTGGCCCAGAAGTTCCAGGTTCAAATTCTGTCCCTTATATAAAGTGACTATGTGGTCCTAGGCAAGTCACGAAACTTCTCAATGCCCCCAGACAGCTTTCTAAGAAAATAAATAGGTTGAAGTTCCCAGCTTCATTGGTAGAAGAAATATCCCCACCTAGGAATTCCTTCTATCAATGAAATCCCAGATCCAATCCCATCCCTGCAACCTGTCTGACAGCACTGTTGTGAGCAAAATTCTTTTGTAAAGCCTTATATAAATGTGAGATATTATTTTTAAAAGGTTATTTATGTTCAGTATACTCTGCTTCTCAAGGAAAGTCACATTTTTTGAAGTTTTCCACGAAAATGGTTAGATAAAAAAAAGTTCCTATTTTAAAAATAAAAAGGTTAGTGCAATTATTATATTTTTACTTTCAATAAGAACTCCTCATTTCCCTGTGTCACTCTGTAAATGAAGCATTACACTACTTGAAACTATCAAATGAAACAGACTAGGTCTGCTCAACACAGTTACTGCACATCTTTCTCACATTTTAGTTTAAAAATATGAAAAAAAAATCCTAAGATTCTGATGCTTGCAATTGAAGTATTAAAATCAAGGGAAGGAAAGAATAAAACTTTTCTAGAATACATTGAGCTTTGATCCATTGTATGGGATGAGTTTATTGAGTAACATTTTTATTCTGAGCCCATGTTTTATTTCAATCAATTAAATATTAAGTGACAATTCGCTATGTACTAGCTATTTATTCATTTAAATAAATGCAAAACACACACACACACACACATATATGTATATACACACACGTGTACAAATAGGTGTAAATGAATTAAAGTAAGGCCATTTGTTGCCAGGGAGAGGGAGAGGGATTGCTGGGAGGACAGGGAAGCGTCAAAAAAATTTTCTGGTAAGACCAGGTACTTGAGTTGAACTTTGAAAGGAGAAAGATTCCTAGAGGCAGAGGAGGAAAACTTGTTTTCTACATATGGGTTAAAACCTATACAAAGAATGAAAGATGGAATGTTATGCATGAGGAGCAGCCAATAGGCCCGTTCAATTGGAATTTAAGGTGAATGAAAGAGTAGACCAAGATCCAAAAGAGGCATCTGGATTTTGTCCTAGAGGTAATTCTAGAGAAATCCATGAGTGCTTTTTTGAGCTGAGGACCAATGCAATTGGAACAGTGCTTTTTAAATATCACTTTGACCAAGCAGCATGAAGGGTGGTTCCACCTCAAATCACCCATGCTGCTACTGGAGAAGATGCCCCAAATCCTCAGAGATCTGCCTTCAAGTTGGAGATACTCTGCTGGGTTTGAAATGCAGAATCTCATTTAAAGGACACACTGCAAATGAGTGAAAATAATTGAGGATCTATTTCTAAGTGAAACTATGATTTCAGAGGAACAATAGTGATGAGAGTTGTCATTTATGAGGGGATTATATGTTTTGTTAAATCATTCTAATTAAATCCGCCTGGGCTCCAATAATTTTGCTAATGTAATCAACTGTAAATTAGAGGTTGGATATGCATAATGCAATCATGCAGGGAAGCAACTTTTCTTGTATTAATCAACACTCTTTCATTCATTTGACAAACATTTATGAAGCATTGACTGTTCAGAGGTACCAGCCTAGACACTGGGCGAGATACAAAGTTTAGGTTAAAGAGGCACTTCCTTCCCTCATGGAGATTCTTTTCTAGTATGGGGATAATGCATAAATTCAATTGCCCTAGAGAGGAGCAAACTTTATGAAGTCAGAGAAGAAGATTGTTGTCAATGCAGTCAAGAAGCCATTATTGCTACCTATTGTATTCAAAAGAAGCACCTTGTAATAGGTAGAATGTTGGCCTTCTGGTCAGGAAGACCTGGTTTCCAGCCCTGCCTCTAAACTAATAACTGTTTTACCATGAAAGAGTCACTTAACCTATCAGCTACCTAGACAACTTTATGAACCAGAATATTACAAAGGAGTTGTTAACGTGTACTTCCACAGTGGATGGTGCCCGCACCATGAAAGGTACTGGAATTTATAGAAAATGCAGCATTTCAGTTGAGATTTGAATTTAGAGTGGAAATTTAACAGGTTTGAAAAGAATGAAGAAGGACATTTTCACCACAGAGACTAGCTTGAGTAAAGACAGGGGGCAAGGCAGCCTAGAATATGCTTTGGGAGCTGAGAATAATCGAATTTTCTAGAGCACAGAATGTGTGGAGGGGAAAAAAGTGCAAGAGAAGGCTAGAAAAACCAAAGAGGATCTGAAATGATAAATAGAGGGCTTTGAAATTTATTTGAAAGGCAATTGAGAGCTACTGAAGATTTTCCAATAGGGGAGTGATGTGAAGAATATTATGTATTTTATTATGTATGGACTGGATATTAGAGGGATGGTCTTTTGGGGCTGATATTTGATGAAAAGCTGCTGCAAATGGCATCATCCTGCTCTTCTTTGGGATTCACTTGGAGATTTTAATCACTTGATAGGAGGGCATACCCAGGAATATTCCACTGCAGATGGAAGGGACAGATCTGAAACCAGAAGAGGGCTGAGAATTTTGGCTAAAGTGGACAGGCCTGGGGCACTTCTGATGCACTGAATTTACACCCAAGATTCAAGGGGGTCCTCCTGTTTGTTGCTTTTTAAGCCAGCCAGATGCAGCTTTCCTTTCAATTTCCCAAAACAACATCAATCAGACAACTGTGCTGATGACAGTGTTTTCTATGTGCATAATTTAACTGGCCTTTTGGGAAATTACTCTTCACAAAGGTTTTGTTTTTGTTTTTTGCTTTCAATTCACCAAACAAGAGCACCAATGGAGAAGAACAAAGCTGGCTGGTGCCGCTGTGGACGCCTGGGTTCTCCAGACAGCAGTAACAGTTTTATTTATTGAATTTTCCATCCTTCATTGAAAGGAACATGAAGCTGGAAAGGGGTGGGGGATAGGAGAAACAGAGATGCTCTGGAATGAGGACATAAACGTTCTGACACCCAATGTTCCTGGTATCACCATAGGCAGAAAATATCATGGCTTTACTTTGCAGACTCCAAGGAAGGAATAAAATCTTGAAGGTCCTGCTGAGAAGATAATTTGGAAGATGGCTTTATAAATATGACTGTTAATACAGCTGTCTGAAATGGAAATTCACAGTACGAGTAACAGAGAAGTGGCTTCTGAAATAATCCCTGCAGTAAACCCAGAAGGAAGGGAAAGAAGAGAAGAGACTGGGGAGAACTGGTGGAAAAGCAATTTTTCAAGCAATGGGAATCAAGGCTGTGCAATTTGGAGCATTCTGATGCTTTTTGAAATGTAAAAAAGTATGTATGGAAAGAAATGTGGCCAAGAAAGGGGCCTTGCCAACCCTAGATAAAGAACTCACTTCCTCCAACTACTGATTACTTTCCAAGCAAATCTGAATGAACAATGCTGATTCTATATTCTTGTATAGAAATTAGGGATGTAATATCTATCACACTGAAAGGCAGCTGTAATTTGTTTTCCTTTCTTCTCAGGACAGAATGCCTTTTTTTTTTCAAAATGAGCACGCAAAGTACAATACCATCCCTGGAATTCAGACTTCAGCTGCCCTAGGCATTTGTGATTTCCCTCCTGGGGCCTGGATTTTAGCATGGAAATGCACCAGCAGAAAAGATATCCCATGTTAATCTCTCTAAAATGCCCCCAAAGTAAAGCCCAAAGAACTGCAATGGAAGGAAGATGATAAAGGAAAAGATGATACTTTTTAGGCATTAGTTGCTCTAGGTTATACTCAAAGTTTTCCAAGTATGACAAACCCATTTATCTATCCATTGTATTTGAAATATTCCTTGATGGTTTGATATATTGAAGATAAATATATGCATAGAAGTACTGTAAGACAAATATTTCCCAATTCAACTCTAAAATGTCTCGAGCAGAAATTCCTGTGAAGTCCTTAACTGTTTCTTTTTTTAGCTCTTTTAAAATTTATTTTATTTGGAACTTAAGAAATAAAATAAGCATTTCCATAATATAATAAAATAGAAAAAAAAGATGATTGCACATGAAACTGCAAACCTATTATGTACAACTTTTGCTATTCCTTTTAAATGTATAATAAGGTTACCATGTAACTTTCTTTTTTCCTCTTTTTTTCTCCCTCCCCACCCTAGAGATGGCTGTCATTAGACACAAATGTATATAATATGTAAAACCATTCTATACATACTCCTATTTATCAGTTCTTCCTCTGGATGCAGATAGTGTTTTCATTATTTCTAGTAATTTGGGAATTTATAATAGTCAAAGTTGTTCTTAAAACAATATTGCTGTTCACTATATATATAGTGCTCTCGTGGCTCTGCTCATTTTGCTCTTCATTATTTCATACAATTCTATCCATGTTTTTCTAAGATCACTGAGCTCATTATTTCTTAAAACCCAATATTGTTCCATCATGATCATATACTCCAGCTTGTTAAGCTTTTCCCTGATTGATGGGCATCCCCTCAATTTCTAATTCTTTACCCCTGGAAAAGAGCTGCTATAAATATTTTAGAGCACATAGGTTCTTTTTCTCTTTCCCTAATCATCTTGCAAAAACAAATATAGTACATGTATCACTAGGTCAAAGGATATAGGCAATTTAACTGTGTTCATCCTTCATTGCCGAAGAAGACCATGCCATCAGAGAAATGATGACATGACTTGCACTTGACTTTTGTTTTGAGTGAGGAAGGGCTGTGCTGGTTATCAGCCTCACTTCTCCTCCAGAGCCATCTGAATCCAGTGACCAGATACTCATCAGGATGACTAGAGATGACCCAGGATGAGGTAACTGTGGTTAAGTGACTTGCCCAAGGTCACACAGCTAGTGAATGTCAAGTGTCTGAGGTGAGATTTGAACTCAGGTCCTCCTGACCCCTGCACTGGTGCTCTATCCACCGCACCACCTAGCTGCTCCATAGCAATTTAATTACTCTTTGGGCATAATTCCAGATTGCTTTCCAAAATGGTTGGATTAGTTCACAGTTCCACCAATAGTGAATTATTGTCCCAATTTTTCCACATCCCCTCTAACATTTGTTATCTTTTTCTTTTCAGTCATTTTAACCAATCTGATAGTTGCAAAATATTAGTTATTTTAATTTTAATTTTTCTAATCAGTAATGATTTAGAACATTTTTTCATATGATCATAAATTGTTTTGATTTCTTCATTGGAAAACTATATCTTCATACCTTTTGTCCATTTATCAATTGGGAAATGACTCATATTCTTATAGATTTCACAAAAACTATCTATAAATTCTCCTCCCCCAATTTTCTGCTCTCCTTCTTCTCTTTACTACATTTGTTTTATTTGTACAATTTTTAAAAAAATAACGTAATCAAATTGTACATTTTACACCTCATACCGCTCTCTATCTCTTATTTATTCATAAATTATTCACCCATATAAGTCTGATAGGTAATATGTTCCATGTTCTTCAAATTTTCTTGTAATATCTCTTTTCATATCTAGATGATGTATCCATTTTGACCTTATCTTGGTAAATGATGTAAGATACTGGTCTATGCCCAATTTCTGCAAGACTGCTTTCCAGTTTTCCCAACAATTTTTACCAAATGATGAATTCTTTTCCCAAAAACTTAACTCCCTAATTTCTTCTAAGATATTCTTCTAAGATACATAGAATTCTGAGTGCTTGTTTTAACTATGTGTTGTTTTTAACTAAATCTTAAATGAATTATTTGACCCCTTCTCAGTCTCTTCCTACTTTCTCTAGGTGGCTCCAATCAGTCAGAAAAAATGACTTAAAGGGACCAGAATAAGGATAAAGAAGGGAACCAAGATTCAAATCTTCCCCAATACCACTTAGTCCATGTGTGACCATGGGCAAGTTACAGTCCTTTAGAAAGTATTTCATTCATACCTTCCAATCTACAAATAGAGAAACTGAGGCCAAGAGCAAGTCAGTGATTTATCTATAAATAAATGGATACTTAGTCACTAAGCTGAACTTGTCCTTATATCTCTGGACTCCCAATTGAGTATTTTAACCACTGTGCCACAAGGGACCCAGGTACACAGTACCTTAATAATCTAAAGTCGTCGGTGCTCTTTCCCTCCCAACCTTCAGTACTTTGGCCAGTAATATTCATCCTCACCTAGATTAAACTCACAAATCCTAGAGTAGACATGAGCTCTTGAATAGTTTAGAGTTGACTGTAGCCTTCTTTGAGATAGAATGGGACTGGAGTGATTTCATCTGTTAGGAACTCCCAAGGAAAAACTTCTAAAAATTATGACAAAAACCTCCTTTCCAATTTATAGGCTTAGAGGGATGCAGGTGACAATGAGGAGTTAAGTTACTTACTCAGGGTCTCACACAGACACAGGTTTCACAGGCGGGACCTAAACCAAGGTCTTCCTAACTTCAAGGTTAATTTTTTGTTGTCATTGCCAGGCAGTCCAGGTTAAGTGACTTGCCCATTGTCACACAGAAGGTTGTGTCAAGTGTCTGAGTTGGGATTTGAACTCAGGTTCTCCTGACTCCAGGGCCAGTGCTCTATCCACTGTGCCAACTAGCTGCCGCAAGGTTAATATTTTATCCATAATGTGCAGGCATTCCTCAGGCATAACAGTTCTTTGTTCCCAAGACAGAATTACAGACCTTAGAGCACAAGTTATAATTGAAATAAACCAAAAAGTGAGGCTCCACCCCCCATACACGCACGCACACACACACACACACACACACACACACACACACACACACACACACACACACACACACACACACCCTGCCTTTTACTGTCACTAACAGTTTCATGACTTTGAGAAAAGGACACAGTTTTGTTTGTTTGATTTTAGTTGCCCTTTAATTAATAACGCTGGTCTTGCCCCCATGCTGCAGCAAATGGGATTTGGGTTAACTAGAAAGACCTTACTGGCATTTAATGCTGCTAAAAGCCAAACTGAGTAAATGGCAAAATGAGAAGAAAATCCAAATCTCTGTACTCTTTAAACCCCCTAATGAATCCTTTAGACAAGACCACTGTTCTTTTGTTCAGTGTCATTTTGGTCAGTTTCCATGAAAACAACCAATTAAAGAAGTACTTAAGTGACACCAGTCACATGCTAGTACTGAGTTATCACTATCCAAACAAAGAGATGGATATTTAGGTTGTGACTCACATCATGAGTTCACTTCCTTTTAAAGACATTGTCTTCTTACCTGGGAGATAAAACTAGAAAGAGCCATGAACTAGTCATTGTCTGATTAACTTTAGAAGTTGAATTCTTAGACCTGCCCAGATGACCTTGGCTGCCATAATACGTCATTCTTAAAATGCTATTTCCTGAAGCTACCACCCTTTTCTCTCTTTCATTTTGCTCTGCACTAATATGTGATTTGAAATTAGGAAGACCTTCCTTCCTTGATTTACCATTCTGAGAGAAAAGTATTGATAACATAAAATAATACCTTCCACTGCCCCTCCCTCCCCATTAGTAGTTCAATATTAGGAGAATACAAGTATCTATAACTCACATTTCTGTCATATATTAAGGTTAAATGGCTCACTTTTTTCACAAGTACCATATATAAAGTTGTTCAGTTGTTTTCAGTCATATCTGTGGGATTTTCTTGGCAAAGATATACTAAAGTGGTTTGCCATTTCTTTCTCCAGCCCATTTTGCAGATGAGAAACTGAGGCAAACAGGCTTAAGTGACTTGTGCAGGGTCACACAGGAAGTTTCTGAGGTCAGATTTGAACTCATGAAGATGAATTTTCTTGACTTCAGGCCCCCAGCACTCTATCCATCACTCCACCTAGCTGCCCATATATTTAATAGGTAATATTATAGGATAGGAACTCCTTGACAGCAGGGATTGTTTGCCTTGTATTGTCTGTACACCCTGTTCCTAGCACAATGTTTTACGTGTCACTTAATAAATGTGGAATTGAATAATGAGTATCATTTCATCTATTTTATAGATGAGAAAACTGACTCTGACAGATCATAGTGTGTATCAGAACTGGGATGTTATTGGTCTGCATCTGGTTCTCAGGGATTGAAGTACCAACCTCCTCCTCTCCTCCAAAAGCTAACCACAAGCTTCAGAACTCTTCAAAAATGAATGCCAGACTTCATACATGAATGTGGCAAGAAAGGGTGGGGCTGCTGCTGAAGACAGAGGCAACATTGTAATTTAGTAATTTAGTGGATTACTCACATGTTCAAGGTTGAACAGTAATTACAACCTCTCCAAAGTTAAAGAGATATCTCAGGAAACTAAGATGTCCCTGCCCTCTTTAGGTGTGAGACAGTGTTTTTTCTTCAGTTTACCCACTATGTGCAAGTCCCCGAGGCTAGTGCTGGGGATAAGAAATCTGACAAAAAGGTCCTGTCATTCTTGCATGGTCAAAAGTATATGCAAAGACATGGACGGGGGAGCAGACAGCTTGAGAACCAAGGAGCAAATGGTGCTTCTATGCTGTTTTAGGTTTGGCCACATATGTGGCCTCACATGCTTATTAGCTATGATACCTTGAGCAAGCCACTTAAACTCTCTTGCCTCAGTTTCCTCATCTGTAAAATGGGGACAATAATAATACTTACCTCTCAAGGTTGTTGTGAGGATCAAATAAGCTAATATGCGTAAAGCACTTAGCATATAGTAGGTGCTGTATAGTCATTTGTAAAGCGCTTAGCACACAGTAGGCACTATATAAATACTGTCATTTGTAAAGTGCTTAGCACATAGTAGGTGCTGTATAGTCATTTGTAAAGCATTTAGCACGTAGTAGGCACTATATAAATACTGTCATTTGTAAAGTGCTTAGCACATAGTAGGTGCTGTATAGCCATTTGTAAAGCACTTAGCACATAGTAGGTGCTACATAAATACTGTCATCGTTATCATTATCACCACTCTCATCATTATTATTATTTGACAGTGTCCATCACTCACCTCATCTTCACTGTATTACTGGGAGAACACAAGGTCAATATTAAAGCCACAGTCATTGGTCAGCCAGATTAACAAATTCCACTTGATGTCTTTTTATTTTTTCTAACTGTGTTTCAATGGCTTATAGATATTTTACGTCAGAGTCATTTTTCTAAAGTGAGTTATTTCATGATCAAAGGAAGCTTTGTTTGCTTCCTACTTCGACTCCCTCCTTTATTGCCCAATATATTTGGATAAATTTGCTTCGTGGAAACCACTAATCACTAGGGTGATTAAAATTGCTTAAGAAATCAATGGAGATAGAGAAGACTACTTTCCACATCAAATACTGAATGTGGTTAGTCCTTGATTTAACCATGACTCATGCTTACTTATGCATGGCTCTGACGTTTGCCCCTTGCCACTGGGGCCCACTTCTACCATTGGTGTTCCTTCCTCTTCTTCTAATGCCACTCTGTTCCCGTCCAGCCTTTGAAATGTTCCTTATTGCTAGAATGACACCTCTATATGTTTATGGAAGCAGCCTCACCTCCAGAATGCCTACTCTTGCACCCTGACTCCCTTTCTCTGTTAAGGCCCCAAAATGCTGAAGACTCAAGGAGCAAAAGGGCAAAGGGCTATGTTTTCAAGTTAAAGGGGTACAGGGCTTCTAATCAATTCAGTTCTACCCACATTTATTTAGTGTTTACTATGTCCAAAGTACTGTGCTAGGTACTAGATATACAAATTAAACAGTCCCTTCCCTTTAATTAATTTATTATTTCTACTGTATTATGGCATAAATAGGTTTTTGAGGGCTTGCCTTCAGTGTGAAGTCCTCTTGCATTCTCTCAACTGAAAGTATTCTTTCCTTCCTCAGGTTTCCCCAGAGGATTTTCTCTAGATCTTTGCATTGTTCCCATGGAATCATACCTTGTATGACACTTTATTTGCAGACCTGTTATATTCTCCCCACAGGCAGCCTCTTTGAGGGCAGAGACCATGATTTTTTCTCACCTTTGTATCTTCTCTGCCTGGGTTAGGTTAAGTACATAATAAAAATGAAATTAATTCAATTGAATTAGAATTGTCTAGTAATCTAACCACTTATGCATGGGACAAAGTGTTTTCAAAAGGTAAAGTTGTGGATCACAAAATCTTCATAACTGAAAAATTCTTTAATTGCTTTTACTCCAGGAGTCAGAAGATATGACTTGGCCCTAAAATGAACATTTAATGTTAACATACAGAAATACTGTTTGAACACACATAAGCTTTCACTGTTGAAAAAAAATTATTTCTGGACCCAGTCGTTCCACATATATATTATCAGCTAGATATACTAGTGGATTTCAAGTCATCCCTTCTTAGCTCCCTGGCTTCCTGGCTCTTGGGACCCTGGGCAAATCATTTACCCTCTCTCAGTCTCTATTTCCTCATCTGTAAAATAATGATACTAATAGAATCTTCTTCACTGTGTTGTTGTCAGGATCAGTTGAGTTATGTAATGTGTTTTGCAAACCTTAAAGTGCTAAATAAATGCTGGCTGTCATCATCATCATCACTTTTACTAAATGTCCTTCTTCGTGCCAGACCCTTGAGGGAAATACAGATGTAGAAGACATTAGCCATACCTTCAAGGGGGCTACAGGATGACTTGTTGTGCAGACAAAATGAACACTCCTAAAATAACACTGAGCAATATGAGATGGTTTGTAGTTATGAAAAAGGGGGAAATGGTAGTAAGAGAGCCTGCCTTGGAATCAGGAAGATCTGCCTCTGACCTCCTATCAACTATGTGTTCCTGGGCAAAGATACTTAACCTTTTAGTAGCCTCAGGCAATCCTCTAAGACTAAGTAATGGACTGATTCCTTTGGTGGAGAGAATGTCTATACGGGAGCTCCTCACCTGGGTGGATTCACAATTTCAGATATCCTCCCCCCCGTACATATATAGATATAGATATATGTAGATATAGAGATAGATACACACACACACACACACACACACACACACACACACACACACACACTCTCTCTCTCTCTCTCTCTGAAGAGGCTATAGAAATTCAGAGAAGGAGGAGATCCAGGAGATACAATAGTCAGAAAAAGCTTCAAAAAGGAAACAAAACTTGAAAGGTTGATAAGATCTGCAAAAGAGAGGGTGGGGCATTCAAAGTAAACAGAACAATTGTATAAAGGCACAGGGGTAGAGATGAGTATGGTTGGTTTGGGATGGGGAGATGGCTAGTTTAACCAGAGCAGAGATCGTATATACGTACATGTATATACATATATATACATATATATATGTATATATATCAAGAAGTAGTGACAAACATAATTAAAACTACCAGTGACCTTCACTTTTCAGTGAGCCACTTACCCATAAATATCTGTACATGCCTGACTCCTGAGCTCCGTTACCTTATTTGGGGCCCTTGCTATGTTGAACCACTCATTTTGGCTCTTGTACATGACATGGTGGAAACAGAATGGACTCATGTGACAGACCCAGGCATCAAAAACCAACTCTGATGTTTACTACCTCTGTGGTCCTGGGCAAGTCATTTTACCATTACGGTCTTAGCTTCCTAATCTGCAAAATGAGGAAGATGACCTAGATTACATCTGAGGTCTCTTCCAACTTTAATCTCTCATCATAATTACCTTAGGCAGTTTTGTTGGTGTCCATCATTTCTCTCAAACTTTATTATAAAGTACAAGAACTCAGAGACCAAGTTTACACTTCTTTTATAACCCTTTTAACACTAAAATGGTGCTAAATGAATGTGAAATAAATACTTGATGAATTAATCATTGCCTGTCTCCAGTCTGTGTCCACTCTAAGGAATGTACCCTTGCCCCAAGCAATCTTTCCAATACATAGTTAAGGTTCTGTTATTTTTCCACCTAAAATTTTAGGTGGCTCCCAGTCATCTATTGGGTAAAGTTTAAACTCTTTATCTTGTCAGTCAAGGCCTTCCAAAATTGAGCTTAATCTACCTGCCCAGCTTAATTTTAGATTACCTTTATATACTATGTTCGGGTTGAATTGTACTACTCCTTCGCCATGGTTCTCATTTTATTGTCTCCCATTTTTGTGCGATCATTCTCTGATAAAAAGTGTTGTTCCCAGTACCATCTCCCTCAAAGTACCACCTCTTGTCACAAAGATATACAGTTAAAACAAAATAGACACATTGACCTTATCTTCCAGCATATGCCTCATTTTGCACACCTGTACCCCTGCTTCCCTGCTAAGACCGTTTCCACATCTTGACTCACATCATCCTCCATGCTTTCTTCTACCCACCCCCTCATACACTTCTCCCTATTATCATCTTTAGTTATTCCACCCTTTCCTTGAGATTCAGCTCAGATATCACCTTCTCCTGGAAGCCTTCCCTGACTCCCTCAAGTGAAAATGCTTTTTCTCCACTCATGCTTCTTCTAGAATTTTGCCTAGACTTTTCCTTTCCATGTTTCTCATCCTCTCAAATCACACTTATTTGTGTATTTAACCTTCCTCCTTTAGGATGCAAGCTCCTTCGAATCAGGACCTGTGTCATCAATACCTGATACATATAACATAATAGACACTCAGTCAATATATGTTGGATTTTTAATTTTCTTGAATTAATGTTCATGACGAGGGCAGCCTCATCAATGAAGTCACCTGTACTTAAGCTGATATACTTTTACATATGTGCAGTTTCATGCAGACAAATATTTTCCTCTATTATGTTCTGTCCTGTTTATTTTGTGTGGTTTTCTGGAAGAACATCAGGAAGTCATCCAAGTCCCTTTAATTTCCTAGCCAACCAAAGACTTGTGTTTTTTTAAAAAACTTTTGTTATCTATACAGTTACTTGAAACCTGTAACCTAAGCTTCATTGTACTTCAGGTAATCTATGGAAATGTCATCGCTCTGAGTGTTAGTTTGCCAATTTCACCCTGTTTCCAAGGTTCTGTCAGATTTATGGGTTAACCCATAACCAGGAAACTCATTTTTAGAGGAACTATAATTAAAGGATGTACATGCATACATTTGGAGCCAAGAAGCCTGCTTCTCCCCATGAGCCATGAAGGCGTGCGCTGCGGTGGTCCACACCCTCACAATTCTGACACCTCAGGATTACACCTGAATCTGGAGAATCATTGGTCTCTAATTGCTATTGTGGATAAGTTCTTCATTTTCAAACCTCTGTGAGTGTGTGTGTGTGTGTGTGTGTGTGTGTGTGTGTGTGTGTGTGTGTAAGAGACAGAGAGAGAAAGAGAGAAGAAGGAGAGACAGGAGAGAAATGGGGAGAGGGAAAAACAGAGAAAGAGCCAGAGAGAGAGAGAGAGAGAGAGAGAGAGAGAGAGAGAGAGAGAGAGAGAAAGGTAAGGGAGAGGGAGAGAGAGAGCAGGACCTCTAGTGGTAAGACAGTTGTCCATGAATATCATTCCAAAGGTAGGACTATAGCTGAAGTATCCTGTGCCCACAACCATGGGAATTAAGAGCCCTTCTACAGCGAGCCATCCACTCCCCTCTCAGGCAATGGGCTGCTAATTTTTGTATAGTGCTTATAATGTACCAAGCACTGCATTAAGCATTTTACAATAATTATCTCATTCGATCTTCACAACAACCCTAGGAAGCAGATACTAACATTATCTCCATTCTACAGAGGAGAAAACTGAGGCAAACAGTGATTAAGTGACTTACTGAGAGTCATCCAGCCAGTAAGAGTCTGAGGCTACATTTGAACTCAGACCTCCCTGATTCCAGGCCTGGAACTCACTCTATTATGCCACGTAGCTGCCCCAAACAGAATTTACCTCACAACCTGAGAGAATTCAAGTTAGCTTTCCTTTAATTCTTCCATAATCTCTTCCCTTTCTCTTCCTCCAAATCTCTAGAGAATGCCAGTCATGTACACAGTCATGCCAACATGGAGGCTTAGCTCTTTGGGGGCCTCAGACATTTGCAAAATCTAGGTAAAAATCAGGAGCAGTGGAAAGTCAAGGGCAATTTTGGAGACTTTAGGCACTTTCCCTCTCCTGGAAACAAAACAAAACAAAACCAAGAACAAAAAAAATCTTATAGAAAAATAAATATTGTTATTTTTCTGGAAGTAGTAGAAAGCACATTAGATTTGTAGTAAGAGAGCCTGGACTCAAGTCTTGAGTCTTTTGTGTGACTTTGGTTGAGTCACTTCATCTTTCTAGGCTTTTGTTTCATCTGTAAAATGGTGCTTCTAAGTAAGGTCCCTCCCAGCTCTGAATCAATGACCCTATGACATTTCTTCATTCTTATCCTCCCTTAACATTTATACATTCTTACCTTCTTCCCCTGACTTTCAGCTTACATGGTCACATAAGTTACTCTCCAATATTATAGCATACAGAAACACATATTTTTCTGCAATGATTTAGTAACTTAAATATACTGTTATCTGTAACTTTAATAAAGACAAAGCACAGCTGATAGAGTGTGATAGTTGCAATGGATAGAGCACTGGGCCTGGAGTCAGGAAGACTCATCTTTCTGAGTTCAAATGTGGCCTCAGACAGTTACTACTTGTGTGACACTGTACAGGTCACTTAGCTCTGTTTCCCTCAGTTTCCTCATCTGTAAAATGAGCTGGAAAAGGAAATGGCAAATTACTCCAGTATTTTTGCCAAGAAAACCCCAGAACGGAGTCACAAAGAATTGGACACAACTGAAATGACTGAAAAGCAACAACAACAAATAATATTAATAATAAATTAATTATAATTTGGAATTGAAAAGATACCACTTTGTGCTCATTCTAGTCCAATCAGTCAGGACAAGTCCTCTTTGACTAATGTATTTAAAGTGCATAACAAGATTGGTGATCACATCTCTTATAGATTTACAGGACTTTCAGACTGGGAGATTTTAGACTTTTGTACAAGAGTTCTAATAACCTTTCAAGAATTCAAGATCTATAATTTTATCAGTGAGCTTCCCTCGTTCATACAGATTGTAGCCCCTTGCTATTTAATAGAAGTTTTTAGAGGGTTGCTAGGGCTAAACATTTCATCACCTCGTGGATAAGCTATGCTCTACCCTCCCAGCCCTCCACAAAAAAACCTAGCAAGACAGCAAAGAAAATCAGTTTCATTTCTTTAGAGTTATACCTTTTAAGTTTCTAATGTGTTTGTACAGCATTCTGTCTCATTTCTTACATCCACATTATGTGTTTAATGTTAACACACACATACACAAACCAAAATCGCTTGTCTTTGGACAGCATGGAAATATGCAGCCCCTTACTGGTTCATACTTGGAGCCTTTCAAGCTTTCTGGGACCAACATGAGCTTCTAGTCGACCTTAAGGATAAGAATCTCTAATCAGAGGTCAATCTTCAAGCAGCCCAGGCTTACCTCCATGCAAGGAAAAAGAAACAGAGTAGTGATTAAGCAATAGGGGACACTAGTGGTAATTTAGATTTGTATAGCATTTTCCCCATAGCAGCAGTATGAAGTAGATGATAAAACTATAATGAATATTATACTCTATTTATATTATACTTTATATATTTACAGTTGGGAAAATTTGGGACTTAAACTGCTTAAGTATCTTACCCAAAGTCACAGGATTGAGCAAAAGAGTCAGAAGGTAAACCGCATTCTCACTCGATTCCTGTGTTTCCCATTGTTCTCATTCTGCCTCTTTGATATCACTTCCAAGACCCTAGGTTCTTGTTGTTGTTGTTTTAAAAGAATGTTTACTATTATATTCTTTTTATAACCTAAATATGGTATAGTGTGGTGTATCACCAAAGCAATATTCACAACCCTGAGGGCGCCTATGAATATGCTGGCATAGTTCCGAATCACAAAGTATAACAGACTCTCCATATCAAAAGCAGAAGAAAAACATTTATTCAGACACCAGAAAGCCAAATCCCAATACCAGAAAGCCAAATCTATCATAGTAACCAAGAAATCACAAATACACATTAGTACTGCAGGGGACAAAGCCATTTCCAGAACTCCCTACCCCCTGGGCCTTCACACAAGCAAACACTCACAAGACTAGCTGTGCCTGCTTGCCTGCATCCTCTCCCTTCTGCCCTCCACCAGCTTCCTCCCAGTTCTGCTCTACCCTTCCTGTTCCATCCATTCAGCAAGCTTCCCTTACCACATGTGTCATAGGCTTCCATGTGATTTAAACAGGTCACATGGGCCTATTAACGAATGGGAAAGATCTTCCCATTTAAATTACCATTACATGTGTAGAGATTCATACTAACTTATTTCAACCTGTTTATTTGGGAAATTCTAAAAGCAAACTATGTTTCCTCCTTCCTCCCTGCAGGTTAATCTCAGAGCCACTGACGTCCGGCTCATGCGGCAGCTGCTGATCATCAATGAAAGCATCGAGTCCATCAAGTGGATGATGGAAGAGAAGGGTACAATCACCAGCCGAGGCAGCAGCCTCAGTGGGAGCCTTTGCAGTTTACTGGAAAGCCAAAACACCTCCTTACAAGGAAGCTATAATAGCTTACAGGACGGCAGCGATGGGTTGGATGGAATATCAGTGGGTAGTTATCTGGACACTTTGGCAGATGATGTCCCAGGTCACCAGACCCCCTCCGATTTGGACCAGTTCAGTGACACCTTAGAAGACCCTTTACACAAACGTCCCAAACTTGATTCTGAGTACTATCGTTTTGGCTAATAACAAGGGCTTTCTCATGGGACTGGTGTGCAATTAACTTATATTTATCTTCTTTCTCTGCTGCTATTTTATTTTTGTGGTAAAAATGCAAACTTTTCCAAGAAAAGCTTATTTTGAAGCCGCTTTACAACTCTTCACTTGCTCCTAACATTTCTTATAAGGATTGATTTTTCCTCTTGCCCTTCTTAATCTTCATTCTTAATTTATTGCAGACTTTTCCCTCAGACTACCATGCCACAATTAAAGTGGGAAAAAAGAAGAAGCAATAAACATTTTTTTCTGTTTTTAAAACACGTGTTCAGGGATTATCAGTAAAACTTTTTGCTAAATTTAAAAATAAACTATGTTCTGATACCAGCAATTTTGTAGCTCATGTTCTTAAGTGATTTTAATTATTATCATCTAGGTATCTGTGAGGTCTGGTGCAAATGATTTCTATTTCTTTGTTTATTTTAAATTTGCCAAACTCTTGTTTATTTCTGGGCCCACTTTTCTCACTGTTTTTGCCTTTTATATACTGAACACTTTTTTTCTCTTTTTGAGTGTGTATAGATGAAATCATTTGGATACAGGAACTCTTCTCTCCCTATCACTCTATGAAATCAGTCTCAGATTTGCTGCGTATTAACTTTCTTTAAGAGTTAGAAGCAGCACACACAAGACGTTTCAGCTGTAAATCATATGGAAAGGTTTTGAGGTCCTTAGGATGATGCATTAAAGCAGATAGCAATCCCTCTTCTATTTCATCTTTAAGTTAGGCAACCAAGTGACATAGCACTGGACCTGGCATCAGGAAGATCTAAGTTCAATTCTTTTCTCAGAGGCTTACTAGCCGACAGCTCTGAAGAAAATCATTTAACCTTTGTGTTATGTTCTTCTTCTTTAAAAAAGTGTTAATAATAGCACCTACTTTTTAGAGTTGTTGTGGGGATCAAATGAGGCCATATATACTGTAATGCTTTGCAAATCTTTTTTTTTTATTTATTTTTTATTTTTTTATTTTTTAATGTTTAACAATCACTGCCATACAATTGAGATTTTATCCTCCCCCACCTACCCCCCACTCCCCCCCTGCCTCCCCACGACTGCATACAATTCTGTATAGGTTCTACATATACTTTCCTATTGAGTATATTTTCACTATAGTCATGCTATGTAGTCAGACTAAAATAAATGAAAGAAATCGTATAACAAATCAGAACATGATACACAAACACATACACATACACAAACATGATCTGCTACATTCTGCGAATGACTTCCATATTTCTTTCTCTGAGTGTGGAAGGCATTTTGCCTTGAGAACCACCATTGGGATTTTTTTTTTTTTATAAGAAGTTTTTGCATTATTACAAAATTACAAGTCTACCAGAAAAAACTCTCACACACTGTGGTCGTTGCTGTGCACAAAGTTCTCCTGGTTCTGCTCCTTTCACTCAGCATCAGGTCATATAAGTCCTTCCAGGCCTCTCTGAAGTCTTCTTGTTCATCATTTCTTATGGCACAATAGTACTCCATTACATTCATATACCATAATTTATTCAGCCACTCCCCAATTGATGGACATCCCCTTGACTTCCAGTTTTTGGCAACTACATAGAGTGCTGCTATAAATATTTTTATACATGTGGGACCCTTTCCCATTTTTATGATCTCTTGGGGATATAGTCCTAGTAGCGATATTGCTGGGTCAAAGGGTATGCACATTTTTGTAGCCCTTTGGGCATAGTTCCAAATTGCTCTCCAGAATGGTTGGATGCGCTCACAGCTCCACCAACAATGAATTAGTGTTCCAACTCTCCCACATCCTCTCCAGCATTTATCATTTTCTTGTTCTGTCATGTTTGCCAATCTTATAGGTGTGATGTGGTACCTCAGAGTTGTTTTGATTTGCATCTCTCTAATCAATAGTGATTTAGAGCATTTTTTCATATGATTATAGATAGCTTTAATTTCTTCCTCTGAAAATTGCCTGTTCATATCCTTTGACCATTTATCAATTGGGGATGCTTTGCAAATCTTAAAGCACAATTGAAATGTTAATTTTCCATATCATTTCTATGGATAAAATCATATCCATTTTGAGTGTTGAACCAATTGATAACATCGGTTGATGTTTAGAGCTTCTTCTACATGACAAGACAGCAAAGAAGTAGAGAGAGAACCTTTCAGATGAGGGGAAATCAACATAAATAAAGTCTTAGAGGAATAGTAAGAAGGCTTTGACTAGAACGGTCTTGTGACCAAAATGGGCTCATGAAAGCAGAGTTGGGAGTGGGGAAGAAGTTGTATACATGGTATAACTTGAGAGGTATTGTGTGCTCAAAGTTTCTCTCATACCAGGTGTGCCATAGCAATGAAAATTATTGCTAGTATATTGACATAATATTTTCACCATTTCAAGATATTATGTTGCCCAGATCTTAACATATGCATAGATTATTTATTTTTGATTAAATATATTAGTATCTATTATCACTTGGGAGACTGAAGGGTCCAGTGTTGTTTTATGGTCATGTTGGAGTGGGAGAAAGGGGTAGAATGTATAGAGGATCAATTCCAAAGAACCAGTTAGAATTTCAGATACATCCACTCAGAAATGCTGCTTTGGGAAAAAAGGAGCCAAGTAAATTTTAGAACAAAATAGAGGAAATTAAAGAGGATATTTATATGTGATATTTAAATATATGTGATATTTTAAAAGTTCAAGAGACATAATTTCAGGGTAGTTAATTATTTTATTAATAATGCTAGCATATTACCAATAAAATGTGTCAGAGACACTCTTGAATGTCAAAGACAAATCATGGTGGTGGGCCCATAGTTTATATGACTTTGAAAGAGTAGATGTTCCTGAGGGTGGCAATCAATTCTGAATGGCTAACAACAAGAGAGAAAACGACTATTACAATGAGAGGTGGAGCTGTTCTAATGAGGGGTTGGGGCAATGTAACATTGATTACGTCATTTACTTCTGAATTGCCCAGCCTTGGGCAATTTATCAAAGAATTTATCCCCACCCATATGGGGTTCCCCTCCTGGGTGGGGTCCCAACAAGATAGAGGAGAAAGCTAATTCACAATCTCATTATCAGCAATGTCCTTCAGAGATAGCCTTGAAATGAGGAAAAAGAAGGAACTGTATCTCCCCAAATAATTGGTTATTAACAATTTCTCTCAATTCAAAAAATGTCACACATAATCAGTATTTTGATAGATCCTTTCATTGTAAACCTTTCAAATGGAAGAAAAAAGTATCACTAACTTTTAAATTTGCCAACCTGAAGTACCACCAGAGGAGGGTAACTAGAATGATCAAGGAAACAGAAATCATCGCATTGATAGGTTGAAAGAGTTGGGGATGTTTCACTTGGGAAAAAAATACTTAGCAGGAATATGAGAGTTAGGCAGCTAGATGGTGCAGTAGGTAGACCACCAGGCCTGAAATCAGGAAGACTCATCTTCCTGAGTTCAAATCACTGTGACACTGGGCAATTCCTCATCTGTAAAATGAGGTGGAGAAGGAAATGGCAAACCATTTTGCCAAGAAAATCCCAAATAAGGTCACAAAGAATCAGACACAACTAAAAAACTATTGAACAGCAACACATGATAGCTATCTGCAAATATTCAAAGAGAGGCAGGTTTCAGATTTCAAAAACAAACCCAACAAGTAGAGTTGAACGGGAGTGCATTCACACTAAAGCTGGATTCTCAATTGTCAGGGACCTTGAAGAAAGACTCCTGTTCAGGAAAGCATTAGACTGGATGATTCTGAGCTCTGACTTCCTACTATGAAGCTCTGAGACTTAATTAAATTGAGTTTTCTTAAATTTTTATCTCAATCTGCTGAATTACATGGAATCTCTGAGAGGGAAGAGGCTTTAGAGAACATCAAGTCTAACCTATACTTTAGAAAGAATCCCATCTACAATATACCCAAATGCTCATTCAGCCATTCAAGTGAACAAGTCCAATGGGAAGGGATCCACCACCTCCTAAGTCAGCCCAGGAAACTTTTAGATAACTCTCATTATTTACTTCTTCCTCATATCAATCTTAAGTTTAATTTTTTTTTTTTTGTAGCTTATACTCATTTTCCCTGGAACCAACTTTCTCTTCTGTGGAAGGTCAATCCAATTATTTAAAGATAACTATTATGACCAGTTTAGATAGGACTATATATGTGATTTCATAGGGATAAACAACTCTTGGCTGAGAAAACTCATTTTGCCAATGCAGGTCACCACCTTCTCTGCAACATATAGTCTTAGAGAGGTGCCTAGAGTACTGAGATGTTTCTGGCTTGCCCAGAATCCCATGGCCAATATGTGTCAGAGGTGAGACCTGAATCTATTTTTTCCTGGTTTTGAGGTCTGTTCTCTATCCACCAAACAATCCTACTTCTCTATGAACAACAATGCAACAATGTACTGGAGCCAGCTTGTACTGCTAGGGAGGGCTTATTGTTAAACTACACCCTTGGAACTGACAAATACTCCAGATTTATTGTGTTTATTTCTAGACTTAAGGATGTGATTGAGAAAATATTAACAATGAAGTAAAATTAAAAGTGTGAAATATGTACCCTTTTTTTTTGAGAGCCAGTTCTTAAATATTTATCAGTACACCCCTACTTCTAAGTCTTCTCATTTCAATTTAATTCAACAATGACAAGTTCTAGTTTAACAGCAATTTCAGGTACCCTGATTGTACCATCCAGCATGTTAACTATATCTAGCAGCTTTGTATCATCTGCAGATTTGGAAGGCATGATATGTATGCTTTTATCCAAGTCAGCGATAAAAATGTTAGAGAGTATAGGACTATACACAGATTTCTGGAGCACTTCCCAGGAGACCATCTTCCAAGCTCAAATTGAACCAAAAAAGACTAAACTAAATCACTTAACAAATTCTGAATTTACCTAATTATATATTATTTAGCCAACTTCTCTCCCTGTTTAACATGAGAGTAACATCGGAAACCTTAGAAGCAGCTGATCTAGATTCCAATAGTGAATCCAATACCTACTACGTGCATGATGAGGCACTTAACCACTCTAAGCCTCAGTTCCCTCACTAGTAAAAAGACTGGATTTAACAAGATGTCCTCTGAGACCCCTTCTGGCTTGAACTCTATGAATTCTATATTCCGCATTCTAGTGGCATTTCAGTGGAACTTATTAGATAAAATGCATTTTCTCAAACTAGGTTCTCTAGTTCATTTTGCTTACTATCCATATTTTGTGAAGATTTAGGTTATATTTCCAGCATCTATCCTGTATTTTTATCTTGGTAATTTCCGGATGTTTCTACTATTTTTCCTACATTTGTAACTGCTCACTGAGATGTGGAGTATGGTAGATATAAGTTGATATTTTTCCTCCCTCTCTCTTTACTTTTCAGTTTTTCTCTCCTTCTTTCCCTTCCAACAATCTCCTGGTGCTGACTATATCTTCCACCCATTTTCAGTTCACATTTGGTGTGGAAGGGGGTTAAGGAAGGAGGAAAAGAATACATTATAAACAAACAAACAAATAAATATTTAAGTACCTACCATGTGCCAGGAATCATACTAAGCGTTTGACAAATATCTCATTTAATCCTTTGTACAACTTTCTGAGGAAGGTGCTATTATTATTATTATTTCAGTAGAAAAAGCTGAGAGAAGTTAGTGACTTGTCCAGGGTCAAACAGCTACTACATGTCTGAACCAAGACTTGAAAACTCAAGACTCCAGACCTAACGTTCTATTCACTGGGCCACCTAGCTACCTCCAGGCAGCTGAGATAAATAGAAGAAGAGAAAAGGAGAATAGGAGGTGAAGGACATGGGTGGAATGCTTTGGAAGAGTCCCCAGTTACTTCCCCTCCAAGTATCGTATGTATGGGTGTCTTTCCTTGGAAACTTCAACTAAGGATGTGGAAACCTTGGAGAGAGCTCACTATTTGCTATATATTTCTCAGTTGCCACATTTTACAATTTCAAACCCTTTCCCATTCCTCACTGGTGGATAGCAATGTGAGTAAGACAGATGAAGCCTTATGTAAATTTCTAATGTTTCAATAGTTGATTTTACTGAGGGGATAGGAATGAGCAGTTAAACAGCATTAATTAATCCAACGTTATTTGTTGGTCACAAGAGAATGAATATACATCAGCTCCTAGCTTTCAGTCCTAAAGAATCCCCATAACTGATATCTGACCTGGGGCCCTTGATATTTGATCTCTGTCATCACTTCAGGGAAAATGGGTGAAAGTTAAGGGAAAAATTTTCCTTTAAGTTGATCCACTCAAACTGTACTATGCTATCTTGGGGAAACTGGAATTTTCCTTTACTGCTATTAAGCTAGCTATTTTCTAAGAATGTGTGTTATTTTAATGGTTCTGTTTCCCATAGAGACACAGGGAATCAGGAGGAGAGAGTGAAGCGAAAAAGTGCAATGTGGTCCCTCTGAGGTGTCTTTAACTATTTGGGAGAGCCCAGGTGACCATTTAGGACGTCTGCAAAATGTTGGGGGAGGATCTGGTCTCTGGTCTCTCATTCTTCAACTGCCAAAGGCATAAGAAATTGAATGTTGTTCCCAAAAACAGCTTCAAACCTCACCCAGACAGAGAAGTTGAACCTCCATCCACAAGATCTTCTATTGTTCAAAACCTCTTGATAAAATTCCCTGTTCTCTCCTCCTTTACTCTTGTCTCCTCACCAAGACCAGCACCTTTACTTGTGCCCTTGATCTCATCTCTTTCTCTCTTCTGGCAACTGGCCCCTTCATTCATTCCTTCTGAGTTTGTAATCTTTAATCTATCCATATCTAATGGCTTCTTCTCTGCTGCTTCCTAACATACCCAGCTCCTCTAATCCTAAAAGAATCTTCACTTGACTCTAGGTTCTTCTCAAACTTCATCCTAAATAACTCTTCCTTTTCATAACCAAACTCCTAGAAAAAGCCATCCCACTTGTCAGCACCATTTCCTCATCTCCCAAACATCTTTCAATGCCATACAATTCCTAAGCCCTGTTAACATTCAATCAAAACTCCTTTCTGGATTGGTGATGTTCCAGGGAATTTAAGTTCTTGAAAGTATGACCTTGTGTGTATGTGTGTGTGTGTGTGTGTGTGTGTGTGTGTGTGTTTATGTGCAGGAGCTAACACACAGTAGGTATTTAATAAGTGGTTGCTTATTCTTGTTGTCAAGCTGTAAGGGTCAAAGGACTTCCATAGGACTGGGGTATGAATTCAGTATTCTTTGTACCCTTAAAGAGCCAAAGAGGCCCTCAGAGCCTTACAAAGCAACCAGGAGTCTCTTTTACACTAGCATTATTACCTGTATAGATTATATACCTGGGGCAGATGAAGATAAATATAAAAGGTTCATTCTATATCCTATCAATATGGATTATAAATAAGATTTTTTTAAAAAGTGCATCTTGTTTTCCTTAATCTTAATCAATCACCCAAGGAGCTTGGGAATGAAATCACTGCAACCATTTTGAGTCAAATGAGGTAGATGCAAATCCTGGCTCTGCTACTTATTTCTTATAGGTCCCTGATCAAACCACCTAACTTCTTGAGGACTCAGTTTTCTTATCTATAAAATGAGAGGGTTGAACTACATGACCTCTTGGATCTCTTCCAACTCTAACTCAATGTAAGGACCATCTCTTTCTGGGCTCATTCTGTTCCTATGATTGTATACGTTCAAGTCATGAACTTAGAAGTCCTCAAGTCTGGAAACTGAGCTGATTCCATAATTATATTACATACCTCGTACTAGTCTGGTGGCGCTCCTAAGAAAACCGAAACAGGTGAGATCTACTACTTAGAGTTCTTCGAACACTCACTTCTTAGAATTTGGAGCTCGAAGGAGAACAAATTACAATGTGCAAAATCTCCTGAAAGAAAACTTGGTTATTTTCATTTCTGCGAAATAATCCCTTTTGACCATTTCCTTTATTGCGTTTGTGCCCCTGGTGGCACAGTCAGATGGATGATTCATTTTAATGGGATCGTCTTTTGATTGTTATGACTTGGAAAGTCATCAAAACCTCCCCACAGTCAAGATGATCATTATGAGGTAGATGTTATTAACAATCATTCATTGAAACAGGAAGCTTTTCACAAATGGTGATCCTTTTTTTATCCATCTTCAAAAACTTCTAGATCATAAGCATGTAATTAGCAAATGAGGGATGAAGAAAACTTATGCAATTGTCAGATTTTGCAAGGCATTTTACTAAAAATGTTACATTGCTTAGATGACAGGAGTCAAACAAATGACCCACAATATTCCTGAGTGCTGCCTGAACCAGATTAAAATATAGTTGGGAAATATTTAATAAAATAAATAAAATATAATAAAACATAGATAACATATTTTAAAACTATATCTGTAGCCTATAGGCATCTTTATGTTCAGATTAGGAGTCCCTGTTTCTATTAGAATTTGACATCACTGACTTTAGATCATAAAGAGGCACTTCTGAACTATTTCAGAATTATCTCCACAGTTTATTTTATACATGAGAACCATAAGAGGAACCCTATTTGAATGAATTTATAAAATTCTCAAAATTAATAACACAATTCAGGATTAGAAAAAAAGGCAATTTTAAGTCAGATCCTAATGTTAAGTTCCATGTTGTGGCCATATCCATTGCTAAAAGAATAATTTAGAACACAGGAAAGGTAAAATGGTGAGTTAAAAAAAATTAAATGTTTTGTCACTGGATTCTTCTTTTCAAAATTTTATTTTTTTCTAATTTCCAAAGTGATGAATTCAGTGAGTTGAAAGCCAAGCCCTTTTTATAATCAGACACCAAATACTGAATGGTACAGCAGGCACGTTAAATTCAGTCAGTTTTACTCTGCTGTAAATCAGTCGGTCAGTCAATAAGCTGAAACTATCATTGCTGTACAAGGATGCTAAGGAATGATCTCAGGCATAGTAGCATAGTTATTTCATTCCTCTTGTTTTTTTAATCTTAAGGTCTCTTTTACCTTTTAGTATTTAAATAACATCTTTATGGAAGCATCTGTCATTCTGTAGCTTAAAATGGATCTTTGGGAACCATATTGGTCGTGCCCAAATACTTGCCAAAGCCTATCAAATATTTTAATTTCGTTACATTTCTGTGTAATTTTCAAAATATTACAAATTGTGAACAATGTAGTATACTGAAATGGAAGAAAATATATCAAGGTAACTATTAAAAAACCAATCACTTATTAAAAACTTATTGTTTGTCATCGATGGCTTGCTTTGACCAGTCTCATGAATTGATCTACTGGACTTTTAAGTGCAATCTAAATAAGCAGACAAGTCAAATAAGTTAAATGTTTTCTTCTTTAAGTGGTGTCTCTAGTCAAAACAGCAGAATAAGTGTTCACATGGAAGCCAGAAAATACACACACAAACATACACACACACACACACACACACGTGTGTGGGTGTGTATTTTTAAAAATCATAAGTATCAAAGAAAGAAAACAGTCATGACCCCACAGAATTCAAGGATCTGTGTTTTTTGTCATTACAGGAACTCCACTGACCACAGTTCACAATTCATTGATAATTTCTGGGTTAGAAAAAAAGGCAAAAATTTGAAAGAAATATTGAAAAAAGATAAATATTGTACATATGTATAAAATATGAAATATAGAATATTTTAAAACTAAAAATGAAGATGAAAACAAATACAACTATACTTATTACTGCTAAAATAGATGAACAGGGGATGCAAAAGAGGAAGGGGTTATGGGAGGAAGTCCAGAAAATTGTTCAGCAATTGAAAGAATTGGAAATTGTTCAAATAAAAAGTGACAGAAAAGAAGTCAAAACACAAAAACCTCAAGATTATTGACATCCTATGAATTTTAGAATGAAAAAGAAAGAAAGAAAAAATTCAAATGAAACAAAGAAAAGAAGAAACTTTTGCCTAGGCATTCCATCTGTGGAATGTGTATAAAACTGATTACATGCTAGATCACAGAAAATACAGATAAATTTAGAAAAGGGGAAATTGTATACACTACATATATGGATCGCAGTGTAATCAAGTTAGTAATAAATCATGATAATCTTGGTAAAAGTTGTAGGTCCCAATGTTTTGTTTTTTTTTAATTTCCTAAAAGTTGGAATGGAAGATTAAAACAGAAGTAGCTATAATATAAAAAGTAGCCTATAATGTAAAATCAAAACTGTCTCGTAAAGGAATGCAGATACAATGCATCAATAAAAATCCAAAGAATGCAGATGCAATGTATCAATAAAAATACAAGGAATGCAGGTACAATGTAGCAATAAAAATACAACACATCAAAGTCTACGAGATACTGAAAAAATAATTAGATATAAATTATAGTACTAAATGCTATTTATAAGAAACAAAGAAAAGGTTAAGGCCATACTTTTAAAAACTAAGAAAAAGAATAAGGTAATATACCAAGAAAAAAAGAAATAAAAGCACTCATGTAGATATTCATTGGATTAAAAATAATAATGCACTAAGATCAGATGAATCTATAAATGAATTCTACCAAATTTTTAAAGAACAAATGATTCCTATACTCTATAAATTGTGTCTAACCAGAAAGACAGGAGGCTACTTCATTCCTTTTTGGAAGCAAATGTTATCTTGACCCATTAAATGGACAATAATAAATCCATTAAAAATGCCACATCATTAATGCTTATTGATACATGATATTAAATAAAATATTAACATATAAAAGTAGCTTACATACATATATATTCAGCTATGTCAGTATCTATAAAACAAGGCAGAATTTCATAGCAGATTGATTGTTGAATTTGTAGTCAGAAAGACCTGAGAGCAAAATCATTTCTTTGACAATATTTCTGTGACCATGGGCAAGTCATTTAACATCTCTGACCCTCAGACAAGTTTCTTGAAAAAGAAAGAAAAATAAAATCCGTGTAACATATATGCATAATAAATTCTTACATTGTACATGTCCAGAAAATGTCTCAATCTGCATCCTGAATCTGTAATTCTCTGTCAGGAAATGGATAACAGACCTCATCATAAATCCTCTGAAATCATGTATGATCATTGAATTTATCAGAATTCTTAAATCTTTCCAAATTATTAGTCTTTAGAATGTGTTGTAATTCTGCAAAATTATTCTGGTTCTGCTCACCTCACTCTACATCACTTCATAAAAGTCTTCCAAGGTTTCTCGGAAACTGTCATCTTCATCATTTTTTATGATACAATATTATTCCATCACATTCATACACCATAATCCTTCAACACTCATCTCAAATCCCACCTTCCACAAAAGGTTTTTCCCAGTCCCTTGCCCCAAACCTATGCTAGTACCTTCTCTCTGAGATTATCTCCCATTCATCTATTTATCTTAAAAGTACATAATTATTTGCATCCTTCCCCACTGAAATGTGAATTTCTAGAGGGTAGGGATTGCTTTGCTTTTCTTTCTATTCACAGTGCTTAGCGAATGGTGTGTATTAGACATTTAATAAATATGTGTTGAGGATAATGAAGACATCATCACCAGAAGAAAATCAATGATGAATTTCAGAATGGATTTTAAACAGGGTGAAACTTGGGTTAATTGAATGTATTTTACAATTTCCAAATTCAATCTAGCCTACTCCCTTTCTCTTATTCAATTTTGGGCCCATTTCATTGTCCAGCTGCAGTGTCTGTTGAAGATACTGCTGGGTTAGCTATTTGTGATGTCCGTTAAACTACAAATCACAGTCTGGACAGAAGTCATTCTTCATTCTCTGGGCATCTCCTGTGGGATCAGTTGGTCTTAAAGCTTTTAAGTGACTATGAACCTCCCTTCAGAGATGCTTCTATTTTTTGAGACATGATGAAAGTAATAACGTCATCTACAAAAAGAAACATTTGGAGGACATCACCACCTATCAGAAATCTCTCTTCAATTTAGACTTTGAACTAGATATCCCTATTTTTGGTGAACATACATATTCCTTCCCTTGATATTAATAATTAGATTAATGAACAGACGGTCTTTTTGTCATTGTGTTTTCCAAGGAAAGTTTTATGATATTTGCATACGCATTGGAAGCACCATGTTGAAGGCTGCCTTTTACTTAATCAAAAGATCTATCTTTTCATGGTCAACAAATAATCAGAAGTTTATTTTTTGCACCTTTCCTTTAACTGTTTCACCATAAAGTCATGAAAACGATCCTGTTCCCTTCTTATGCTTTCATTTGCAATGACTTCATTCAACATGTAAAATATTTTCATCAACATTTTATAAAAATGAGAAAATGAACGTATTGTCATTAGCTTCAGATTGAAGTCATCTTGATCACCTTTTCCCAGCAGAAAAGATATCTAGGACCTTTTTTCCCCAGTCATTAAGTATCTTCCCTCCTTTTCAGATATATCATGAATCAATTTCTCAACATTCTGAAAATTATGTTGTTATCTTCACAGGCCTCCTGTTTGAATATTCAGACTAGCCCAGTTGCTCTTCTGGTCTTTCGTTCCTTTAATGCCTCTATTTCCTTACTTAGTACTTTGGGATCAATAAAGTTAGAATCCTATGTGGCTCATCGACTGAGAAAAGGGTTTGTTGTAGATATCTTGAGCTATCTGTTCTTTTTGTATCTGTTGCAGTTTTTCAAGTTTCATCTTTAAATTGACTTTGTTTAACTGGATATAACAACAAGCTTTCTATAAGCCCCTTCCTTTCATTTCTCAATGTTTTATGGGAAGATGCATATCATCTTATTTTTAGTTCTTTATTTAAGTGCTGACTGTGAGCTTTGCTCTAACAAGTCATGGTCTGAGTGTACACAGAGAGCAGATTTGAAAATAGTTCCCACATTGGTCATTTCCCATCTGTTAAGAGTCATTTTCACTTTTTTTATGTCATTCTGTTCTGTCCATGATCAGGACCCTCCAATTTTCTTCTACAAGGCCATATTCAAAATATATAGAAGTATGAGGAATCTCTGCTGCTTACAAGCTTTTTTGCCTCTTTCATTTCTGCAAACCATATTCCTCACTACCTTCCTTATAACCCATTTTTACACTGAAGTCCCTATTTGAATAGACACTGATTTCACTTGAAAGTTCTTGTCAATGTCCTCAAATTTCTTTGACCTCCTTATCCTCTACAGTTTATATCACTATGTGAACTGCATGATATTCTATTGACTCAACTTTGTTGTCAGCATTTCACAATAAGATGTGCAAGTGTCCCATGAAATGGTATTTCTTCTTGTCTTTGGATAGATGATAAAAGACAGTCCACTAATCCTTTATTTGCTTCTCCAAAGAGATTCTGTATGTCATCCTGCCATTTAGCAAAATTGGAATCCTGGTATCTTTTGGTTTCTTTTATAGCTAGAAAATGCCAGTACCGATATACTGTTCAGTTCTTCCAGTTATATTGCAACTTATCGGTCATTGTAATACAATCTCCTACCCAAAATATGTATATTTAAAGTTCATTGATAATATTAAAAACTGTGAGTCTCAGCAACCCCTGCTTCCTTGTCTAATATTCTCTCACTGAAAGTCATTTTGTACATTTCTTTATTTCATAGGTAGCCGAGTAATTGATCACTTTCTGTCCAGTCTTCTGGTAATGAATTTCTTCATAATGTTCTAGCTTGGTCCTCAAAAAGGACAAGGACTATTACAGGAACAGATAGATCTTCTAAGTATAGAAGAACTTGTTAGAATTTGTTTTCCACTGACTTAGTCTTTTTTAAATTTTATTTATTTTACATAGTAAGTACTCAACAAATTATCTATTCATCCCTTTATCAAGTCATTTGCAAAATCTTACTGAGAACCATGGTGGAAAATTGCAAACATTGTTACCTTACAACACAGCAAGAATAAATGGAAGGGAAAAATAAGGTTTTTCAGGAGACTTGACTAAGCTGGGGCAGACCAAAAGACTTAAAGATAAAATTATGAAGAGTAGAATAAGTAGATGAAAAACGAAAAAAAAAATTATGTCAAGATTTTTATAACCATTTCTTTCTCTCACTTGGTAATTCAACGCAATTTTGTAAAAGAGGAAAATGTGCATTAGCCAAACAAATAGAAGAACTTAGTGGAAACAAAATCAATGGATATAATGTATTATATGTAGAATTGCATTTTGTTGAACAATTATCTCCACAATAAAAATAAACAAGAAAATATTTGCAATATATTTATTATATAGAGGCCTGGCATAAAAAGTTTTTAGAACAATATACAACCTTCATTAGAAAATGGTCAAAATATATAAGCAGATTTTTTTTTAATTGTTTGACAGAACTACAAGGAAATAGACACTTATCACCTGGCGTCTAAGAAATGAGGAAAAATAACAATATTCAAGGATCAACAACAAAGCAGAAATAGTAGAAGAAGGCAAAAAGCACATACATTGAGTGCAAATATATGCATCTTACATTACACGTAAAGTAAATGCATGCATATTTAGAGGAAGTGATCTGTGATTTCATTGGTGTGGGGAACTCATGGGTGAGGAAACTCTATCAGTGCCACTTGGCACCTTCTCTGCACCTTCTCTCTTAGAATTGCCCAGAGTGCCAAGAGAGTGAATGATTTACTTAAATTCACACTACCAATATAGATCAGAAGTGGGCCTTAAACCTGGGGTCATGGCCAATTCTCTTCGCATTGTTCCATGCCACTTCTTGGCAATATATGTATTACAGTGATCTTGGGCTTCCTAGAAGTTTTCCATATCATCTAACTTGCCCTTCTCACCCTCTGTGAGGTCTGTTTCACCAATATTTTAATTCAGGATGAATTTTAAAGTTTTATGTTCTCCTGTCCCCCATAATTTACTGAGTGTGTTTCCTGTATGCATCAATCCTTCCCACAGAGACTTGGAAAAATATTCAGTTCTCTCTTAAATTGTTCTAGTTCCTTGCAATTTTCCTTGAAACATATGGACAGGGTTCTTTAATTTCTCTGGAGCTTCTTCCACTCAGTGGAGTGTGAGGAAGCAAGCAGTACTTCAGCATTTATGGACAGAGAAAACAAATATCTTTGACTCCAGTGTATATAACCCTGTATAATTTACTTAATCTCATTTTTTCTTTTGTATTGATTGTCAGTATTTGGACCTATGATTTCATTGGTACAAGGAACCCTCAGATGAGGAAATTCCTCTTCTCAATGCAGGTTGGCACCTTCTCTACAATATACAGTCTTAGGTGCCCAGAGCATTGAGAAGTTATGTGACTTATTCAGTCACACAATATATCTCAGACATAGTATTTGAACCAATATCTTTCTGACTTTTAGGTCAACTATATGTCCCTTAGTCCACATTATCTCTTATATTCAATGGAAATATTATATGTATGATTAATGTTTTTAAAGGAGTAATCTTTATATATAAAACCCTTAGATCATGGAGCCTTATAATACCCAAATTACTTCCCAACTCAGACCCATTTGATCTGTGACATATGATCAATAATGTATCTTCAGATCAAGATGGTTCCTCAAATGTTGTGAGTATACATGAAAGGTCATTTCTGGGAAGTGGAATCCAATAAATGTTTCAGATTGGTAGATTTGGTATATAATCGTCTGTTGCATATATTCCCATGATGATCATGAAGCTCACCTCTGGGTTCCATTTCTCTGTCTGTTATGTGTCCTTCTTTCCTCATTCAGTTTGCTTCCTAAACCTGCATCCCATCCTGTTGAGTACTTATCTTTGAGCCTGGATGCATTTCTCTACTGAATAATCACAGGAGTTGCATTGGTCTATATTTTCTATATTGCATGTTCAGAACTTTTCCAAAATTGAGATTTAGATTACTATTTAGCAGAAAAAAAGAAAGAGGAACACATAGTATTTTCCTGAGACTTTGATCCATGGATCCATGAACTCTGACTCTCCTGAGTTGGACTTCTTTACTCGTCAGATTGACTGTACCTTTGTAAACAGTCAAGGGAGGTAGTTTTGGCTTGTTCCTCTGGCAGGACAACTAGGCTCTGGTTCCCAGGCAAAGCTAATCTGTTAACATGTACGATAAAGCATTGACTTTTGAGAGTGTGAGTGAAGGTCATGAGCCCTGATTGCTAAACGTCCCCAGTTGCTCTATTAGGTAATGTTAATTCTTTTTCCATCAGTGGTTTCTCTCTGTGGAATGCATGCAGTTTCTTCTTCAGCTATACGTTGTATAGAAAACATTGTTGCTTCAAAATATGAATGATATTCAGTCAAAAATATGCTCCCCTTCTTAATGGTGTTGCTAAATTGCACTCTTAGGAGTATAGATATCTGATTCAGTTTTTTTTCCTTTACAAATTCCCATTACATTAACAATAATTCATATGATGGGTTGAAAAGAGGGTGATGGGTGGCAAAAAAAAAAAAAAAAACTCAACCAAATGCTCTATTAATTTGGTTTCTTCTGATAGAAAAATGCCTTATTAGTTGTGAATAGAAATTCTCCGCTTATTTATTAACGATAATAAAAAATAGTTTGCCAGTTCTTGCTTTTATTGCAAACATATCCTTTCCTGAAACTAGAGCAAAGAACTAAAATATTTCTGAAACATTTGAGAAATCAGACATTGATAACCAAAAACTGATAAGCATTATGACTTACAAAACTTACATGTTACTTCATGTGATTTCATAACAACCAATATGAGGAAGGCACTGCAGGCTTTATAACTCCGTTTCAGAGGTGAAGAAATTGAAGGGAAAGAGGAAGGGAGAGAAGAAGAAAAGGAGAAGGAGAAAGAATAACAGGACATTTACACAGTGTTTTAAGGTTTGCACAGCACGTCTTGAACACACACATACACACACACACACAATTTTATTACATTCTCACAATAATCTTATGAGTCAAATTCCACAGGCATTATTATCCCCACTTTCCAGATGAGAAAGTTGAGGATGAAACAGATTAAACAACTTTTCCAATGCACAGAGCACCTGAGACTATGTATTATAGAGAAGGTGCCAACCTGCATTGCTTCACATAGCTAGTCTGAGATGAGGTAAGAACTGAAACTGTCCTGATTCCAAGTCCAATGCTCTCTCAGGACTGAGACCTTAGGGTAACATTGGAACTGAATTAGCTCAAAGACTGATTTCTCTCAGAGCAGAATGAAGTTAATATTTTATTTTATTTTATTTGCTTTTATTCAAATAATCTGGATAATTGCTTCCATTTTTTGTTTTTCTCAGTGAAAAATTCTGAAAAACTGAAGTTCAAATGTTTTCACACCTACTAAATGTTAGCCCAGTTTTTATCTCAAATAATCTCCACTCTTTCTAAAAAGATCGTTGCATACACTATATTTGGCCCAAATGACTTGTTAGGCCAGACCTGCTTTAAGCTAAGACAGTGCCACACTTATCTACGTCCTCTGGCATAGGTGAAGAAAAAGTATCGTCTAAAAAACACATTTCGTTAGTGATGCGGTACCTATGCTCTGGGACCATTAGTTACTGCAGGGAGGAAGAGGCATTTTAAAGCCTGCTTTATTTCAGGTTTTGCTAATGAGTAATCACATCACAGGGAGGGAACAAAATCATTTTTTATGCTTCTAGGTTATTCTCAAAGCAATCTCACACAATTATTTTTACATCAGCCAGATTCATATAAATCAGTTTAGCTCTGTCTATCATCTAATGCTTTCCTTTTCCCTTTGTGTAAAAGAACATATATGAAAAAGGCAGATTATCTATTCCTTTATTGTTGATATATTCCTACCTCTTGTCACTTTTCTCTTCCCCTCAGAGTTTGTTTGTTTTTTAATCAGAGATTCACTGGGAATTTATTAGGGACTCCCTTTAGTAATCCTTGGAAATTTTTAACTTTACAAAAACAGCTGATGTGATTCTACTCTGTTGACCATCAGAGATTAGTTATTGACTGACTTATGTCTCTAATGGACATTTTGTTCGGTTACTTTCACAATTTTTCCATGGAAATTACCTAACCTAGGATTTCCTAACCTAGTGTGGAAACTTTGACAGTCTGGTAAAGCTTTGGCCCCCTTCTCTGAATCATTTATGGTTTGTTTTTTAATATATAAGATAAAACACACAGGTCACAAAGGAAACAAATCTTATTGAAGTATAGTTATCAAAATATTCTTTTTAAGTTTACAAACTCCATGTTAAGAGGCCCTCATCTAACCATATTGACAGTATAAGAGTCAGACTAACAGAGGGGATAAAGGGCCAGGGTCAGGAAAACCTGGGTTCAATCTTGTTTCTGACACAAACTATATGACAATAGGCAAACAACAACTTCTCAGCACCCCAGCCAGTTATCTAAGACTGTTAGTTGTAAGCAGGTTGTCAACCTGTATTGGTAGAGGGGATTTATTTCCATAAAGAATAAAAATATTTTTGTACCATCTGGCATCAAAAAGACATTGTCTCAATGTAAAAAGCCATGCTAGGCAATGAATAGGGGTGGAAGTAGAGATAAAAATAGAGGTATATAGATTTAATTCAAAGAAATAAGTAACCAAATATAACCAGCCCTTTATTTTGCAACTCACTAATATGCTTCTTATAAGTATACATCATTATCTGTTTATTTTTTTATTTTCCTACTAGAATATAAACTCCCTGAAGAAAGGGACTTTCTTATCCAAATTTTTATATCATTCATTGCCTTTATACTTAAGAAATTCCCCCTCTTGTATAGCCTTGAATAGTGAAATACTTATTAAATGTTTATTTAATGACTGAATGAACAAATGAATGAGCAAAATAGAGAAATCAACAACTTATTTTAGTATAAGTGAATTGGAGATGAGGATAAAATATTTAGTTCATTCTATTTTCAAGTACAGAAGTCAAGTACAAAAATACGTACAGACATATCCATCACAGAGAGAGTATTTGAGACCTGTCAGGAGAATAATTTAAACATTTGAAGAAACTAAGATAATGCTACAGGACTGTTATTTCCTCAGCATTTTCATTGAGTGGTACAGCCTTTAGAAGAGCAGTGATAAATGCCATGGGTCGAGGATGTTTGGACTTCTCTTATTTGTCCATGCTTACAAAATATAAGCCCCTCAAGGAAAGAAGGTATTTTTGTTTGGTCTTTCTATCTCTAGAACATAGTATGGAGCATTGTATGTACTAAGCACCTGATAGATATTTGATAGATTGAATTGGAAATGGACTTAATGTTGAGAAAAGTATGAATGAACAACTAAAAGAGAAGCTAGACAAGGACATGTGGGCCAAATGCTGAAGATTAAATTTAAAAATCAATGGGACAAAGAAAAACTTGTCTCTAGACAGTTTCCTTAACAGTCTACTGAAGCTCAGTGAATACCCTACTTCCTACTGCTGTGCCCACCTTTGTAGACACTGCTACTAATAGCAGCTTCCATCTGTGGAGTAATGCTTAATCCTTGTTAAAGTGTTTTCTTGAGCTTATAACTAGTCCATCTTTCCTCTTATAAGGCAACATTTTTTAAACCATCTACTAGAAGTTTCTCTGCAATTAAGCCACAGCTATACTGGCAAGTGAGAGTTTTATTTTTTGTTTATGTTGCCAATGCCTAGTACAATGCTTTGGTGTTCATTGCATGCCTGTTGAAGCAGATTAAAAATTGAGCTAATTACTTAGATAACTCAACTCTAAATCATTTGAGAGAATATGGGATGCAGTACATAGAATGTTAGATCTGAATCTGAATTCTACCTCTGATACTTACTAGTTGTATGACCTTGGGCAAGTCATTCAAACTCACTGAGCTTTAGGGCAACTGCCTAAAACAGGAGTAGGTAACCTATGACCTTGGGACTATATGTGGCCCTATAGGTCCTCAAGTGTGGTCCTTTGACTTAATCCACACTTAAAGGGATTTGTTTTGTGAAATTGATTCAGTCAAAGGGCCTTACTTGAGGACCTAGAGGGCTACATGTGGCCTTGAGGCTGCAGATTCCCCATCCTTGATCTAAGACTTATCAAATAAGTTTGAGGCAGATTGGGAACTGGATGGAAGGAGTTCCTACACTGTTGAAACTAACTTTTTGGCATATTAATGGTGTAAAGCAAAGAACAATGGATTATGGGACAAAAGACTGGAGTTGTAGTCTACCCTTCTCTTCCCATAACTAACTAGTGTTATGGAGTTGAGCAAGTGATTTAACCTCTTTGGGCCTCAGTTTTTTCATCTACAAAATGGGGAAAATAATCTTTATCTTTCTGAAAGTTGGAGTCTAGACCAGATAATCTTTAGAGGTCCTTTTCACCTATCAGATTTATGTTCACCTTACTCAACTATTGTTGCCTTGTTTTCTTCACTTTGCTATTGTTAGCCTATCTTTGAATCACAAAAGAATAAAATAGACATTGTAGGGAAAATTCTTTAAAGAAATGTGTAAAAATATAAAAATTATAAAAGAACTAAAGGACCATGAAAATCTTGAGGAATATGTCCCATGCATAACTGAAACTCTCTGGACCCTTCACAAATTTATAAAATAGTTCAACTTTGTAATTTGAAACTTTCTCATGGAGAAACTAGCAACTTTTTCTGACCAGTATCCAAATTTACAAGATAATTCAGGGAGGTTAAAATGTCATCTGCAGATTACATTTTGAAATGGAGTGTCAGAGCTTAAAAGGGATGATCTCCAAGCTTAGAGGTCATCTGGTACATGTAGCTTATAAAACAAAAACACAGATGCCAACAACAATAATCATTTTTATTGATGCCTTCTGTTTTTATGTCACATTTACTTCTAAAAATATCACTTCCCTGCCCAACAAGTCATTTTTTGTAACAAATCCATTAAAAGAAAGAAAAGTATTTAGAAAATATAGCCAATTGTACATAATAGATTTACAGTTTTATGTGCAATCATCTTTTTTTCTATTCTACTATGCTCTGGAAATGCTTGTTTTATTCTTAAATTCAGGATAAAATTTAAAAAAAAACCTAGCCAACATGCTAATCATATGTGACAGTGTATGCTGTAGTCTGCACCCATAGTTTCCCACTTGTGGAATGAGAGGAAGTGCAATTTCCCAGCTTTTTTCTGAGGCCAAACTTAGTCCATAATAATTACAAAGAGTTATACAGTAGAACCTCAGTCTATGAATAACCTGGTTTACATATGCTTCGCTGGATGAGGAAAAATTTTTCACAAAATTTGTCTTGCAGGATGAACTAAAATTTGCAGTAGGAACATCACAATTTTGTTGAAAAACATCCCCCAATTAAGGCTGTAGCAATGAGAGCCACGAATATTTTTAACAATAATGCAATATCACATTTCTGTGACATTCTGAAAAAAATGTCGACAACAAATGTCCTTAGATAGATTCCTAGTCAGAAGAGAACATAAAGGAAAAAAAAAATCAGTCTGTCAAAAAATGTAGGAGATTCTAAAAAACAAACAATAAGTGAAGGTAATAGTGTTAGCCATACTTTTAGTGAAAGTAGCACAAGAGAGAACACTCGACTTGAAATCTCCAATGTTCTCAAAGGAGATTCTCCTTCCAAGCAATAACCCTTCTCCTCTCTCTCATCTCCCTCACACCAGCCACAACTCTTCTCAAAGGTTAAGTGCAAGTTAATTTATTTTATTTTTGGTTTATATTATGTATTAATCATTGTTATTGTATTTCAGTCGCATTAGGGACAAAAAACTTACTTAAAATTATAAATAGTTATTTTTATATGACTACTTTTGGAGATGTGGTACCGATCATCTGATTTCTCATTATTTCCTATGGGAAAATTCACTTTGCGTTAGGAACCAATCACATGACGAACAGAGTCTTGGAATGAATTAAATCTGTAAATCAAGGTTCGACTGTAGTCCCTTTTTGATTACAGTTGCTATTCTTTCTTTTTGTATCTTAATTGTTATTATATATGTTTTTCTACCAAGTCTGTTTATTCTGTATCAATTCATACAGGTTTTCACATGTTTCTCTGAATTCTTTTGTACTGTCATTTCTTACAACTCAGTAATATTTCATTATATTATGCCCTACAACTCACTGAGGTCTTCTTCAATTGATAGGCAACTATTTTCTCCCACTTCTTTGCAATCACAGCAGATTGGTATGTTTTTCAAGCTTTGGGGCATATGCACAATATTAATGTCAAAGGGAACTGAAATTTTTAACACTATTTTAACTAAGCACTTCATTTTATAATTAGTTTCTTCATGGAGTGGTTGTAGGACTGTTCCAATAAGAGAATTATTATATATTAAGCACCTTGAAAACTTTAAGATGTTTCAGAACTGGTGGCTGGAGAAAGAGGAGTGCTGGAGAGGACAGCAATTTTTAAGAGGAGCAATACTATATAGTAAGTACAGAGACAGCTTTGGAGTGAGGAAGACTTGAATTCAAATCTTAACTCTGACATTTACCAGCTGTGTGACCCTAAGCTAGTCATTTAACTTGTGTGTCTCTGAATAAGTAATTTAACTTCTGAGTGTACCGGGCAACTCTCCAAGACTTCTTGGTACAGTTTCCTAAGTTGATGATAATAAATCAATGGGTGGCGGGAGGAGAGAAAAAACAGAGGGAGTTTCCATAGACGTAATTATCCTCATTGATGAAATTGGTCCAAACCAAAAAGAAAACAAAAGAGGAAGCAGATTCAAAAAGATGAAGTTATTTAAGCAAGATCACAAAACTCATATATGGCAGAGCTGGGACTTGACCTCAGGTCCCTGGATTTCTAGTTCTGTGTTTTTTCTGCTAAGTCTTTACAAACTCTTTATTAGTTTGACCTAAAAATTACTCAATATTTTCAACAGACTGAGGGAAGTTATAGTTTTATGTAAGTATATTTGAATATTTTTACAGAAGCAAGTAGTCTTTTGTATGTTTATCTGAACCACATCTGAACTCTATAAATTTTGAGGTCCTCACTAATTTCCTATAATATATATTCCTATAGCAGTTGTAAAATCTTAGCTAAAAAAAAGAAATCAAAAGTGTCACTACCTTTATACCACTGTTAACATGGAGTAAATTAGAGGACCTATGAACTACTTTCTTTCTATTTTCCTTGGGTCATGGTAATGCATTTATGAAGTTGTAGGGATTTTGTTTTATTTCATTTTTTTAAAGAGAGCTAAGGTTTGGCATGAAAACTACATGCTTTGGCACACTAGTCACCCCCTTCAAAATATAATGAAGGTCCTAAATTCAGACTCTGTTTTCTCAAACTCTGGTTTTTGGAATGCAACCAAAGTGCATACAGAATTCCTCAGCCATCAAGGACATTCTAAAGCATTATTAACTTGCTGTCTCATATTTCCCTTGGAACTATGCTGGGGATGTGGACCCGGGGGCTTTGGGGAGTGGATAGGGTGGAGGATGAACAGATAATGCTTTAAGAAAAACAGAGGGCTCTAGAGTGTCACCTCCTTTTTCCTACATCTCTCATTAATATAACACCAAGAAAGACTGTGTGGTGCTTGTAACCCTACTTTTTTTTATTTCATTTTAACATTAATCAAAGAAGAGTTTTGTCAAGAAAGGTAGTGAGATACAGGTGTACTTCATTTAAAATATTAACAGGATCATAGACTTAAGGAACTACACAGAAAATACCTAAAATATCATATTACAAATGAAAAACTGAGTCTTAAGGGTATTATATGATTTGTTCAAAAATACATGGGTGAAAAAAAAAAAGAAAAAACTGAACAAGGTCCTTTGACTCCCAATCCAGGGCTCTTTCCACCACACTTTCTTACTTTCCACTTTCTCAAAATAAAAGAGTAAGGCAGTGAGAGGTTTCAACATGATCCTTAGTGACAGTCATTGCAACTTACTAAGTTTATTCTGTATGTTAGGGGACATTCAGCAAGGAACCCTCCAAAATCCATCCCGTTTTGAGTAGGTATTCTTCCATATTGAGAATATGGAAAGACCTATGAGATTTTAATTTAATGGATGGGTTTCTGGAGTTTAAATATTTATCAGTGAGTAAACCTGTATTTAGAAAGCCTTATCTGAGATAACTACATGGTTCCTAGCAAGATATCTTAGTAACTAGAATGTAAATATCAAAGGGGTCCAAACTTGAATTAAACAAAATAACCTTGAAAGTCAATACTTATAATTCAAAAGTTTAATAAATGTTTGATATCAAGGAGATAAGAGCTACAACCAAGGTGGGGCAGCTGAGTACTTTTCCCATGGTGCTGAAATTTTGAGGGCATTAATACAACTTAAAATTTAGAAATAGCTGAGATTAGTGCCTAATTAGGAAAAACGATCAGTTATAATCAGAAACCATTCAGATGCTGCTCTTCTGCCCAGGCCCAAAAATTCCCATTTATGGCCTTAGACAGGAAATTCTAAATCTAGTGATTAGTACTCACTGTTGGAATTTAGAGCTGTAGAGAACTACCAAGTAAGACCAAGCTAGCTCTGCCAAGTGCCATGTCAATTAACTTTAGAAAAAAGGCTGAGGCCCCTTTTGTTTGATGAACACTGACATTCTCTTAGGATCACACATACACAAAAACACACACACACACACCCTTGACAATGTCAAATTTCCAGAAATAAAATCCTCATCATTACTCTCTATTTCTAAGAAATCCAAACCCTAATGGTGATATCTCTGAAATGCCTACAATACGTTTCACATTTCCATTCCCTCTGCCAAGGCCCAACTGGCAAAGTAAGAAGAGGGAAAGTAGAATCCAAGAGGGGAAATGGAGTCACTGAGTAGAAAGAGGGTTTTGGTTTGTTTTTCTAAGGGTGAGGAAGATAGCATGTATGGGGGCAGCAGGAAAGGATTTTGGGTGAGGGATTATTTTGGGGACAATCTTTCAGAGGAGATAGGAAGGGATGGGTACATATAAATGGGTTGACCTTGGAGAGGAGAAGGTATTAGATGGCAAACACTTAACAAACACTTACTATATGCCAGATACTAAATTAAGCACTGGAAATAAATATATAACCAAATAAAGATGGTCACTGCCCTCAAGGAATTAGGGAGAGGAAGGGAGGATGAAGATATCTGTGCAAAGTTAAAGTCTGGAAAGTCAGAAGCATAATGAGAAGGGAATGAAGCTTGTTGTTTTTTTTTTTCTTAATGTATTTTATTTATCCCCAAAATATATGTTAAAACAGTTTTTTAAGAGTCTTTTTTTTAAGAGTTCCAAATACTACCATGCCTTCCGCTCTCTCTTCCATGATATGGTAAGAAATCAGATATAGGTTAGACATGTGTTATCATGTAAAACATTCCCATATTAGTCATTTTGTACAAGAAGATGAAATAAAAGAAAAAGAATGAGAGAAAGAAAGTGAAAAATAGCATGCTTCAATCTATATTCAAACAATATCAGTTCTTTCTCTGGAGGCAGATGGAATGCTTCATCATTAGTCTTTCAGGATTTTCTTGGATCCTTGTATTACTGAGAAAAGCTAAGTCATTTACAATTCTTCATCAAAAAATATTGCTGTTACTGTGTACAATGTTCTCCTGAGTCTTTTCGCTTCATTTTGCATCAGTTCATGTAAAGTATTTCCAGGTTTTCTGAAATTATCCTGCTTGTAATTTCTTAGAGCACAATAATATTGCATTATAATCATATACCACAGCTTGTTTAGCTATTCCCCAATTGATGGGTATCCCCTTAATTTCCAGTTCTTGGCCCCCACAAAAAGACCTGTCATAAATATTTTTGCACAAATAGGTCCACCCTCCCCCAACTTTTTTATGGCTTTGGGATATAGACCTCGCAGTGGTATTGCTGGGTCAAAAGGGAGGCACATTTTATAGCCCTTTGAGGATACTTCCAAATTGCTCTCCAGAATGGTTGGATCAGTTGACAATTCCACCAGCAGGGTATGAGTGTCCCAGTTTTCCCACAACCCCTCTAAAATTCATCATTTTCCATTTTTTTTGTCATATTATTCAATCTAATAGTTGTGAGGTGGTACATCAGACTTGTTTTAATTTGTATTTCTCTAAACAATAGTGTTTTAGAGCATTTTTTTCATGACTACAGATAACTTTGACTTCTTTTTCTGAAAATTGCCTGTTCATATCCTTTGATCATTTATCAATTGGGAAATGACATATTTTTATAAATTAGACTCAGTTCTCTATATATTTGAGAAATAAGGCCTTTATCAGATATTTGTTGCAAAATTTTTCCCCAGTTTCCTGCTTTCCTTATTTTTGGTTGCATTGGTTTTGTTTGTGCAAAAACTTTCTAATTTTATATCCATTTTAAATTTCTATTATCTAAAATGATGTATATTAAATTTTATAATGTTTTCTATCTTTTGTTTGGTCATAAATTCTTCCCTTCTCCATAGACCTGACAGATAAACGATTCCTTGCTCTTCCAATTTGCTTGTGGTATCGCCCTTTAGGTGTAAATCATGTATCCATTTTGACCTTATCCTGGTATATGGTGTAAGATGTTGGTTTTCTTTCTCTGTTTTGGTCCTTCCTGGATTTAGTGTCAGTATCATATCTATGTCCTAAAAGGAATTTTGTAGGATTCCTTCTTCACCTATTTTTCCATATTGTTTATTTAGTATTGGGATTAATTGTTCTTTAAATGTTTGGTAGACTTTGTGAATTCATCTGGTCTGGGGATTTTTTTCTTAGGAAGTTCATTGATGGCTTGTTCTATTTCTTTTTTCTGAGAGCAGTTTATTTAAATATTTTATTTCTTCTTTTGTTAATTTGGGTAGTTTATATTTTTGTAGATATTCATCCATTTAATTTAAATTGCCAAATTTATTGGCATATAATTGGGCAAAATAGCTCTAAACAATTGTCTTAAATTTCTCTTCATTGCTGAATTCACCTCTTTTACTTTGTATACCAATAATTTGGTTTTCTTACTTCCTTCTCTTAAATCAAATTAATTAAAGGTTTATCTTTTTTTCTTCTTCATAAAATCAGGTTCTAGTTTTATTTATTAGTTTAGTGGGGCTGGTAGATAATTGCCAGGAGGTTCTTAGTTGGGTTATATACCTTTATAGTGTGACCCTCAAAGAAGGAGAAGTCATCACAGCAGCAAGTAAGAGGATCCACAAGTGGCCAGAGGGAGCAAGCAGTGTACCAAATCAGCTTGGTGGGGATAAGGCAGAGCAAGAAAGAAAGTATTTCTCCTCTGTTCCAAAATTTTCCTAAGCTCCTCATTGCCCACTGACTGGAGTCCAACCTTCTAAGCTTATCACTAAAATTAAATCACCTTTGTGATTTTTTTCCCAAATCATTCCTTATGCCTTAAATACTGTACCCTCCATGATATTATTATTTCAAATCCTACTCATCTTTAAGGCTCAGCTGAAATGTAATCTCTTCTAAGAAATAGTAGTCCTTTATTCTCCAAGCCAGAAATTCTCTCTCCTTCCTATGAACTCTAGTAACACTTTCTCTAGACCTCTCATTCATATCACTTTATAGGACTAAGCATCTAATGGGCAATAGGGAGATATAAAAGACTAAAATCTCTCCAGAGGGAATTTGTAACATTTGAATATCATGGGAGTGCATTTTAAATTCAACAATGATAAATCTAGAATTTATGTCCTAAAATAGATGAGTACATTTCTATGTACAAACCAAGGTATTCATTTCTCTAAGTTTATTTCCCTTAAACAAGCATTGGAGGGAAGAAATAAACCATTGGACCCATCTGTCCATAGCAAACATGAGATCATCAGGAAACAAAATTGGCTTTTTGAGAAAGAAACTTAGTTCCTCATTTTTCTCTAAAGGAAAAAAATGGGGCTAGGATAGTGCAAACATGTCTTTTTCAAAATAGTTATGACTTCACTATAGCAACAGAAAACTAAAGAACATTCTCCCCAAAAACAAATAGACACTTTTCATCAAGGGATATAAAAAGGAGTGATTACTGTTGACTGAACTTGACCTTTCCTTCAAATAAGCTTTAGAACTTGGCTAAAGTATGTAAATACTTTAAGGGTAAAAAAAAAAAAAAAAAAAAAAAAAAAAAAGCTGAATTAAAAAAAATATACAGTGAATATGTCATCATTTCCTCAAGAATAGTCTACAAGTTACTATTAGGTGACTGATTTGCCACTGTTTAGGATCCGAAGAGCTTTCTTTTGTAGCTGTGTGGATAACTGAGTGAAGACTCACCCTTATATCCTCTGCCCATTCATGTACGTACAAAGCTGGCATTTTTATACACTTATGCTTTGCAGGTAGGTGTTTAGACAGAACACTAAAACCCGAGTTCACATCTGAACTCAGACACCTATCAGCTATGAGACATTGGGCAAGTCACTCAACTTCTATATACCTCAGTTTCCTCATCTGTTAGATGGGGACGATAATAGCGCCTTCCTCCCAGGGTTGTTGTGAGAATGAAATGTGATAATATTTGTAAAGTGCTTTGTAAACATTAAAGTACTGTATAAATTCTAGGTATCATTGTACTATTAATATGATGATTTAGCCAAAAAAAAGACAAGAATGGCAAGAAAGATGGGAAAGCAATCAAGACAGCATAATGTCATAAAAGTTGAGGGAGAAAGTATTTAAGAGAAGTTCATGTTAATAGTGTCGAAAACTTCAGAGAATCCAAGAAAGAGGTGAACTCAGAAAACACCATGAAATGCAGGAATTAAGAAGAGATGTAACTGTAGGGATGGTGTTGGAAGAGAGATTGCAAAGGGTTATTAAGTGAGTGAGTGAAGAGCTAGATAAGTATAGATGGTTTTGAAGGGAAGAATTTATATTGGATGGTGAGTGAAGGGTTTTACTTTTAACATATGTAGATACATTAATGTGCAAATAAGAAGAAACTAAAGATGAGAGAGAAGGTAATGATTTTTTAAGGCACTCTCCCAGAGGCTATATAATAGAATGAAATCAAGGGCACAAATGGAAAATTTGTCCTGGTCAAGAAAAATGATCATCAAATCTTTAGTAAAGATGTGGAGGATAATGAAGAAGGTTTTGAAGTCTAGAATAGGAGAGGAGAACTAGCTGGTGGCAGTTGGCTTCTATTTTTTTTTCCTACAAAGCAGGAAACAAGAACTCTTCTCATTAGAATTGTTTAGGATAAAAGAGAAAAGAAGTGGAGGAGAGGAGGGGGAAGAGAAGGAAAGGATTTAGAATACCACTTCTAGAAGAATGACAGAATTGTCTTGCAACAATGAGGCACCAGTTGAGATTAGATAATATGAATCTGTAGTGGACTCAATCAATAGGGCTGTGCAGCTTCTTTTTTGTTTTGTTTTGTTTTTTTTCTTGAAATTCTTTTTTTTTAATTAATTTATTTATGTAACTTTTAACATTCATTTTCACAGAATTTTGGGTTCCAAATTTTCTCCCCCTTTGTCCCCTCCCCCCACCCCAAAACACTGACCATTCTAATTGCCCCTATCACCAATCTGCCCTCTCTTCTATCATCCCTCCCTTCCTTCGTCCCCATCTTCTCTTTTGTCCTGTAGGGCCAGATAACGTTCTATACCCCATTACCTGTATTTCTTATTTCCTAGTAGCAAGAACAGTACTCAATAGTTGTTCCTAAAACTTTGAGTTCCAACTTCTCTTCATCCCTCCCTTCCCACCCATTCCCTTTGGGAAGCAAGCAATTCAATATAGGCCATATCTGTGTAGTTTTGCAAATGACTTCCATATTAGTCATGTTGTGTAAGACTAGTTATATTTCCCTCCATCCTATCCTGCCCCCCATTGCTTCTGTTCTCTCTTTTGATCCTGTCCCTCCCCAAGAGTGACTTCAAATTGCTCCTTCCCCCCACTGCCTTCCCTTCCATCATCCCCCCCAACCTGTTTATCCCCTTCTCCCCCACTTTCCTGTATTGTAAGATAGGTTTTCATACCAAAATAAGTGTGCATTTTATTCCTTCCTTTACTGGAATGTGATGAGAGTAAACTTCATGTTTTTCTCTCACCTCCCTTCTTTTTCCCTCCACTAAAAGATCTTATGCTTGCCTCTTTTATGGGAGATAATTTGCCCCATTCCATTTCCCCCTTTTTCTTCCCAATATATTTCTCTCTCACCGCTTAATTTCATTTTTTTAAGATATGATCCCATCCTATTCAATTCACTCTGTGCTCTCTGTCTCTCTGTGTGTGTGTATGCGTGCATGTGTGTGTGTGTGTGTATAATCCCACCAACTACCCAGATACTGAAAAGTTTCAAGAGTTATAAGTATTGTCTTTCCATGTAGGAATGTAAACAGTTCAACTTTAGTAAGTCCCTTATGACTTCTCTTTGCTGTTTACCTTTTCATGCTTCTCTTCATTCTTGTGTTTGAAGGTCAAATTTTCTTTTCAGCTCTGGTCTTTTCATCAAGAATGCTTGAAAGTCCTCAATTTCATTGAAAGACCATTTTTTCCCCTGAAATATTATACTCAGTTTTGCTGGGTAGGTGATTCTTGGTTTTAGTCCTAGTTCCTTTGACTTCTGGAATATCATATTCCATGCCCTTCTATCCCTTTAATGTAGAAGCTGCTAGGTCTTGTGTTATCCTGATTGTATTCCCACAATACTTGAATTGTTTCTTTCTAGCTGTTTGCAATATTTTCTCCTTGACCAGGGAACTCTGGAATTTGGCCACAATGTTCCTAGGAGTTTCTCTTTTAGGATCTCTTTCCGGTGGTGATGGGTGGATTCTTTCAATATTGATTTTGCCCTCTGGTTCTAGAATCTCAGGGCAGTTTTCCTTAATAATTTCACGAAAGATGCTATCTAGGCTCTTTTTTTGATCATGGCTTTCAGGTAGTCCCATAATTTTAAAATTGTCTCTCCTGGATCTGTTTTCCAGGTCAGTTGTTTTTCCAATGAGATATTTCACATTATCTTCCATTTTTTCATTCTTTTGGTTTTGTTTTGTGATTTCTTGGTTTCTCATAAAGTCATTAGCCTCCATCTGTTCCATTCTAATTTTGAAAGAACTATTTTCTTCATTGAGCTTTTGGACCTCCTTTTCCATTTGGCTAATTCTGCTTTTGAAAGCATTCTTCTCCTCATTGGCTTTTTGAGCCTCTTTTGCCAATTGACAGCCTATTTTTCAAGGTGTTACTTTCTTCAGCATTTTTTTGGGTCTCCTTTAGCAAGCTGTTGACCTGCTTTTCATGCTTTTCTTGCATCTCTCTCATTTCTCTTCCCAGTTTTTCCTCCACCTCTCTCACTTGATTTTCAAAATCCTCTTTGAGCTCTTCCATGGCCTAAGCCCATTGAATATTTATTTTGTCTGTTTGTGATACAGAAGCCTTGACGTTTATGTCTTTCCCAGATGGTAAGCATTGTTCTTCCTCACCCGAAAGGAAGGGAGGAGATATCTGTTCACCAAAAAAGTAACCTTCTATGGTCTTATTTTTTTCCCCTTTTCTGGGCATTTTCCCAGCAGTGACTTGACTTCTGAGCTTCCTCTTCACACCCACCTCACCTCCAGATCTGCCCAGCCAGTGCTTGGGGTCTAAGATTCAAATGCTGCTTCCCAGCCTCAGGGCTTTCAGCAGGGGCAGGGCGCTATTCAGTTGAGATTAAGTTCAGGTGCTCAGGTCCAGGCAGCGCCGCCACTCAGGGCTCAGTTCCCTCAGGTGGTTTATGTGGAGACCTTCAACAATGGATCCGAGCTCCTGCCTGCTTTGGGAGCCCTTGTCTGCTGCCACCTCCGCTGCTTCCTCCTGAGGGGGCCTGAGTTATGGGGACACCCCACTCCCCTCTCAGCCACCCAAAAAGACTCTCTCACTGACCTTTGTCACCTGTGGGTGGAGGGACCTGAGCAGCCGCTGGAGATTCCATCTCTGGAGCCTGCACGGCTCTGCTCCTCTCGGTGCCGGGCGGCCAACGCAGGGCTGGGCTCTGTTCCGGGTCCAGGACACAACAGACCTTTCAGGTCAGTTTTTAAGGGCTCTCTGGAACAGAAATCTCATCCACTCCATTGTTCTGTGGCTTCTGCTGCTCCAGAATTTGTTGGGAGTTCTTCTTTACAGGTAATTTATGGGCTGTGGGTTTGGAGCTAGCATATGTGTATCTTTCTACTCTGCCATCTTGGTTCTTCCCCAGGATGTGCAGCTTCTTATAGCAGTATTCAGAAGTGTTGGGGCAACTAGGTGATGCAGTGGATAGAGCACCAGTGCAGGAGTCAGGAGGACCTGAATTCAAATCTCACCTCAGACACTGGTCACTCACTAATTGTGTGACCTTGGGCAAGTCACTTAACCCCAATTGCCTCATCCTGGGTCATCTCTAGTCATCCTGATGAATATCTGGTCACTGGATTCAGATGACTCTGGAGGAGAAGTGAGGCTGGTGACCTGCACTGCCCTTCCTCACTCAGAACAAAAGACAAGTGCAAGTCATGTCATTATTTCTCTAATGGCATGGTCTTCTTTGGCAACAAAGGATGAACACACACATTCAGAAATGTGTAAGACCAAGTAGAGACATAACTAGTGTGAAGAAACTGGTGCTTTGTGCCATGATATCACCAACCAGAAGGCATGCTGCCTTCCTGAAGTGGTCTGGAGACTGCTGTTTCCTCCTTCCAGGGTCTCATTCCTGGGACCTGAGGATCCAGACAAGATTTTGACTGGCTCAGTGAATGAAAGGACATTTACTAAACTATTAAGCTCTTCCTATGTGCCAGATACTATGCTAAGAGCTGGAGATGGGAATAAAAATAAAAAAAATAAAAAAAAGCAAAAGAGCACCTGAGCTCAAGGATCTTACTTTCTAATAGGAAAGATTAAAAGGAGAAGTGATAGCATGGGAGGGGTATTATGGTCAAAGTTAACACAGAGATAGATGATAAGTAGAGTTGGAAGACAATTGATTCTCATGTACTTTCTAGGAATGGTAGTTTGATCTTCCTGGGGATGGAAAAGGGGAAAGATTGAGGGGATTGGGAGTGGGGTAATACAGGTAGACACTGTTGGAATATGCCCAGGGAGAAACATCAGTTGTGGGTTTGCACTAAGCTAGTCATGGTGAATATTCACCTCTCAGAATCTTGGGAGCTTAGGAAGCTGGATGGATAAAATGTGATTTTCTGGGGGATGTCAATGTCACATCCTTTTCTAGTATGATTATCTGCTTCATCAAACTATCTTCTATGTCACCCCTGCCCCATGAAATTATGCTATGACTTCCCCTTAACCCTAGAATCTTCTGTAGCTCACTAATCCCTCTAGTACAAACTTAGCTTGCCATTTAGAACTCTTCAAAAATCTAGTTTCAGCCTACTTTTTTATTTCATGTGCCTCCCCTCCCCAACCCCATGCACTTTACATTCCAACCACACCAGTCTACTTGCTCGTGTCAGAATTCAGTATTCTATTTCCTGCCTTTGTGACTTGGCCTTTGCTCTCCTCCTTGCATGGAATGTATTTTCTGCTTCCCCTTTACTTCTTAGAATTCCTAGCTTTCTTTGAGTCTCTGCTCAGGTACCTTTTCCTCCAGGAAAACAAACTGACAATCTATTATCACAGTACTTTGGAAAGTGAGAAATAACTCAGTTAAATGCTATTTCCCCATCCAATAATTAACAAGATATGGTATAGCATAATGGATAGAGAACTCAACTCAAAGTCAGAAGACCTGGGTTCAAGTGCCTTCTCTGCTACATATTGGGCTGTGTGAGCTAGTCCTTATCTGGTCAGTATTCTAGCCAAATGAATAACACTACAAGATGCAGAAGAAGGGCTAACCTGAATTGGTAAAGGGAATTCCCCACCCAGGATTTCCCTATACCAGTGAAATCAGAGATTCAGTAGTTATTCCTTCCCTGTAACTAAGTGACTCAGAGTCCCTTCACACCCAGATGCAACTCTTCCTCTGCTACCACTGTTCCCTCTCCCATCCATTTAGCTCATTTACCGACCCTTCCTGAGTCCTTTTCTACTCTGACCTTCTTTTTCATCATTCCCTTGAATCTACCTTCTAACAAGAGCAAACTTTCCTTCATCTTAGACTATTCCTTATGTAAGCCTTCCATGGTTTTCTCAGGAATATACTCTTTTCCTTACTACCATCTCCAGTCAGATGTACCTCCTCTCATGCCTCCCTACTACACTGGACTAGGAGGAGGAATAGGTGTATTTCTGGCTTCTTACTAAGCCTGGCAGGGGAGCTAGGTGGTGTAATGGATAGAGTAACAGATCTGAAGTCCAGAAGACTCAGATTCTTGAGTTCAAATCTGGTCTCAGACACTAACTAGCTGTATGATCCTAGACAAGTCACTTAACCCTGTTTTCCTCTGTTGCTTCAATCTGTAAAATGAGTTGGAGAAGAAAATGGCAAACCATGCCAGTGTCTTTGCCAAGAAAATCCCAAATGGGGGGTCAGACATGACTGAAAATGACCAAACAACAACAAAAACCGATACTCACAGACTCACCTCTTATTAGCATACCTCAGTAATCTCCCCTTCTTGGAGGTTTACTCTCTCCTCTTCCTTCAGCTCAGTTCTTCTAGACAGGCTTGCTCTTCTGTCCAACCCCAACCTTCATACTTGTAGATTTGGCTATTCCATAATTATATACATAGGTTGATTTCCTCAAACACTTTAATCTTTTCATTCTTTCATCTCCTTAATATCCATGAGTTGCAACCACACTCCACCTCAGCCACACCTGGAATGGACATATGTGTTATTGATCTCAGACAATGGTTTTATCCCTCTGATCCAGAATTCTGAACTATTTCTCTCTAAGTTCCTATTCTTCTATCTTGACTTTTAATCACTTCTCCTAAACTCATTCTTTATCTTCATTTCATCTTCTACTCACTTTTTCCCTTTCTATTCTTTACCTCTATCACCCCATCCTAACCTCATTTTCCTTTCTTCTACATCTTGCACAAATATTTAATGAAATCAGTTGAACACCATCTTCTTTTCTCCTTTATCATCAAGTTATTAGGCCTTGCCAAATACTGTCTCTGGGTTAGCCCCTCCACCTACCTTTTATACTTCTAGAGATGTAATTGGGAATTCTCTGACTTAGGGAAAAGTGAGGAGTAGTGAAGGGAGCCAAGCTTGTCTTTGGTGCCCCACCTCTCTTATTCCTCACTCTGTCTTTTTCAGAGGAAGGCTCCTGGTTCCTGAGACTCATCTTTTCTTATTTCTAAAATGAAAGGATTGAATTCAATCATTTCTTTTCTTCTTTTTTTTAGATTAATTAATTTTTAGGTTTCAGCATTCACTTTTATAAGATTTTGAGTTCTAAATTTCCCTCCCTCCCTAAAATGGCATGCAATCTGACATAAGGTTATATATGTATAACCTTATATTTAATGTATATTATAGATCATAATCATTAAACGTATCTGAGTCGGATCATTTCTAAAGCTCTTTCCAATTATGAATGTACCATCTAAAACCCAGTGGATGACCCAGCCTTCTCCTCTCGGTGACTCAGACCTTTCTTTACTCCTAGCTTGATTGATTTAGGGCTTAGATTCTTATTTAAGTCTTACATTCTATTGATGCTTTCGCATTTTATTATCTTTGGCAAGTTACTAAACCCCTTTGTCTTTTAGTTTTCTCTTTGTACACTATTCAAGTTAACATTCAATTATTTCTTTTGAATGGACCCAATTTCAGAGTTTTCATTGAAAACTAAAAAAGAAAAAGAAAGAAAACAGAATGAGCTTCTGGAGTAGCAGCTTCTCCTTGTTTTCTTTGAACCTTGGCAAGACATAGCAGCTCTTTATTCATCTGTGCTCCAAATAGAACTAGAAACAAACCACAGACATTTGGATTGTTCTCCCCAGTCTCCTCCATTTGTTTGTGCTCCAGGCCCTGAGCAGAACTCATTGTGATTTGAATCTCCCTGTTTTATGTACCATGATATAGTGAAAATGAAATCTAAACATTGCAAATAGTCTGCTGGGTTTCAATGTGTGGGATTCAGATCTAGTTTGCCATACTGCATCAAAGACTTGAATTTTCACTCAAGGTCATTCAGCAATGAGCATAACTCCTTCTTTCCAGGTTGAGAATAGGTATTTAAAATTTCAACCAGACTGAGGCTTATGTCTCAAACTTAGACTTCCAGAAAGCTATATATCCACAGGTTTATCAATGAGAAGAACTGTCTACACCAAAAGAGATTAGTGCATGGAGTCAGAATGATGTGATATAATATCAATAATATGTTAATGTAATATAATATGACACATGACATTATGTGCCATATGATGACATGCAACAACATGTGTCAACATACACAACAATGTGCCTTGACATGATGTGACCTGTGGCTGTGGTGATATGTGGTTGCATACAATATGAAATGTGGCAACATATGACATTGCATTGATTATCTACAATGACATGTGGTGATGTGATATCATGACATGTGACATAACATGAAATGTGATGGTCTACCTGACCAAATAAAATATAGATGAATAATGGAATCAGAATACAGGTTATTAGCAAAAGCACTGAGCATGAAGCCAGAAAGATGGCATGCAATATGACAAGACATGTAAATGACATGACATGCGATGGCATGTGATGATGTGTGATATGACATCAGTTGAGGAATGCTCAGTAGGATGAAGTGATTTATCCATAATCGCACAGGAAGTGCCCAGAATCATATTCCATGTGATGTAATACAAAAAGACTCAGTCTGGGAAGTCAGAAAACTCAAGGTTGACAGAGCTGTAATTAGCTGTTCTTGTGCCTGGGACAAGCACTACTAAATACGCCTTGGGAAAAATAAAAATTCTTTTTGAGGAAGGGGAAAACTGTGGAAAGAGACCTTTGATCTCAGGGCACAAGGTATATGAAGAGACTTGACACAAGGTCCCACAGGAATGGGGGGGGGGGAGAGTGGGGGGGATGAGAGAGAAAAAGAAAGAGAGACCAATAGATAGACAAAGACCCACAGAGAAAGAGAGACAGAGACTCTGGAATGCAGGGAGGAGTTCATCTGTGATAGGATTATCACTTTGATAGCTTTGTGGAAGTCAGAGATAATTTGGAGATACTGGAGAAGGAATATTTTCAAGACCAATTATGAGGCTATTTCAATAATTTAGGTGAGAGATGATCAGATGCTGAATTATTATGGGGGGTCATATGAGCAGTGAAAAGGGGACAATCATAAGGGATACAGACACTAGGATTTGGCGATTGATTAGATATGGAGGTGCTAGAGAATGAAGTCAAGGACGGCTTCAGGGTTAGGTTGTGAATCTTGGTGACTGGAAAGTATCCATGACAGACAAGAAAGTTAAGACGATGAAGTTGTCTTGGGGAAAAAATAATGACTTCTTATTTGGACTTATTAAATTCAAGATGCCTAGGAATCTATCTGAGGCAGCTAGGTGGCACAGTGCATAGAGTACTGGGCCTGGAGTCAGAAAGACTCATCTTCCTGAGTTCAAAGCCAGCTTCATATACTTCCTATCTATGTGACCCTGGGCAAGTCACTTAATCTGGTTTACCTCAATTCTTTATCTGCGAAATGATCTGGAGAAGAGAAAGGCAAACCATTCCAGTATCTTTGCCAAGAAAACCCCAAATGAGGTCACAGAGTCAGACACAACTGAAACAACTGAACAATAAACAATAACAATGACAGAAATCCAATTTGAAATGTACAAAAGGCATTTGATAATGTGAGACTGGAGCTCTGGGGAGAAGTTAAGGTTGGATAGAAGCAATGCTAGGATGGAAGACAGGGTTGGATCTAGGAGTCATCAGTACAGATATGATAATTGACCAAATAAGAGATGATAAAATTGCAGAGAGATCAGCTGGAGAGAGAAAAGAGTGTCCAGTACAAAGGCTTGAGGTGCTTCAAAAGTTTAGAGAGTAAGATATAGATGATGATCCAGTAAAGGAGATGAAAAAGAAGTGATCAAAAAGATAGAAGAAACAAGAGAAAGCAACATCACTAATATCCAGAGAAGAGATGGTATGCAGGAGGATAAAACAGTGGTGTTAAGAAAGATGAGGATTGAGAATGGACCAGTTGATTTGGTAATAAAGAGATCATTGGTCACTTTGGAGACAGCAGTTTCAGTTAAATGATGAAGGTCAGAAGCCAGATTGCAAGAAGATGAAAAGTGAGAGGTGAGAGAACAGGGACAACGAGTGAAGACATTTGGTTGTGAAAGGGAGAAGAGCCATAGGATAATAGCTTGAGGGTATGGTACTGTCAAGAGATGCTTTATCTAATTAATAATGTATGTGTGTATGTATGTATGTATGTATGTATGTATGTATGTATGTATGTATGTATGTGGAAGACCTGGGAATGTTTGTAGATGTCAGGGAAAAGATTAAAGATGAGAGAAAGGGAGAGTGTGATGTTTGCAGGCGCAATATGCTAGAGGGGATGAGATCAAGGGCAGATAAAGAGAGGTTGGTTTTGGCAAGGAGAAGAACTATAATTGGAGACTACAGCAAAGAAGGAAATAGTGAGGGGTGTGTCAAGAGGATTTGAAATGCTGAAAAAGGAAAACAGGGAGCTCACAGTGAATGGTTTCTGTTTTATCAGTAGACTATGAGGTGAGATCTGTGGAGACATAAAAGGTTTGTTAGAATGCTTGAGGAGAAAAGACAAAGTTTGGAACATCTCCTGTGGAAAATACCATAGAGACTCAAATGTCAAACAGTAAAACCGTTGTCTTGTAGCAATGAGCAACCAGTTGAGGTGAAATACCAATTTGTAGTGGATATATCAGTCCAGTTGGGTGACACCCTCTAGCACCATCTCACAGCATATGAGTTTCAGTGAAGGAGGCTGATAATAGGGGTTATTCAGGGTAGGAGTTTTGCAGGCATGAGCTATGATTGGGTACAGGGCTGCAGGATCACGGAGTAGAAGACAGTATGAAATTGAATGTCTCCTTGGGTCCAGTTGCTCCTTCTTTGTCTCTTTTCTTCGGCTTTTCTTCTCTTACCCCTCCTTCTTCCTTCTTCCATATTTTCCCTTTCCTAGCACCTTAGTAAATATTTGTTCAACTTAATTGAATACATTTTGAAAAAAGAAGAAAGCACAAAGGCACTTGGAGACTGGCACCAGCCAGTATCCTTAGTGCCTCTAGGTGACTGGATCAGTGAAGGATCCAGCTAGGTATGACAACCTGGAAATATGAGAAAGGGGGCAGAAGAAGGTCATGATCAAGAAAGCACTTGGTATCATGCACTGGTAACATACTGAGCTTACAGTACTGATCTCAAAAGGTGTAGGACTTGTAGGGAATCCCACCTCAGCTACTTGCAACCTTCCTCAAGTCACTAAACTGCTATGAACTTCAATTTCATAATCTTTAAAGTGAGAGTGAGGGACTAAATGACCTCTGAGATTCCTTCCAACTTGAAATCTTTGTTCCTAATCAACTCTCTAGGCATTACAAAGATGGAAGAGAGGGCCCTCCCAAAGGGTGGAAAAGGCTAATCTTGTGAGCTAACCTCATCTTGACAGTACATTCCACTCAATGAGCATTAACTAAATTTCTTTTGATTATCATTTTTTAGTGGAAAGGAAGCCGAACCTTTAGTTTGCATATGAGCCAGACATATATTAGGAGTTGGGATGGCAATTTGGCTAAATCGTTGAAATACTGAAAAAATTCAAACTTTCTGTTAAAATGAGATTGGTAGCACAATCATATTGTGACTCTCTTCTGCCGTTCTTCCCATATTTCCAGGCTGTTGTACCCAGCTGTGTCCTTTACCGATCAGGGTACCTAGAAGCACTAAGGGCACTGGCTATGTCCAGTTCCTTTTGGAGAAGAAGACTCTGAAGCTGAAAATGGGGGTCCCTATCCTCTTTGGCTTTTTGAATTTAGATTGGCCTGTGCATTGGTCAGAGGGAATCCCTGTAGAGATTGCAAAGCCAGAACTAGGGAATTTGAATTCTGGACTGAATAAAGCATCGGTATATTATGAATCATAGAAAATGGTATGCACAGTGCATGGTCAGAATCCTGTAAAAAGCACACTTTTCTGGTTTAAGAAAGAAAACACACTGAAACACATAAGAGAAAAATAATGTCTATTTCTGGTGAGGAAACAGGATTATTTGATAATCTTTGTAATCTAGAAGACGTAAAAGGTAGAGTAACTGTCACCTCCTGAAAGTGGGGGCATATTTTAATTGGTAGGTACAGTTTTAAGATAAATCACTTTATCCTATCTGCGTTCTAATGCAAACTTGGAAGAAGTATTGTTGAGCTTTGCCCAGCTTGTGTTGTGAGAAGTTTTGGCATCTCACTTTGTAATTACTGTCTTATGGCATCTGTCCATGAATATCACAGTGATGCTGTCTTACAGAACAAGCAATTGTTTAAAGAGGAGAAAAGAACAATGCAACTGATCATTCCTCATTTTCTTGACTTTTTCTCTTTCTTTTTCTGTTTGTTTATATCCCTAAGGGAAGTAAACAAGAAGTACAGAATCATGAATACAAAGCATGTAGGCCGTTGAATGCCTCTGCCTAGTTTTTTACTGTAACTTTTGTGTATGTGGTCCTATATAGTAATAAATGTGTATATTTTTCTCTCTCTGTAAAGCTGAATTTAAGTAATTTAAATTCCCATATCCCTTGTGTATCCAATATACATTTTTCCTAAAAAGATGTAGTTGTTAGAGATCATTCTTTGGTGGGACTTTTTCAAGAAAGGGACAGAAATGATGCTTTGAGTCACTGGCTCTGGTTACAACCGTCGCCTCATGAAATATTAAAAAGAGACTGTGCCAAGCAAACTCTTTCAAGAAGTCGACTTGCCAGGGCCACCAGGAGTTGGGTTATGACCTCTATAATGATGTCCTCCAGCAAGGAGGAGACTCCATGAACTGGACTGTGGTGATCTGATACTGTCCTTTGTATCCCCAGCTTTGGAAATTAATACTCTACTAGTTGTTGTACTGATTTTTTTAAACAGTCTTAATGCCATTAACTTTTACTCTTCATTTCCTTGTAAATTCCATTTAGTCAAAATATCAAATAAGCATGGATTTAGCCTGGTCGAATCTCTAGTTGTCTTCAAAACTCAGCCCAAGTACCACCGCAGACAGAGCATCCACCCTCATTCCCACAACTGCCAGGGCCTCTCCCAGAAATTGCATTGTATATATTTTTCTATGCACATGTTCTTTTCCTCCGATAGAATGCAAGCGTCTTGAAAGTAAGGCCTCTTCCTTTTTGTCTTTTTACCTTCCATGCCTAGCACAGTATCTGGTATATTGTAGGTGCTTGAAAAGCGCTTACTGAATTGAATTATTGAATGGCAATTTCCACCAACATTGAGCAAGGACAAATGTCTGTAGCCCAGCCACTGGATGAGGAGATGGTTCTAAGCATATTATGCACGCTGCATGCTATAGTTCTGTATCTTATCTGCCACATCATACATATCTGGCTCTAAACGTTTTGGATGAGTTCCACCATTGCTTTGTGCCTTCAGTTTTCCTTTACTGAATGGGAATAATGATACTTATTCAGTAAATTATACAGAAATGAAAAATTCCCTCTACATATGCAAAAAATTATCACGACCATATTCCTGTGGAATTTTTTAATGGTGATGCCAGGAACATCATTATCCTTGGAGAAGGAAAAAAGAAAGCATGTTTCAATTGTCAGGTACACAGTGCTTGAAGCATTTTAAAGTAAATTTTACATATACTTTAAGGGGAAGGAGAAAAGTTCATGCCTAGGACTTTAGGGCCAGTGTGGTAGAATGGAAAAGGCGTTACCCCTGCAGGCAACTGACCTTGTGACTTAGTGGCTAAAGTTTTATACTGGGAGTCAGGAATACCTAGATTTGAATCCTGCCTTGGACACCCTGGGCATACCACGGTGCAGTGGAAAGAATCCTGCTCAGCTCTGATTCATATCCAAACGGTACTCCTTGCTGCCTGTGTGACTGAGAAATTCTCTCTGGGTTTCATCTGTAAAATGAAGGCACTGAAATAGATTGTCCCTCAGGTCCCTTCCAATTTTAATTCTATTCCAATGATTACCTTTGTGAGCCTCAGTTTCCCCTCCTCTAAAGTGGAGAGAGTAATGCTCTGCCCCACATGGCGGCTATTATGATCAAATGAAATGATGAATGTAGAGTGATTTGCAAACCTTCAAACATTACGTAAATTCCAGTTATTTTTAATAGTCTCTGCTCTGATATTTCGCAGATGTGTAACTGGTACTCCACTGGCTACAGAAGAACTCTGAGCCTCAGTTTGCTCAACTATAAAATAAGATCACTGCAATAGTTGTGCTCTCTATCTCACAGAGCAGTAATGAAGAGAAGTACTTTGCAACCCTTCAATTTGCTACTATCCTCACATGAGTTTTTATTATCAAACATAAAATGCCCTCCTTAAAGCAGAAAAAAAATAATTTCTTATCCCCATTGTTTAGTACTTCCCTTCATAATTTGTGATGAATCATAGGTAGCAGTTTTCTTTCCCTTGGGAATCTGGAGCTCTTTGTTTACAGATAATTTATCGTGATTATTTTCTCAGTAAAACCACGCTAGGAGTATTTTGATGGTGATGATGGGTAAAGTGATTAAAATAACTTGTGTTATTAGTTCTGCATTCAGATACAGTGATATATAGTGATAAGATTATCCACAAGATAAGCAAGCCAACATTAACCTACTATATCCATGTATGTATCTGTATATATTTACGTATGCATATATACGCATGAGTGTGTAATTCAATATACTATAAACATTTACTTTTCAGCTAAAGTTATTTCAACTGATCCTTCATAAAACCATTATTGTTATCTGCTTTTAGACAACCAATATGAATGGAGGAAGTTGGAAAATGGAGTAGGACAATGAGATGGGAAACAGTAGATTGCTACTCTGTGACTTTGTAATCAGTTTCTTCTTCCTCTACTCATCGTCTGACAGGACAGATAATAAATGATTCTTGGATCATCACCAGAACAAGAAAATTCCTACACCACCATTGAAATTCTTTTCATTGCTGATTTTCAACAGGGCAACTTAAGTTACTTTATTCAGACATAAGTCTGATAGGCAGCAGCTGGATCCAGTGAGAGGCTCATCCACGCACCAGCAACTCTCCTATTTGATTGAAAGTAACTCATGGAAAAAAGGGAAAAGAAAACACATTTGTGGAGACAGAAATTGAGAAGAGTGAAACCCAATATGTTAGTTAGGTCTCACTTAAAAGGAAAAGGTCAGTATGTTTTATACATCCCTTTCACTCCTAAAGGAGGATGGAAATACCCAAAGGAAGAAATGATCCCAATTCTGGAACAACAGCAAGCATGAGAGTCAGTATGGTATGATACAAGACTAATCTCAGAGTCTGAGAATCTTAAACTTCATCTGACTTCTTGCAAATACTAGTCATGTGACCCTGTGCAGATCACAGCCTTTCAGTGTCCATAGGCAGCTCTCTAAGACTCTAGTTCTTTCATTTCATGCTCCAAGGAGGATGCCCATCTATACTTGAAAAAGGGAAGGATGAAAAATTCATGGACATCTCTATGGAAGTAGAAGTGGAACAAACCTTGGTAGGCAGTGGGTTTTCCCATTTCCAGAGGTCTTCAAAGTCTTCAATTCAAAGCTAGATGGCAATCGTTAGGTAGTTTTAGACAGATTTTTTGTTCAGCTACAAGTTGAGCTAGATGACATCTAAACTTCCATTCTAGCTCTAGGAATCTATAATTTGATAAAACCTCTTAATGTCAAGGCATGTGTTGGAGAAGAAAGAGAATTAGATTTTGAGTCAGAAGACATGAGCTGGAATCTCTGCCCTCCCATTGACTACTTGTAGACCCTTAGGAAAATAGACTGGAATAGTACAAGGAACAGTCTCTGAAGACAGAGGATCTACATTAAACATATTTCCTCTAGTGTTTACTAGGACATCTAGGTGGCACAGTGAAAAGATTACTGGGCCTGAAGTCAGGAAGATTCATCTTCCTGAATTCAAATTGGGTCTCAAATACTTACCAGCTGTATGACCCTTGGCAAGTCACTTAAATACTCTTTGCCTCAGTTTCCTTATCTATAAAATGAGCTGGAGAAGGAAAGGGCAAAGTACTCCAGTATCTTTGCTAAGAAAACCCTAAATGAGGTCATGAAGAGTCGGACAGGACTGGACAAAAATGCTTTCTACTTGTGTGACCTTGGGCAAATCACTTTTCCTCCCTGGGTCTCAGTTTCCTCAGTTATAAAATGCAATTACTCAGCACTTTTACCATCAATCATATAGTAAGACTTTTGAAATCTATATTATATTTTATTTCATGCAACTCAGATATACAAGCACACATGTACATATAAGTTTCCATTAAATTAGAAGCAAATAAAGGTCACAGTGCCTACTGTAGGACATTCTCTGTGACAGATAAGTATATTTTGATGCTCAGATGGATGCACAATCTTATCAAAGTTGAGATTCTCTCTGCCCGGAGAGATTGCCACAGCTCTTGTTTCTCTTTTTCTCTAAAGGCTGCATAGAAGATCTATACTCCCTTTAACTTTTTCCAAATACCAGTGCATTTGGCTAGCCATCTGTTATCCCTTACTTGCTGAATATCTGACCTATCTTCTTGTCTTTGTTTGTTGTCATTGAACTTGTGTGTAAGCATCATTGGTGCTACAAATAATCTGTTTACAATCACCATATAATTTTCCACTGACCTTTGTATGGTCTAAATTTTTTTTTCTTCTGAGATTCTGTGATCCCATAATTTCTAAACACTTTGCCCATGGGAATAGTATTTTAAAAGATGACTCTTTTCTAAGGCTATGGGGCAGTTGTGATTGTTGAAAGCATTGCACAACTACTTCAGTATGATCCAGCTCTATCTAGGGGTGTAGCAGTAGGTAGAAAGCACTGGTTCTAAAGTCTGGAAGACAAGATTTTGAGTACTGCCCCCATTTACTTGCTCTGTGACCCTGGAGAAGTCACTTTATGTCTCTCGGCCTCTATTTCCTCATTTGTAAAATGGAGATAATAAAGACACCCACTTCCCAAGTTTATTGTGAGGACCAAATCAAATAATATTTGTAAAGCACTTATCACAGTATCTGGCACATAGCTGGCACTGAGGAAATGTTTCTTTCCTTCCTTTCTCCTTCCCTCCTTCCTTCTCTGTCTTCCTTTCGTGTGTTTGTGTGAAAGAGGGAGAGAAACTATATCACATTATCAAATCCTATCAAGCTTTCATAGCATCCATTAAAACTTCTTTATCTTTGTCAAAAAACCTGCCATCTAGCTATGACTTCCTTCATGTGGCATGTAAATAGTGGATTTTTGAAACCCAAATGTAAGGCTACCAGCTGAAAATAAAGATTATTCTGACAAATCAAAGTCTTTTTCAAAATAAGTTGTTCTTGATATCTTTTATACTGACATTGCCTAACTCCTTCCCTTTATTCAGGAGCGTGCTGGAGCCAGCTCAGGCCAGCTCACATGAGGCCATTATTCAATTTTCAGTGTGAGAGTTTACCTCTTAGAAATAAAGAAAGCTACAGATGGAGGCTTGGTTTGTTGATTGTCTAGACTTCAGAGATTAAGGGAGGAGCTAGTTGTTCAACATTTATCAGAATGCCACTGTCTATATTTTTCCTCTTTGCTTGTCTCAGAGAGCCATTCCATTTAATAAAGATTTTTAAAAGAGAAAAATAGGAAGAAAAAATATTCAGCAAAATATACCAGTACATTAACAAATCTAAAAATCTATGTGGCATTACAGAGCTGTGTACCTTCTGTTTCTGCAGATCTCTTCTTAGGAGTCATTCTTGCAGCAAGGAGTACCGTTTGGATATGAATCAGAGTTGAGCAGGATTCTTTCCACTGCACCATGGCATGCCAAGGTGTCCGAGGCAGGATTCAATTGTTTTGCGGTTGGTCTTCATGTTGCCATTATTGTCATATGTTATTGGCTTGACTCTGCTTGCTTCACTTTACTTTGTTCATGTAAGTCTTTCCAGGCTTCTGTGTATTTATTATATTTGTCATTTCTTATGGCACAGTAACATTCCCAAACATTCGCATATCAGAACCTGTTTGACCAATCTCCAGACAATATGGATGATCTGGTCTTAATATAGCTTTATTGATTCTTGGTATTTCCTTATTCTTTTTCTAGGTGTTTATTAACCATCCTTTAAATACTTTAGAATTTTTCCAGAAATCTAAGTCAAATTCAGTGGAGTCCATTTTGAACATTGTCCTGTCTTACCTTTCTTTGAACATCAGTATGTGATTTGCCTTTATCCAATCCTGCAATGCCACTCGTATCTATATTAACATTGGTTCTATCATGTATTTGATCCTCATTTTTTACCAACAGAACTTTGAAAAGCAAGCAAAATTACTCTTGGCTATCTTCATCATTCTTCTCAAGCTTCAACTCATTCTAAGCTTTCACAATCCCAACACTACTCCTTCAGGCACATTTTTGTATTCCTGCTCTGTTATTTTCTCTTGGTTCCACCTATGTATGGAAATTTAAAATTATTGGGTGAATTCCATGTGCCTCTATATCAGTCTCTTTAGACAACATTCCTTTTTTTTCCCTCATTGAAATAGTTTTTCTTTGACTCTATTTGTATACTTCACTTGACAGTTTCCTATCCCTCCTGTGCTGAGAGATTTTGTCTCATGGGATCTGTCTATTCCTTTTTTGAACCTTTTGAAATCTATTCCCAAATACATGATGCATGCTAAATTATGCAGATGAAGTACTGAGGTCCTCTTTCACCAGTTCTGCCCATCTTTTCCCAAAGTTCCCATCATTTCCACTTCAGCAGCCAAGTCTTCCTTAGTGAGAACTGGGTCCAGAATGACAGTTTCCCTCATTGTTCCCTACATCCTTTGAAAGTTAAAATTACCATTAAGGCAAACAAATTATTGACTCCTGGGCTTTTAGCAAAGAAGCAACTCCTGAAAATGTCCAAGTAATTGATGTTCCCCATAATTCTTATATCTTGCCACCATGATAGACTTGTGATCTGTTTTCTTAACTTTTCATTTATTTCTTAGTGATCTGTAGTATACAACAAAGACAATTCTCATTTGGTTTCTTTTTCCACGGATCTCACTGAAATCCAGTTTCCATACTGATTCCCCTTGTTCATTTTTTTTTACTGCAGAATGCTATTTGGTCTTCATTGGGGCTCATTACAATTTTGTCAATGCAGTCCTGGACTAAAGTTGTGTTCGTCAAATAGATGATGGATTTTTTTCAATATATGTATCAATTCAAACAATATCTATTTATAATTCACTTATTTAAGCTACAATTATGCACTTAAATTCCAGATCTCAATTTATTTTCACTTAATGTCCCTGATTTCTCCCGGCGGATATATTGTGATAATCAATACATTATGAGATTTATAATTTGAAAAACAGGAGTTTTGTCAGTGCCCTGCATATCATTCTGGTTCTTGGGTTGTATATTATTACACAACATTATAGCACAATATTCTCTCTCTAATCAAGCTATGGTCAATGCAGCTTGTCAATGGCTATTTAGGGAAAGTGAGCCATCACCAGTATCTACCCATCTTTATTACTTATGGCTCTCATGTTCCAAATAACAAAGAGAGAGACTGATTTCCAGTGCTTCCTGGAACCAATAAATGACCAGTTGGTACAAAGATAAAATTCAATTAAAATGTCATTTTGTGGCTTTTTTATGAAAGAAATGTCTGCTTGTGAATATCTTGCTTCTCATTGAGAATAACAGCATCTCGATAAAAAAAAAGTATGGCAGAGAAGTTCAGAGGGCATGTGAGCCTGATGTCACATTAAGATGCTAAATAGTCATTTCCAGTAAAGATTAATTCCTGGAAGGGAAAACACGAAGAAAGGGCTCTGTGATCTAGTCTGGGACCCAATTCCCTGTGGTAGCTTAGAAATTATACACTTGTGCCCACTAAAAGTTATTTCTTCAGATCTTATACATAGGATTACGGACCAGGTAGGAATTAGAAGGAGGTTCTAGGAAGGAGTGATACACAGAGGATGCTGTATGGGTATTGAAAGCCACAAACAATACGCGATTCATTCCATTTATTAATGCCCCATTTCCCCTTCAGGCAAATCATTTCACTAGCATATGATAATAAAGGGTTTCAGTCAGACAAAGTGGACACATTGTTGGACAGGTGCCATGGTCTCAGAAATAAATGTGTGGCTTTCTCTGTTAAGTTTTCTCAGAAGGGGACCTGGAGAAGGAACACAGATTTCCATCAGTACCAGATTATCTGAAGAAAACTTCAGACGTTTTTGATATGGGCCTCCCAAAGAGAAAAGGTTACTTTGGAAGGATAGGGAAGGTGAGATTGATGGGGTGGCAACAAAGGGAGAGGGTCATTCGGCTAAACAGGAAATACTGATGGGATATCCCCTACAGAGAACATGAAGTGAAAAGCTTCATCGTCTCACCCCTTTTGCCATGTTTATTTTTTTTAATCAACTCTACTTCTCAGAAGTTAAAGATTAAAAAAGATGTGAAATCATGTATTCTATAAGGCAAGGGGAGCCTGTTGGAATGAGATCTCATTTTCTCACACACTGAGCCAGAAAACTTACACATATTTAACTAATCAGAGTAAAGATTTTTTTTTTAGTAATGGTATTAATCACTTCTCTCAGTTTCTGTTGAAGGGGGCTAAACAATGAAACTGGAGGAAAATCATCTTGCTACAGTGAATGCCCAAATGACTAAGAACTGAGAGGCAATGTGGAGTATTAGATAGAGAGGTGGCCTTGGAGTCATGAAATTCTACTTGGGTTTAAGTCCTGTCACTAATAAATACTGGCTAGTTGTCCCTGGGGAAGTAATTTAACCTCTAAGTGGCCTAAATAATTCTCTAAGGCAATAAATTGCTCAAAGGGTGCCAGTCTGCATTGGTGGAGGGAGTTTTTTCATCTGGGAGTTCCCTATACTAATGAAATCACAGATCCAGTCCCTGTCCCTATCTCTTTCCCTATTCCTATCCTTATCACTATCCCTATCCAAGAGTTTGTAACCTATCAAATGACAGTATCCTCCACTTGAAGATGGGTGGCTGATTGTTGCGGGGTGAAAATGGAAAACAAGAGTCATCTGTTTCAACTCTTACCATGGGTAATAAAGGCTATATTACTAAAAATAAAATAAAAATAGATGAAGATAAGCAGCCAGATTCTTGCATTATTGCTTTGTGAATTCCCATATCCAATATCAATTTGGCTGCTTCTCCCTTTATGTTGTCCCTTTTTTGTAAGATTTTATGACTTTAATCTCTTTGGAAATAGAACAACAATAAAAGAGCAGGGTATTTCAGCTGTTGGTGTGTGTGTGTGTGTGTGTGTGTGTGTGTGTGTGTGTGTGTGTGTGTGTGTGTGTGTGTGTTTTAATAGTCTCGAGAGATTCCTATGGGAATCTTTGGGCAGCAAGGTGGCATAGTGGAGAGAGTACTGGCCCTAAAGTCAGAAGGACAAGAAAGAAAGAAAGAAAGAAAGAAAGAAAGAAAGAAAGAAAGAAAGAAAGAAAGAAAGAAAGAAAGAAAGAAAGAAAGAAAGAAAGAAAGAAAGAAAGAAAGAAAGAAAGAAGGAAAGAAGGAAGGAAGGAAGGAAGGAAGGAAGGAAGGAAGAAAGAAAGAAAGAAAGAAAGAAAGAAAGAAAGAAAGAAAGAAAGAAAGAAAGAAAGAAAGAAGGAAAGAAGGAAAGAAGGAAAGAAGGAAGGGAGGGAGGGAGGGAGGGAGGAAGGAAGGAAGGAAGGAAGGAAAGAAGGAAAGAAAGAAGGAAAGAAAGAAAGAAAGAAAGAAAGAAGAAGAAAAAGGATATAACCACTTTTTCTGCCGTATTTTCATAACTTTGGGATTATGAAAAAACAATGTCAGTGAGTGTTGGCTTCCTACTAAACTAATTTTATGGTACATGAGATGGAAAGCTTCAGATAGAACAACTGCTATATGTATAAGATCTTTCATATACACCTAATTCCACAGCCATACATATACCATCTAGAAGTCTGCCAGTCTTTCCTCAAAAGGAAGATATATTAGCCTTTGATCCCCATGATTTTCAGTTTCCTACCTTCTTGACCTGGATGAAAGTGGGAATGTGCAGGTTCACCCTTGACTATTCTCACATTTGGTCCACATATCTAACCTATTGCCAAGTTTTCGTGTTTCTATTTTCCCATATCTCCCCAGTCTCCACTCATGTGATCAATGTCCTTTTGCAAGCCCTAGTTCCCTCAGACATGGAATATAGACTTTTGGTTGGTCTCCCTGCTTCAAGTGTCTCCCTACTCCATTTTTCACTCTGCTGCCAAAGATGGTATCCCTTCTTTTAATTCAGTAAATTCCAGTGTCTCCCTATGCCCTCCAGGATCAAACATAAAATCCTCTGTTTTTTACAGCCCTTCACAGCCCAGCTCCCTTCTACTTTTTCAGTCTTCTTATACTTTGTGGTTATTTGTGTCGAGTAGTCATGTCTGACTCTTTGTAACCCCATTTGGGATATTCTTGGCAAAGATATCAAACTATTTTGCCATTTCCTTCTCCTGCTCATTTTACAGATGAGGAAAGTGAGGCAAACATGGTTAAGTGACCTGTTCAGGGTCTCACAGCTAGTAAATGTTTCAGGCTGCATTTGAACTCAGGTCCTTCTGACTCCAGGGCTGGCACTCTATCCATGGTGCCACCTAGCTGCCCCTCTTACACTTTACTCCCCTCTATGTATACTACAATCCACAGACATTGGATTTACTGTTGACTCTTCCCTATGACTAGAGTACTCACCCTCCTCATCTTTGTCTTGGCAACCTTGACTTTCTTCAAGACTCAGCTCAAACCCCATCATCTCTAGGAAGTTTTTTCTGATCCGTCTCCTTGCCTCCCACACTCATTGCCTTCCCCTCTGAGATTACATCCCATTTACCCTGTCTATATCTTGAATACACATTGTTGTTTGCATGTGGTCTCTCCCATTTGAGTGTGAGCTCCTAGAGGTCAGGACCATGTTTTCCCCTTTCCTTGAATCCTACTATTTAGCACATGACCCAGTGCTTAATTAACACTAACTGACTATTTCAGCCCACTGTCAACCATCCTGCACCACCTCTTCATGGTTCATTGGATATTTCTTAATTTCATATCTTTCAAGACTAGATGACTCATATTGTTGAAAAAGTAGGCCCTAATTTCATGAAGAAATTTAGAATCATTAAAAGAACTTTGTAGTTTCCCAAAGGCAATCCAGTCTATGTTCTTTCTCCTGTTTAATTCTATGCCCAAATCTTTGTCCACTTTCAGGGTCTATTCAAAATCTATTTGTGGTATAACATCTACAGGATGCTTCCCCACCTGCATTTCATGGTATAGATAATAAATATTCTTTTTCTATTTATTGTTTTCCTCTTTGGATAGTTAGAACTCTTTGGAATGATTGTGGAGGGCCTGCAATGTTCCAGTGCTTGATACAATCAGCATGGTGCCTTCTGCAAACAGGGACATCCTGAGGACCTCACCACCTATTAAGAATCCCCTTCCAATTAGGACTCAGCTCTTGGCATCCTATGTGATGGCCATGAACACCTTTGGTGACATATTTCTACCTACTGATACTAATAATGAGAAGTTATCTGTTTCAAAATGATACTCTTTCCTGCCCAAGATCTTCCTGGAATTAATACTATTCTACCCTCCTCCTGGTGTGATATTTGGAGTCACTTTTTCAGATTAACAAGCAAGAATGTAGGGGAGGAACATGATGGATATTTTTAACTGAAGTGTGGTTTACATCAGATACATTTAATAAATTAATATGCTGAAGATATAGTTCCCCCTAAAAACTTGTTAAAGCAAATTCTTCTATGAAATGAAACTAGAGAGGAAGACCTGGCAATGGAATTACCCAAGACAAATTTCATTTCCTAATCTGTGTATGTCTATTCAAAAGTCTTCAATGGCTTCCCATTGTCTACCAAGCAAAGTTAAAACTCCTAAGCCTGGCATTCAGGATCCTCCATACTCTTATACCAACCCACTTTTCCAGCTCGAATTCATGCTTCTCAACCCCATCTCCACTCTGCTACAGCCAAAATGATCTACCTCTTAACCCTACTCTGACTTCTCCATCTTGATTTCTTTGCTCATCTAGCTTCCCATATTTGTAATGGCTTTTCTCCTCTTCTTTTTGCCTGATGATCTCCTACCCCTTCTTTTAAATCCAACAAGAAACATTTAAAGTATTTTGGAGAAAGTGGATTGCATCTAGAAGATCTGAACTTGAACTTGATTCTGACACTTGCTATCTGGGAAGTTTTGCCTTCTTTGACCCTCTGTTACTTCCCCTATAAGATGAAGAGGTTTAATTAAATGCTCTTACTCTATGATCTTAAATCCTGCCTCCTCCATGAAGCCTTCTCTGATTTCCCTTCCCCCAGTTAGCTATAATTTTCAATCTCAGTCCTCATAAAACAATATTAACGATAATGATTATAATAGTACTACTACAATTATTAATAATGGCGGTAGTAAAGATAATGATGATGATGATGCCTGTTTGTTATACTGGATGACAGCTGGCTTCAAAGTCAGGAAATCCTGAGTTCAAGTCCTGCCTCTACACATACTGGCTGTGTGACTTAACCTCTTCATGCTCCAGGCAATTCTTCTGAGAGAAACTAACTGTGAGACCAAAGGCAAGTCTCTTAACCTGTCAGAGCCCCAGGCAACTCCCGAGACTACAAATTATAAATGGATTGTCCATCTGTACCCGTGGAGTAAATTGTTTTATCAGGAATTTCCTACACTGATGAAATCTCAGGACAAAAAAAAGGGGGAGAAAAAAAATCATACTTTCCTAAACACAAATTAGATTAGATTAAATAGATAATCCATATTTTCAGCCCTTTTTAAAATCTCCTTTTAAAGAAGAATACAGGAAGAATACAGTTCCAAAGATATCACATCTCTAATGTTGTAGTTTTGAGAAGGCAGATGCATTGGATGCTCACTGATCAAAACAGACCAACATTCTTTTGTGCTTGTGAGAAATAGCTTCAGGAGCAGCAGCAAACTAAAAGAATAAAGATGTTTATATATCAAGGGGCAAAAAAACCCCATATTATCAGTGGGAAAAACAGATGACCACTATTCTCAGGAGTCAGGCTTAACATGGCTCAGCTTGGCTGGCTTAGCTCATGCCTAAGACAGTAGGACCTCAGGACTCTGAAACTGTTACTTTGTGAAACAAGCAGAAGCGTATCGATCCAAAGAGCAGGTCAAAGACGCATTCCCACACCATTTGTTGCTGTAAAATATTGCTACGTAGAGAGCTAGAAAACTCCAGGGGAACTGAACTGAAGTGAAAGCATGGGGGGGAAACTGACTATAAGCTAGTAGATACTGAAACAGATGCATAACATAGCATGGATATTAGTGGTATTACCACCCTGGTTCAAACCCTCATCATGTCTCACCTGGATGGTTACAACAACCTCTTAATTGCTCCCAAACAGCAGAATTCAGTAGAAAGCATTCTATATTTGGAGTTAGAGGACTTGAACTCAATCCTACAACTTACTCCTGGGTGAGCTTCGGAAAGTCACAACCTCTCTGGGCTTCAGTTTCCTTTTCTACTAAGGGAGTTAAATTAGGTGACCTCTAAAATCTCTTCTAATTCTAAATCTCTGATTCTATGATCTTTACCAGTGAAGGTACAAAAACCTCCTTTTCTCCTCACTAGAATCCTTCCTCCACAGAGCAGCCAGAGATTTCCATAAACCACTGATATCCTCTCTCTCTCTCTCCCTCCCTCTCTCCTCCTCCCTCCCTCCCTCCTTCTCTCTCTCTCTCTCTCTCTCTCTCTCTCTCTCTCTCTCTCTCTCTCTCTCTCTCTCTCTCTCTCACACACACACACACATACACACACACACACATTCATGTTTCTATTATTCAATAAATTCCAGCCAGCTCCTTAAAACTTCCAAGAGCAAATAAAGGTTCCTCTGTTTGCCCTTTAAATATCTTCACAAATTAGCCACAAACTACCTTTCCAGCCTTATTACACATGACGCCTCTTTACACAATTTGCTGCCACGTTGGCTTCCTTTCTCTTCCTCATTCATGGCATCTCATTTCTTGTCTCTGTGGCTTTGAATACCTCCAATGCCATGAATACTCTCCTTTGTTTCTTCCATCTCTTAGAATTTCTAGTTTCCTTCAAGAGAATCTCAGGTACCACCTTTCACACAAATTTTCTTTCTGTTACCCTAGCTGCTACTGAATGCCTTCCTTCTCAAAATTGCCTTGTATTTATTTTCTATGAATTTTTAATATAGCTACTATAAGTGCTTTACATAAGTATTTGCATGAATGTTGTCACTGCTGCTGGAATGTAAGCTCCATGAAAACAGGAACTGTTTCATTTTTGTCTGTGTATCTCCAATGTCTAGCAGAAAATCTAGTACACAAAAGATATTTAATAAATGCTTATTACTTGACTGAACTACTGATTGATTAATACATGACACAGTGGATAAAGTGTGAGATTTAGAACCAGGACCTGGGTTCAGATCTAGTCTTCTGAATTCAACATCTGTGTGACCATTAGTAAGATACTTACCCTCTACCAGCAACATTTCCTCATTCATAAGAAGGGATAATAATGACAATAATAATAGTCCCTGCCCACACAGGTTTATTGTGAGGTTCAAATAGGGTAATAGAAATAAAGTGCCTTGGGATCTTCAATAATGAACTCTAAATACCAGTTGCTATCACTGTCAACTATCTATTTAGCTTTTTCATTATTCATGATCCCAATCTCAAACTAGGTCAGGCAATAAAAGTCAGGAACATATTTGAATATTTGAAGAACACTCATAAGAATGAAAATACATATAAATTTCATAATACACATCAATGATTTCCAGTGGATAGTTATTGTTTTGGCTAATTAAAATTAGTTCAGGAACTGGATCATCCTGTTTGGAAACCTGTCTATCCCAAAGACATCCCAAATGGTAACAGTGACCCCAAGTGTATCATTCATTACTCATGCATGAGGAAGACTCGAACAGAAATTCTTCTTTCTTTTTAGTTCCATTTTGATTAAGACAAGCTGACCCCTAAGCAAGACAGAGGCTCTTTATTACATAATTCTCAAATCCATGTGTGGCCAAGTCAAACAAGTCAGCTAGGAAGAGACTTTACAGTCTAAACTAGCTGCAGGGAATTAATTACTCAGGCCATTCTCCTCTCCAGTCTAAGCTTCCATTGTTTCAGCTTTGGGGGTGCCCCACCCATTGCATGGGACTTGTCAAAAAACAAAGAAACAAAAATCTGCTTTAGATTCTGAAAGGGGGAGAAAAAAAAGAAAATTGAGCAGTTTGGTTCTTGTCTATCTTATCAGCCTTCATAACCAACTAACAGGAAACTTTTCTGATTTCAACCTTCAGTCCTATTGAAGTAATAAATAGACAAAATGTTTTATTGAAGCTTTCTTGACTTGACTAATGGGAATAGATTAAAATAGCAGTATAAATACTCTGAGTAGACACACCCATATGTATATATACATACCTGTATACATATATGCATGCATGCATACATACATACATACATACGTACATATGTACATACGTACATACACTACCTAAGCAGCTAGATGGCATAGGGAAAGGAGCACTGGGCCTGGAGTAAAAAAGACCTGCATTCAAATCCAGCTTGAGACAATTACTAACTGTGTGACCCTGGGCAAGTCACTTAATCACATGTGCCTCAACTTCTTCATCTATAAAATGAGCTAGAGAAGGAAATGACAAACCACTCCAGTATTTTTGCCAAGAAAACCCCAAATAGAGTCAGACGGGACTGAAAAGGACCAAAGAGCAAAACAGTTGAGGAAATTCATCAGAGTCAAACATTTTGCTGCATTTTCACTATTCATAATAATTTCTATTTTTTAAAAAGATAGAAAATTTCAATGACTTTAATACCTTAATTATCAAGACAAAACTCAATGCTTCAGTACTTCATAATTGCAGTAGCATTATATAGTAGAAAGGGCATTGGTCATGGCATCAAAAAACTTTGGTTTGAATCCTAGTTTCAGAACTCTTTCGCTGTAGGATCTTGGGAAAATCACTGGCATTTACAACAGTCTCCTTGCCATAGTCCCACTTCTACAAACATCTCCACTCCATTGAAAACTTGGACTCCATCCCTGGATCCCTCTTGCTACCACACCACTGTCACTCCCTGCAGGGTCCTTGCATACTTTCAGATGGGTATCTTGTCCCCCTTCTCCCCAACTCTGACTGTAACTCTGACTCCCATTTCCAGATCCCCTTCATTTGTTTTTCTTTTGAGAATCTAAGCACCTGAAGGGTAGAAGCTAGCTTGTTTGTTCATTTTTTTAAATTTAATTTTTATTTTATTTCTATCCCCAGTGTTTTGTATAGTGCCTGACACAACATTGAAAGAGAAACAATGGGTAAGGACTGAAAAAAAGCAACTTTTGGCTCAAAGTAAGGAAAAGCTTATGAATAGTCAAGGCTAAACAAAACAGAATGGACTCCTTCAGAAGGTGGTTTTTCCCTCCTCATTTAACGTCTTTGAGCAAAAGCTGGATGACTTTTTTGTAAGAACAAAAAGAGATTCTTGTTCAAGGATCAGCTGTATGTCCTAGTTGGCTTCAAAGGTCTCTCCTAACATGAGATTGTCATTCTAGCTGATCTTCTGATGATGAGGCTCTGTGAACTTATCTCAAATAGTCCTCAGACAGCCTGCATCTACTCTATCCTAGCTCTCATATCTGAAACCTTTTCAGCTTGGCTGATACCCCAAATTTGGATTTGACTAGCTCACTATTTGATAGACCAGAATTATCTCTATGCCATGATGAGAGGTCAGATGAGGACTTAAATGGAGGAGAGAGGTCCATTAGAAAGAAAGAAATTCCACAATCAAATTTTTAAACATGAAATAAAACTCAGAAGTCATTTAGTTTGATTCAATTCAAAATGACCTAAAGAGGTACCCTTGTCAATCTCATGATTACTACTCATATCAAGGCACCTTATATCTGTTTGTATTGTGGGTGGGTGTGTTTGTCCTTTGTTGCCAAAGAAGACCATGGCATCAGAGAAATAATGACATGACTTGCACTTGACTTTGTTTTGAGTGAGGGAGGGCTGTGCAGGTCACCAGCCTTACTTCTCCTCCAGAGCCATCTGAATCCAGCAACCAGATATTCATCAGGATGACTGGAGATGACCCAGGATGAGGCAGTTGAGGTTAGGTGACTTGCTCAAGGTCACACAGCTAGTGAGTGTCAATTGTCTAAGATGAGATTTGAACTCAGGTCTTCCTGACTCCTGCACTGGTGCTCTATCCACTGCACCACCTAGCTGCCCCTGTATTGTGGATAACAGTAGCATAATGACCTGCCACTTTACTCAGGGCAGAGCAAAAGATAGGCCCCAAAGTCATGCTGATTGGCTTGAGCAGGTGGTATTCCTTTGATAAGAATCCAGGACTCCCTTATTATCCTACCAACCTTCAGATCTGACAGAGTCCAGAAGGGAAAAAGTATAACTTGCCTCTAGCACTCAGTAGGGAGTATTTGAGCAGACCTAGATCTTAAAAAAAACAAAAACAAAACAAAACAAAAATGAGGGTCAACTAGAATATCATTAGTAGCACTTGAACTCATTAAAATGGAAGATGTCAGCAAGGCTTTACAAATCGGCCTATCTGAGGTCTCAGCTTTCTATTGGCTTTCCTACTGTCCTCTTGGTGTTTCTATCTTCTTCCTGGTGGGCAACAGAGCAGAAGGCAGTGAATTCCTGGCCAACTTCTCCTAGAAGACAAAAAAGCAAGAGTATCCTGGGTTTTCATATTTTCTATGGGCAGCAGTCAGTAAAAATGCTATGTTCTTTACTTCATGAGCAGTAGAGCTATGACCAGCAGTTCACCTGTCTTTCCTTCCTTCTGTCTCTGTCTCTCTATCTCTATCCTTCCCTCCCTCCCTCTTCCTCCTCCTCCTCTTCCTTTTCCTTCTCTTTCTTTCTCTGTCCCCCTATCTCTCTCTCTCTTCTCTCTCTCTCTCTCTCTCTCTCTCTCTCTCTCTCTCTCTCTGTCTCTCTCTCTTTCTTTCTCTCTCTCTCTCTCTCTCTCTCTCTCTCTCTCTCACCCATCAGCTCAAACCTCACCTTCTCCAAGAGACCTTTCCCAATCCCTAGACTCCACTTCCCTTCTGACAGTGGGGGAGACAACATGCAAATTAAGTATAGTACAAATGAAAATATTTTCAGAAGGGAAGTGGACATGCTTATATCTTAAGGGTTACTTATGCCTTAGGAAGTTTATCTTGGCAAATGTATGGAGTAGAGATATTGGACATCAAAATATTATTCTATTTCTAAAACCACTTAAAAGTTCTACAGTAATTGAAAGAGATCCCATATCATGTGAAATTTCTGTTATTGGCGATGTGAGTTAACCAACTTTAAAAAGAACTCACTCTTTTTTTTTTACAAGTCTCTTTGGGAAAATTTGCAGGAAATGGTGCTCTTCCATAAACAAATCTTGGCATGCTTCCCTGATTAAAATTGTTACCATATTGTGATAAACTTCTGGTAGTTATGTTAATCAAATTGTAAGAAAACATTCTTCCCTAAAAGGAAATTTTTCATTTCACCAGCCTGAAAATACAAACTCACTATTTTAAAGTATTGAACCAAACTGAAACATCAGGCCTGGTTGATAATCAAGTACAGATAAATCAGTTCTGGTCCCCAAGCTCTGGAGGCCATCACCTCCAGCAGACACTGTTAATATTAAAATCCTCCGTGGCACCTGCTGAACATGGTTGCTTTTGTATGTTTCCAATTTCTTTGTCAGTTTGCCAAGTGTTTTCAAATGAGTCCCCTGGGAAACTGACCTATCAGTAATTTTTTTTCCCCCTGCATTTTCTCAGGCTGATAGGAGACCAGTCCTTTGATCATGCTAACTGAAGGTTGCTGTCCTCAGTTGGCTAAGGACAGTAGGGCCTTATGCTTGTGCAGCTAGGCAGATCCCTGTGCCAGCATTGTGTATTTTTATGCCCTACATAAAGACACAAGGTGAAATCATGATGTACAGAGAAGAATGTTTCCGGAGAGGATCAGAATGTTATTAGGATTTTAAATTAGACCAACCCATTCTCAATTTAATATTTGGGGTCACTTTTAGTTTCATTTTTCATGCTTTATTTTTCTCCAGGTAAATCTCATTTTTTCAAAAGAAGATGATAATTATAATTACACGTTAGAGTCTGGAACATTTTGTTTCCAGGGTCTGAAGAAAAATCTGATAATATCTAGCAGTCATCACTTGCAGTGAACAAAGAACAAAAGTATCTTTCTTCTGGTTTGTTCCTGGGAGAGGTAGTAAGAGCAAACAGGTTCTCTAGAGGTGCCATTCAGTAAGATGGAGAAAATCATTAAGTGAACATGGATTTCTCACCAGGAAGTTAAAGAGAGAAAAAACTCTCTTCCTCTGGGGCAGAGTTGGATTTCTTTCTTTCTTTCTTTTTTTAAATTTCAGATGGTAAGAGGGCACCACTAATTAACTGAGATGAAGGTAAAACTTGGCAGCCCATGTCAATGTTTCATGTACTTGTTTTCTCCCAGGCAAAGAAATATGTTAGCTTAATGGATCTCTAGTCTAACTTAATCAAAGTTATATATGTTCTTAATTTGTTGAATTGTTCCTCTTGTAAAGAAAGCCCTTATACTCAAAGCAAATTAAATTATATAAAACTTAAAAATCAGTTAAATACATGTTTTTGATACTTGAGGACAGATTTTTTTTTTTAATCTAATTGGGCACTTTCTTCTCTAGTACAGACCACAACTTCTCTGTGTCTTCTCAATCTGTGTCATTTTTGAGTGTTTTGTTTTGGGGTTTTTGTTTGTTTTGTCTTTAAATTGCTAGGGCTTATCACAGTGCCTAGCATATATATAGTGGTAGGTATTTAATAATTGTGTGTTTCAGAGAAAACTGGGAAGAACCATATGAATTGAAGTGAGCAATATGAATTGAATTGAAAGATTTCTGTACTTTGATCATTGCAGTGACAACCCACAATTCCAGAGACTGGGAGATGAAGCTTATCATCCATCCCCTGACTGAGAAGCAATAGTTTTAAAATGTAGAATGAGACATACATTCTGAACATGATTAATGTGGAAATTTGCTTTACTTAATTATTCATATTTGTTATAGGATATTCTTTTCCATTTGCTCATTTTTGGGGGTAAGGAGGTAGATGAGAGTCAAAATAAATGCTTGTACACTAAAAATTTAAATTAGATTTCAAAAATAATAATTATGTGTTGGAGTAGATGGTTTGGGTTGTCCACGTCCTGTGAATTATCCATAAAGGATCAACTCATCCACCCACCATGATGGAGACTTCTTTCTAGTATATTGAGGGTACCAGCACAGTGTTCAGACTGTCCATCTGCTATCTATCACTTTCAATAAATGATTGGTCAATTTCCCTTTCTTTAGTAGCAACCTAAAATTTTCTGCTGCTACTGCATGCCATGTTGGTGGGTTCTTGAAGATTATGTTAGAGACATATGAGCTCCAACAGCTCCTGACAGAGCTGGAAAGAGTTCACGTACATTGCACTTCAAAAAAAAAAATCGCTGTTCATAAACCAACCCACCTACTTGCAAAGATGCTTGGCACCAGAAGACTGGCCACTCAGGAGTAAATTTGTTTTACCCATTGTGGCTATTAGGTGGAGTCATAAATAGAGTGCTATCTTTGAAATTAAGAAACTCTGAGTTCAAATGTTTCCTTAGATAGTTATTAGGTATATGACCCTGGACGAATCAATTAACTTCTCTCAGCTTCAGTTTCTTATTCTGTAAAACTAGAATAATAACACCATCTACTTTACAAGGTTGTCTTGAAGATCACATGAGATGAAGTGTAAAATACTTTCCAAGTTTTAAACTAATACTAACTAATATTATTATCATGAAATAGATTTATAATTAGATCAATACTGCCTACTTAAATGGAACAGTTCTGACAAATAAAAAAGGCTCCTTCATTCCAGAGAGTGCTTGTCATTTTGGTATTTCTAGCCCTACTGTCCTGTATATAGAAGGAATTAAATTTTACTAAACTAAATTTTATTTAATTAAATGAATTGAAATATATATGTAAAAGGAAACTCCTAAACCCTTGTCAAATGCTCAAGATGGTAACTCCTCAAAAACAATGCAAAGCTATACAAGCTTACATACACACAGATATAAACTTGAAAGTTCATACTGAATTCATATTAGAATTATGTTTTACATTTATGACACACCTCTATGTTCTTTTTTGCTGTTGTTCATTGGGAAAAATCCCTAATTTCAATTGATTTCAAATGTATGGTGCACAACAATCACCATGGAAAATGAGACAGGGCATCAATAGGACTAGAGAAAGATTGTGAGGGACCATCTCAGGCTTTGTGAAAGAAAGAAAAAAAGAAAAGAAGGAAGGAAGGAAGGAAGGAAGGAAGGAAGGAAGGAAGGAAGGAAGGAAGGAAGGAAGGAAGGAAGGAAGGGAAAGGAACATTCGTTGGACCCTTACTGCTACTTATTAATCCTTTTACTCTAAGATTCCTATTGACCTCCTAACTTATTTCCCATTGTGACTCTTCCAAATATTTTTCAGTGTCATTAAGCCTCCATGCACTCTCATTCCCCACATTTACAGAGATGACAACCTTCTACTTCACTGAGCTAGAAGGAACTCGCTCGATTATCTTCCTCTATTTCTCAAAACATTTTAACAATGTCATGTATTTTTCATTGTTCCCTCCCGACTAAGCTGGTGAGGTATACCTACCTGTTCCTTGCCAAAATTCATCATTCTGCTTCAGGGAGGCAGACAACCTGATGTAGACAAGAGGGCTGAAAACCTGTGTTTGAATTCCATCTCCACCACTTAATACCTCAGTGACCTCATGGGAATATCTCTTTATTTCCATAACTCTCAGCTGCCTCATCTGTAAAATAAAAGGACTGGACAAAATATTCTCTAGAACCCCTTCCAATCTCAAATCCTATAATCATGTGCATAACCGTTCCTTTTTCTTCTGACACTGTCAATCTATCATTCCCACTGATGACTTCCTGTCTAGGTACAAACAAGTTCATCTTTCCCCAAAATTTTTAAAGGATGTCCTTGAACCTTGTGCCAGCTCCAGTTCTGTCTAGAAATTTCTTGGGAGGGAACAATGCCTCTACTCTCTTCTACCTCTTCACAATTCAGTTTCTGTCTTTATCAGTATCCTGAAACTGCTCTTTCAAAGTTCCAAGTCACTGAATTCAGTAACTTTTTTCAATAATCATCTTTCTTGACATCTTTGCACCATTTGGCATGATTAATCATTCTCCGCCTGGATAATCATTCTGCTGGTTTCCTCCTGTTTTTCTAAATACTCTTCTATCTCCTTTGTTTCCTTATCCTCCTCTTTCTGACCCCATAAGTGAGTATTCTTCAAAGTTCTGGGGACTATCCTTGACTTTGATGGGCAAATCAGGGGATCATACATAGATTTAAGCAGAATTTCATAAACTCTTGCATCCTCTGATTGTGAATAAGATGAATTTGGGAGTGGTAGAATGGCATAAGAGTAGTCAATGATGGATAGATGCCCATTTGAATGGAATCCCCAACTGGAGTGCTTCAAACATATGTCCATTGGATCTGTGATATCCAATATCATTATCAATACCTTAGACTAAGACATGAATGACATGCTTATCAAATTTCCAAATGATATGATGATAAAGTGTTCAATGACAGACGCCAGATCCCAAAGAAATCTTGACATGCTAAAATAATGGGCTGAATCAAATAAAGTGAAATTTAAGAGTATTAATTAAAGTTTTGCACTGGGTTTAAAAAGTAATTTCACAAATATTCAATGGCTAGGCAAGTGTTTCTATAAAAAGATCTGGGGATTGTAATGGTCCAAATATGTTTAATCAACTGTGTGATATGAAAGCCACAGAAGCTCATGCCATCCTAGACTACATTAAGAAAGGTATAATATTCAGACTGAGGGATATAACAGCTCTTTTATATCCTGCCTGGTTCAGGCTTCATTTGCAATGTTGTGTTCTGTCCTGTGATCACATTTTAGCAAATATATATATAAGCTGGAGCATGTCCAGAAGAGGACAATAATGATAATGAGAGAGTTGGCAATGATGACATACAAGGATTATCTGGAAATGTTTGCCCACAGAAGAGAAGATTTAGGGGGCACAGTCAAGTATTTGAACGCCTATCCTATGGAAGAGGGGTTAAATTTATTTTTCTTGGTTACAGAAGGCAATAGCTTGGAGCAATGGAAATAAATTGGTGATAAGATTTAATTTAAGAGAAAAAATCCTAATACTTAGAGTTATCCAGAAGTGGAATTGGCTACCTCCAGAAGTAGTGAGCTTTTCTACCACTGGCCATCCTTAAATAATTGTTGTTCAACTACCTCTTGGGGATAGCATAGAAGCAATTCTTGGACAGGTCTGGGTTGGACTAGATGGCCTTTGTGGCCCCTTCAAGCTCTTGGATTCTGTGGTTTGTCCTTGTCTGTCTGAGCTTCTCTCCATAGACTTGTGCCTTTGGAAATCTTATCTCCTTTTAATGTTTTAGTTACCATGTCTATGTAGATAATATCCAAACTGATTTTTCCATCTATAACCTTTTTCAGAGCTCCAAACCTCTGCATCTTTAACTCTCTAATATCTCTCCCCAGGCATATTACCAAAATGTTAAATTCAGCATGTCCAAGACTGAGATGATTTTTTTCCCATAAAACCTTCAGCACAATTTAACTTCATTATTTGTGCCAGCAACTCCACCATTCTATCCAATCTCACATGTTCAAAACGTTGGGTAATATTTTTTACTCTACTTTCTCCATCATCTTGTATACCCTCTCATTTGCTGAGTGATTTGATTCTACCTTCCCTAAATTTTCCAATCCATTCTCTCTGCTTCATACCGAATATGTTGACTCTTGTAGAAGCCTTTAATATGACTTCATAGAGACCTTCACTACCAAAGTAATATGCCCCTTTCCATTACTTCCATAGAAAGGTACCTTCTACTCTCTTCCTCTCTGATCCATCCTTCAGAATGCTATTAAATTTACTTTCCTTATCCATTTATCTAGTTATCTCATTTCTCTGCTCAAAACTCCTCTGTAGCTCCCTACTCTCTATTAAATAAAATTTAATCTCTTTTACCAGGCTTTCCAGGGCCACTAAAATCCAGCAGCATTCTACTTTTCCATTCATCTCATATTACTCCTCACTACTAACGATATAGGCTGCATCAAACTGGGATGCTCAACATCTCCAAACATGCTTTATGTTTCTCGGTCTCTCTACAGTTGCTCACATTATTCCTTATGCCTCAGTCTCCCTCTTTCTGGTTGAGTACCTCCCTTCCTTAAATTCAACTCAAATGATACTTGCTCCAGTGAAGTTTTCTGATCTTCTTTCATCTCTTGGACCTCAAATAGAATTTTTTCTTGCATCTCTTTGATATTTATATCTATAATACATTATATATATATACATATATGTGTATATATATATGCATATACATGTATGTGTGTGTGTGATAGACATATATTTTCATCCATGTAGGGAAATCTTGGCAAGGGATTTTCTCTATTTCTTTGAAGTTCTTGGCATAATACAGAATATATAACTTTGTAATATCATTATTTGTGCCTACGTCAGGTTCTTTTACATGACTAGGAGCTCCATGAGGACAGGCATTGTGTCTTATGTGTAGATATGCATAGTATGCCATGAGTGACATTACTACTGACCCTTGCCCTAGAAAGAAGTGGAAAATCAGTGGTAATATGGACTGATTCAACTTACATGCAGTTTAGCTAAATTTAATATCTTGCCCATAGTAGGTACTTGGCACAAAATGTTTAAATGAATTAAATTGAATTGAATAACATGCAGGCAGAAAGCTTTTGCCAAAAGTATCAGGAGAACATAGGAAACGCCCAGTCTAAATCACATACAGGTCATTTGAGATATAAACATGGAAGATTACTGCCATGATCTGCTTACAAATTTGAAGGTCTTTGGTGGTAGATACTGCATGGATATAAATAGTTAGAGAGGAGGACACTCAAAATCCATTAGGTAGATATAAACCAGGTAATCTAAGGAGGAGAAAATGAAGAAAAACAGGGATATCAAATCAAATAAGGTATTCCTGAGTCAGTTACACATGGGTAGTGGGCTACAACAATCAAGGCAGTCCCATGGCAGTCCCAAGGGGTGACTACTGTTAGATTATTAACTAATTATTAATATATCATTAATATTAATTAATTATTAATAAAAAGTCATATATTTAGAGTGAGAAGGGACCTCTGGGGTCCCTGAGGGGCTCTTGGATTTGACAGAGAAGGAAACTGAGGCCCAGGTCCTCTGACTCCAAGTTCAGTGCTAATTCCACTGTTCTAGCTCTCAATAAGTCTCTTGCTATTCTTTCTGGGCAGAAAGTTTGTAAAACTTAAAGTTCCTTTTGACTCGAACTCTATCGCAATAAATTAATTTGTCTAAGGTCTTCAATCATCATCATCATCATCATGAAGTCATATGACATAGTGACTAGAGGGAGGGCCTTGGTATTAGCAGGACCTGGATTCTGAGACTTAGTCATGGTAGGACTAGAGTAAAGTCCTTTAACTTCCTGAACTTTAGTTTCCTCATCTGTTAAAAAAAAAAGCACAATAATACCTATAGTTCCCACCTTACCTTGTTATTGTAAATCTCAAATGAGATAATACATGTAAATTACACTGTAACCTTTAAAGCCCATAGGTCCCATATGAACTGGACTAGATAGCCTCTGAGATTCTATAAATATCAATTATACTTATAATTCTAAGTTTTATAAGGTACTTTCTTTACTGTGGGGTGTTATAGTGGAAATATAATATTCTGCAATAATATAATAATTCTACTAACATTAGTAGGAAATCCAGGAATCATATATCATCTCAACTTGATTACGCAGAGGACAGAAAAGTGAAAAATAACCTAGATTTAAATCTTAGCCTTTTGGGACCTTGGGAGAGTGATTTCATTTCTCTGGAGTTTTGTTTCCTCTTCCACAAAATGAGGAAAGTAGATGACAAGACCTCTAAGACCCCCTCACATCTAATTCCTAAGTACAATTATTCCAATTTTACAGAACCTGAAACTGAGTCTCAGAGAGAATAATGTAACTACTGACCTTTAAATAACCATCCCTCCCTGAGAGGCCTTCAAAGTTAAGTGCCTTCAGTTTGGAACATTTATCTCCCTTGAATTTTTCCAGTGCTTCATGGAAACCCTGCTTTCTCAGATTCCAGATATAGTACTATATTTCAGTGACACCCTCTCTGATTATGGTAGTAGCCACAAAGGGATTAACTTACAGAAATATTTCCAAAATTCCTTCCTTGTTTTGATACAGCTAGTATTTACACAAAGGAGGAGAGATAAGAAATAAAAAAAATTCAGCCTTACTTGCTTATATTATCACAACAATGATGCTAATGATTCTTCCCATTAAAGATAAGGTTAGCTCACCCACCCTATCTATCCACCCTCCACCCTATGCCCCATACATGAAGTACTCTTCCCAGGATCTACTAAAGCCATAGAGGAGAGTAGAAATTTTGTGGGGTGGCTCATTCAAGAGACCCCACCAGACCAGAAAAATATTAGCCAATACTGCCTAGCTTAGGTAGGCATACTTAATTAAAGCAAGTCCAAAGCTACAAAGCTCTAAATTAATAACAAACTCCTCCAACCCTGGCCTGACCTCCCATTGCCTCCCCCTCCGCACCACCCACTTCCTCCATCCCTTTTTAACGCCTGACCTTATTGGATTGCTTGCTAAAATTATTCCCACTATAAGCTTCTAAATTAATATTAACCACCCTTTTTAGCCTAAGATATGAATAAAAATGATGCTTAGACATCAGGACATGCTTAATTTAACTCAACACAATGAATTTTATCAAGTTTCTAGTATGGAAAAGGTGCCTATTCCAAAAGTAGGGACAGAGTTTCCCTAGGAGGCTGCAGATCAGGGTGAACACATTTTGTGGGCCTTCCTCTAACATGTTTGTAGAGGTGAAATCAGGTCTAATAATCAAACAAGGAAACAAAAAAAACCACATAGATAAAAAGATGATGATGATGATGAAGATAGATAGATAGATAAACTTCAAAAGCAACCTTGAATGGAGAAGAAAACCCAAAAGAACAGTAGTTTGCCTGAAGATTATCTGCAAAAGGGTGAATTTAGAGTTAATCGTTGTCTTAATTCAGGAGGAGAGGTACAGGTTATTGAGTAGTTGTATGTTGATGGGCACTGGGCCCTGTTCTTCTCTCTTCCCCCAGACTGACTGATGACTAACTTAGTCCTTGAAGGTTTCAGGAGTAAGAGGTTGACTGAGGAAGGACCGCTACAGGGGATCCTGTGGATAGTGTTCCAATGGAAAGGAAGATGATCTCAGGTGCCTCCTCCATGACTGTGGCTAGTCTGGGGGTAGTAATTGACTAGTCCATTTATACTTTCCATTGGAGTATCTGATGAGAGGTAGAGAGGGAGTAGTACCAGTAATAGCAATAGAAATGGTAAAAGAAGTATCCTCTTTGTAATGAGGGCTTGATAGCTCTGCTGTAGTATCACCACATAAGAAGGATTTAATTCTAAAAACCTCTGGATCTTTCCTTTGTCACCACTGTATTCTTGTTTTTATTATACTTTTCTCTGTTACACTTCTCTCCCTTTCCAGGCTATTATCAGTCAATAAACATTTATTAAGCACTTATTATGTGCCAGGCATTGAGCTAAGAACAGAGAATGAGTTGGATATTCCTAGAGGTATTCAAGAAGAGGTTAATTGATCAAATCAGGTCAGTAAGCATTTATTAAGTGCTTAGTATGTGCCAGGCTCTGTGCTAAGGATTAGTGGGCCTAGAGGTAGGAAGACCTGAGTAGGAATATGACTTCAGATGCTTAGTGTGACCCTGGGAAAGTTATTTAGCCTCTGCTTTTGCTCAGTTTCCTCATCTGCAAAATGAGGATAATAAGAGCACTAACTGCCCAGGCTCACTGTAATAATTGTAAAGTGTTTTGGACAGGGCCTGGAACATAATGCTACATAAAATCAGATACCACCACTATTTTTGTTGTTGAAGTTATTGTTAGTAAAAGCAAAGAAAGAGAAATCATCCCTGACCTCAAGAAGCTCACAGTCTAATGGGGAATATAAAGGGCATATGTACAAACTAAAAGCCAGATAAACTGGAGATCATCTCAAGGGGATGGTATTAGCATAGAGGCAGAATGAGAAAGGCTTCTTATAGAAGTTGGAATTTTAGCAGATACTTGGAAGGAAACCAGGAGGCAAAAGTGAGGAGAGAGAATTCCGGGTATGAAGGATCACCAAGTGAAAATGGGCGCAGGCCAGATTACAATGATTCATTCTCAGGTAGGAATTGGTATTGCTGAAGTTACTTTCAATTCTAATTTTCTATGATATGACCTATTACTGCATTCCATATCATTATGTAATTCTAGCACAGTCCATGCTCCATTTTTCATCCATTTCTTCCTATTTATAAATTTTAAGGAGAGAGGGAGCCTCCCTTTCTCTCCTCAGAATTTTGTTACCCTTCTTTATTGGCCCCAGTAATATCTCCAACCCCGCTAAATTAAGAAGCCTCGGGGGAGATCAATAACCCTTGTCAGAGAAGCTAAACTGAGGCTCAAAACTCCCCTTCATGGCCTAGGAGATTAACTCCCAATTAGCTACAAATTCCACAGGAATCTTACTTCTCCCAGTAGGATGAATTAGAACCAGTTCCGAGTCCAGGCTCCTTAATTCTGATTCAGCCAGACCCAGCTAAGAATCCTGCAAAAACACTCCAGACTTCCTTGGTTGGAGGACAGGGTGTTCAATTCCCTCTGAGGCCCCCATTGTGTTCCCAATTTTACCCAAACGATGAAAGGAGAAACAAAGGGAGGAACAAGAAAAAAAATAGAGGAAAGGGGAGGGAAAAGGAGGGGAGAAGAACAAAGGAGCAGGACAAAGGAGGAAGGGGAAGGGAGGGAAGAAAAAAGGGAGAAAAAGACAGAGAAAGAGAGATTATGGTAGTCAAATTTAGAGTCCTAAAGTACTCTAAAGCCTCAGACTGAAATCAATATCTGTTTTCAATGTGACCCCTTCCAAATGGCCTCTCTGACCAGATCTTTTAATGAAAAGGATATTCATATACCTCAATAATACACTATTATTAATTGCTATAAGTAAAACTATGCTGTTTGTCCTAATCAATGATCAGATCTAACACTTAATTATTTGAAACCACTGAAATATAGGATCAATTCTTTATCTTGGCATTTTTATAGCCTGAAACTGATTTACTCTCACTGGTGGCAATCTATGGCTTATTGCTCTATTTCATTCACATCAAGGATGCTTGCCTATTAAATACTGGAGAATAGGTGCAGACAGTTTAAGTCCATGGATTAAGGTTTCAAGGTTTGTTTTTTTTTTCTTATCAAAAATCCTAAATACTGCAGAGGCTTTTAAAACAATCAGCTTAGTTAATGAAAAATACAAACCTGATGCTCCATTTTCCACATCACAGTATACTTTTTTAAATGATATCCTGTCTGCATGCAAATAGCCACTTATCCATTTTTTCCAAGGGAAGGAAAGGAAAGGAGTTGAACAGAATAATGACATGCATTTCTACAACTGTATAATCCCAAGGACTGGTGAAAAATTGTTTTAAATTGTGGTCTTTTTTTTTTTTAACTGGGAATATAATATGGTATTGTGTGAGAGAAAACTGCTTGTGTTCTAGCTTTGACATTTAAGGAGTTGTGTAACTATGTATATGCCCCTTTATCTCTCTGAGCCTTAGTTTCCTCATTTATAAATTTTAAATAATGATATCTGAACTGTTTCTCTCAAAGGATTATTGTAAGAAAAGTGAAGTTTGTTATTCTTGTTTCTGAGTCTGGTATGCCGGGTTCATATTGTATCCAATGCAATGAAAGTGTGGTTTCATGATGAATTATATGTATCAAAATCTCACAAATACAATACCACATACTGTAAAAACAAGTGATCATACTTTAACTAAGCAAGTTAACACATGTAAAGTGCTTTATTAACCTTAAGGAGATATATAAATACTGTTTAGCATTATGATTACAGCAAAAGAAGTACATCTTACTCATCCAAAATTTTGAACCATGTATGAAGTTGTCTTAAGATGTATTGTCTAAGCCAATGAAGTTATTTTACATTGTCCCAGTTAATTTGCACACCATTGTAGCTCCACAGGCAAGGCACTATTTCTATAGTGTCTTTACCAGAATAACTTAATTGGTTAGAGGTGACTTTCTAGCATGGTAGGGTGAGTAGTACAATGATCTTGAAGCTGATATATCTCAGTTCTAGTCTTAGGTCATAGACTTACTAGCTGTATGAACCTAAACAAGTCACTTAAGCTCCTTTAGCCTTAGTTTCCTCAGCAGGAAAATGGAGATACCACAAGACTGTTGTGAAAAATCACCTTGGAAATCTTAAAGTGCAAAAGACTAGAAGTTATTGTTATTATTATAACTATTATAATGAGCTCAGAGTCAAAGGTGCCTCTTTATTACAGGAGACAATAATTCCCATCTTTGCTGTGGTCACAATGCTGAGCCATTGGATTCATTTGTTAATTTAGCATTTACTTTTTCCAACAATATTGTAGCCACTGTGAGGAATACCAGAGACATGGTTCCACCTCAAGGACATCCCAGGCTTTTGTGTAGATAAGACCAACACACATGAAAATACCTACAGAGTAATTAACTGCTAAATTGCATGGGGTTGACCATAGATACAACAGAAAAGAAAAGAAAGGCATGGAAAGATGTGTAGGAGAGGAGTTGAAGAAGGCTTCATAAAGGAAAAGGGGCTTCTAGGGAGAAGGAAGGATACTGCTGGATAAGGAATGAATTGGCAGAAGACAGCGATGTCTAGTTACTCTAGAACTCAGCTCAACATGAAAAGAATTACTGGTAGCTATATACACATAATAAAGGTGGGTATCTAGGACAAAAATTTGAGATGATTAAGATGGAAGTTGATGCTTTTGAAGTGGCCTCTACTTGTGAGTGAGAGGTTCCTTCACCTTTGTCCCCTAATATGCCAATTCATTGGAATGGGTAACCAAAAAGAATAGTAGGCCCGGAAGAAAATCATCAACGGATCTCAGATCCACACAACCCTTGGTGGCTTGACAAATTTTGATCAGCCCCTAAAACAATTTTGAATAGACATAGTTTCACACTTATTGGGAGTCACAAGAACTTTCTCACTTTAAGTCAGATAGCAAATATATCCTTCATGTTTCAAATAATTGGGATGAACTGGATGATCCCAAAGATCCCTCTGAAGTTGGAACAGAGGCACCACAACTGGTAAACCAGGAAGAGGAGGTTAAAAATAGATTTAATGCCAGGAGCTACTACTTTGTCTAAGTGGTTGTTCTATGTTTTAAAAGAGCTTCGTCTCTGGGGTAATGATTCTCCTGTTAGGAGGAAAAAGCCTATCACAGTCAGGACGCTGAGGACTGACAGATGTCCTCATCTTGTGAGTGGTAAGGGCCTTGGTTTACTAAAAGAGTTTAAACCTCTGGTCTATAAATTAAAGAGAGAGGAGAGTCTACCTACTTTTCCTCTTTTGGGGAAGAGGTAGCACCTTACCTGAATACTCTAGACGAAGTCTGAAACTGGAAGCAGAGAGGTGTGGTACAATTCCACAAGAACTGTGGCATCAACCAGCAGAAGCAAAATCAATAGAAGAGCACTTTCAACAGTAACCATGGGAAACCAGAAGGGAGCAGGTCCACTGGTAGAAGTAGAACAAGGACATCACTAGAAGATAATAGTAATCCTGTGTCCTAGGTAAGCCATCCCATCTATATGAATGCCATGGATACATGTGTTCCCTTCTATATAAGTTCTACTTGCATACATTCCCTATTGTTTGTCTTTCCATATTTGTTCCCTATGTGTATCCCTTTCCACTGACAGTAATGGGAGAGTCTTAGTGAGAGAGTCCCAGGTTTATGAGAGAAAAGTTCTATTTCTACCTTTTTGTTTTTTTACTGTGCTGTTTTATTAAATGTCTTTTGCTTTGAACTAATTGTGCATCCTGTGTCTCATGATAAAAAGTAAACACATTGGTGGTGGCTCATGAGCAAAGATTCCAGAGCAAATGTGGACCAAAAGGATATGGTGAATCTGGGATGGCTTGTTTGGAGGTTGTTGTTATTTAGTTGTTTCAGTCATGTCTGACCCTTTGTGATCCCATTTGAGGTTTTCTTGACAAAGAAATTGGAGTGCTTCATCATTTCCTTCTTCAGATCATTTTTACAGTTGAGGAAACTGAGGCAAACAGGGCTAAGTGACTTGCCCAGGGTTATACAGTCATTAAGTGTCTGAGGCTGTATTTGAACTCAACCCTTTCTGACTCCAGGCCTGGTTCCCTATCCACTATGCCACCTAGCTGCCCTTGTTTGGCAATACCTACAGGCAACTGAGTCACCAGGTGTTACACTCACAGTTATACTTCATGTTCCCAGGGAGGAAAAATAAGAGAGTTGGGATATAACATTTTAAATATGTAATCATTATGGGAAGTAGGTTTTCACATATGGAGAGTCCTTGGTGAGGAATAAGCCACTACTAGCTCACCCTCCAAAATCATGGCTCTCAAAGAACTGGAGCAGGGTGTTCTTGCTGCTAAAGCATTGACTTATTTGAGATACGAGCTAATCATCTGCACTTGCGACTAACATCTTGCTGTGTGGACAAAATTCCAGTGGAAACAAGTATAACTAGGTCAGATGTAGAAGGAGGCAAATATTATGTGCCAACACTTGAACATTATCTTTTTCCAAGAGGCCAAGGAAGAGAACTTTAATAAGTGCAAAGCATCATTGTATCTAAATTAGAATTTTTTTTTTTAACGATTGCTCTATGTAGAAAATTATCCTCAAGCCCAAAAGGATTAAGCCATGTTCACCCTTTCAGAAGACCCAGAGCTAGCAATTAAATAAAATTACATGTTTTTTTTTAAAGAGCAAATAATACATGAATAATTGAAATAGCTTATACAATGCCCATAGGTGTGAATTCTGTCCAAGCAGACCTAATGGAGGTTGGAGAGCAGCCTAGGGCAGGATGAGCAGCTGGTGAGTAGGGGAGGAAAGGAGCAGAAAAAGAGTCAAGCTGCCAGGACTGAGCTACCTCCTAAGGCTATGTGCCGTATCTACTCAAAAATGAGGTTGGAATCTCCTAGGTTGATCACTTCCTCCCATCTCCCTTCTCATGCCTCTTGCCATTGTCACTCATGGAACTGTGGTCCAATAATTAGCAAGTATCACGCTGCTCAGAAGTCAGCAAGAAAGGAATCATAGACAAATCTTTTGGTTTCTTAAGATATAGTGGGAAAAGTGGGAGAGGAATCCTTCCTGGAAGTCTGTTTTTTTTGCAAAGAACAAAAGGTCAAAGTTATTCAGAAATGTTGCCCTTGGGGACTCTAGCATTTAGGCTTTGGGAAAGACCAGATTAAGGTTGCCTCCATACATTGGGATGAACTAGCAGCTAGAGGAAGGTCAGAAAAGATTCTAGTGGAAAGTGGAGCCTGAAAGTCTGATCCGAAATTCTGTTCTCCATTCTGGGTATGGATGAGTTCATCACCATGACTCTAATTTACCTTCTGTCCCCTTCACTTTCCAGGTCCCTTTTATTTATTATCTTCCCCATTAGAAGGAAAGTCAAAGATCTTGGCCTGAAAGGGCCAGGGTCTCACATGGCATCCTGGGCCATCTCCAGTCATCCTGATGAATATCAGGCCATTGGACCCAGATGGCTCAGAAGAAGAAAGTGAGGTTGGTGACCTTGCATAACCCTCCCTCATTCAAATCAAAGTCAACTGCAAGTCATGTCATCATCTTGATATCATGGTCCTCTTCAGGAACAAAGGACAAGCACAAGAAGGAAGGTCAATTCCTGAAGAGTTGGTTTTCTCTCTTCTCTAGGGAAGGGCTCACGTTTGTAACCCTAGCACAACATCTGGCACATTGAAAGCACTTAATGCTTGTTGTCTGTTTCCTGCCTGGCTCTGATGCTAGTTATATGGTTATGGGCAAGTCATTTCATTACTCTGAGCCTCAGCGTCCTCATCTGCAAAATGGGTAAAGTAATTCTCTACCTATCCCAGAAAGCTAGTGTGAGGAAAACACTTTGTAAATCTTTAAAGTCCTCTATAAATGTGGGCTATTATAGATAATTATTAATTGCATTATAATTATATATAATTACTAATTATATGCAATTATGTAATTTAATTTTGTATATAAAGCATTAGTTCCAGATATTCAGAGGATGTTTAATTGGATCAAAAAGCTTCAGCAGCTTCCTAAGTACATTGATGATATCCTAACATATTTTTCTTAAAGGAATAGCCTACTCTTCACATCTTGTTTATGTAGTTTGAATGTTGGATGTTAAGATTTTTTGCCAAATATATTTCTCAAACAATGTTAAATTTCAGAGATATTTTCCACCTCACAAGATACAGAAGATGATGATTGTGGGTTCACACTCTTTATTTTAACATTCTCTAGAGCACAAGGGCAGATTAAAAACTCCTAATTAACATTGGCATTGGACAAAACAGTTCATGTTTGCTATAGAAGGTAGCTTCTGTGATTGGTCTTTACTAAATAAAGTCACATCTTCAGGAACACAATGACTAAATCTGTGAAATAAAGAGTTCTGCTGCCTTGATGATGGCATCTTGACCATGGCACAACTTCCTGAGCCCTCTGTTTTCTGTTGTGAAATAAGTGATGTGTCCTGTGTCAGTGGTATTGTGGATAAGAGTAATGGACCTATTCAAACACTTACTAGTTGAGTAACCTTGGCAAGTTATTTAAAATCTTCAAGTCTCAGTTTCTTCATGTGTAAAATCGAGATAATAGTAACTACTTCATTGGGTTGTTGTGAGATCAAGTATTTAAAGTGCCTTACAAACCTTAAAGTGCTATCTAATTTCTATAATTGGTGTTGTTGTTAAATTATTTCCAAGGTTCTTTAAGACCTAAATTTCCGTTACTTAATGATGGTTTTTGCAAAGGGGTTGTCATCTTTGTGGAAAAAATGATTATATAATTGCTAATGTTATTCCTAGTTTTCTTTCCAGTCTGAAGAGCAATAGCACTGAAGATTTAACTTGATTAGTGTCTACAAAAAGCACATTCCAATTCTTTGATTTCCATTCAAAAGTTTTGTGTTAGAGTCTGTAACTTAGACTTTGGGTCTTCAGAGAAGGAGAGCCAGTCAGTTCTGAAATCAATAAGTCCTTTTTATTTGGCTCATTAAATGGAAAACCACATAGCTTAACTCTGAATACCCAAGGAGGCATAGAGAAGAAGACAGGAGCAACAACACAAGGGAACTAGGACAGATGATTAACCCCCTACATACATACATACATCACACCCAAGCATGCACACACACACACACACACACACACACACACACACACACACACACACACACACACACACACACACACTGGACATGTGGTCCAATTTGGCTACAAAATTAGAATATTTCCACTGATTACTTTTCACTTTTACCAGAGCTGGAGCTGATACCTCCAAAGTCAAATGTGAAAGGGTGGGGAACGGATACATCTAATACAATTCAATGCTACTAGCAACCCTCTAGTGTGACAATTTCAAGGCTATGGTAGGAAGAGACAATCCAGGATGATTTTTTCAGAGGTTGCTCCAAAGATGTGGCAAGTGGTTATGCCAGACATTTATTTTCTTTTCCCTGAGACTCTTAGGTCTAGCTTTTAAGATACTCTTGCAACTCTTGCAGCAGGGAAATTCAGGGGTTCTCAAAGGAGGGGTGGAGTTTTGATCAGGAAAATCTAATAGATATTTCACCTCGGAGATCCCAGGCCAAAAGTCACTAATCAGCTGGGAAAAGGAAGTTTCTAGCTAGGGAGCTTCCAATCATAGGATCAAATGAGGTAACATTTGTAAAGCACTTAACACAATGACTGACACATAGTAGGCACTTTTGTTTGAAAGAACAAATGTGTGTTCCTTTCTTCATCCCTTTCCTTCAAAGAAGATACAGATATGGGTTGTTCTAGAGAAGGAATAGGACAGAATGGAGAAAAGAGCTATTGGGGTACAACTAGGACATGCTAAGTTTTTAATGAGGAAAGACTGCATTCTAAAGTTTTAATGATTTGACTGGTGTGATTTAATTGGCATGGATATTTCCTCACTGGTGCATCCAATACAATTCTTGTCCATGTCCCTCAATAATTCCACTATGAAGGATCTGTCCAATGTACTGGAGACCTTCCTCAGCTACAGGGTATTGTATATCTTCAACATATATGTGGAAAATAATTTGTAAGAGGGAAGTCTTTGAGGTTGTATTTTGTTCTCCTGAGTCAAATAAAAATATCAGCAAACAATAGGCATAGTAAGATATTCTGTTTCCCTATACCTCCTAGTTACTTTTGAAATAGTATAATATAAATAAATAAATAACATAATATAAAAATATTTATCATGATTAAACATTTCCCAGTTACATTTAAAAAAATTTTAACACTGACTTTAAAAAAAAAATAGTTCTGAATTCTCCTTTTCATTCCAACCTCATTCTCACCCACTGAGAAGGCAAGCAATATGAAATCAATTATACATGTAAAATCATGCAAAACATTTCCATATTAGCCATGATGCAAAAGAAAATACATACAAAAAAAAGTAAGAAAAATAAAGAAAGTGAAGAAAATGCTTCAATCTGTACTCAAACTTCATCAGTTCTCTCTCTGGAGGACAGCATTTTTCATCACAGGTCCTCTGGAATTGTCCTTGCATCACTGTCTTGATCACAATAGCTAAGCTTTTCCCAGTTGGTCATTGCTCCAATATTGTTTTTACTCATTGTGTACACAATGTTCTTCTGATTCACTTCACTTTGCAAAAACTCTTGTAAGCCTTCCCAGGTTTTTCTGAAACCATCCTACTTATCATTTCTTACTGCACAACAACATTCCATCATAATCATGAACTACAACTTGTTCAGTCATTCCTCAATTGATGGGGATTCCCCTCAGTTTCCAATTCTTTGTCACCACAAAAAGAATGGCTATAAATATTTTTGTACAAATGGGTGCTTTGATTTCTTTGGGATAGAGATATTACTGGGTCAAAGGACATATTTTATAGCCCTTTGGGCATCATTCCAAATTACTCTGAAACAATAGTTGGACCAGTTCACAACTACACCAACAGACTCTACCATCATGCCCCCTTTTATCCTCACTCCCTTCAGTATATGCCATCTTCCTTTTTCTGTCATGTTAGCCAGTCTAGTAGGTATGTGGTGATTTCTTGGAGTTATTTAATTTGCATTTCTCTAATCAGTAGTGATTTAGAACACTTTTTCATGTAACTATTGATAGCTTTGATATTTTTTTTCCTGAAAACTGACAATTAATATCCTTTGATCATTTATCAATTGGGGAATGGCTCATTTTTTTTTTTTTATAAATTTGGTCATCAGCCTAAATGCTTGAGAATTACAGCCTCTATCAGAGAAACTTGCTGTAATTTTTTTTTCTTAGTTTCCTGCTTCCCTTCTAATTTTGGCTGCACTAGTTTTGTTTGTCCATTTAAAAAAAATTCATGTAATAAAAAAATATCCATTTTACTTCCTGTGGTCCTCATTATCTTTTATTTCATCATAAACTCTTTCTTCCCTTATCCAGAAATCTGACAGATAAATTTTTCCATGGTCCTCTAATATGTTTATAGTATCATCCTTTCTGTCTAGATCATGTATCTATTTTGATGTTATCTTGATAGATGGTGTGAGATGCTGATTTATGCCTAGTCTTGGCCAAATTCCCTTCTAGTTTTCCCAGCAAGTTTTGTCAGATAATGAGTGCTTGGCCCCAAGCTTAGATCTTAGGCTTTATCAAAGACTAAATTACTATGATCACTTACTACTGTGTATTGTATACCTAACCAATCCTATGGATGCACCACTTTTATTTTTTAGCCTATACCAGATTGTTTTAATGATTACCACTTTATAATAGAGTTAAAGATCTGATACTGCTAGATTGCCTTCCTTTACATTTTTTTCATTGAATTCCTTGATATTTTTAATATTTTGTTCTTCCAGATGAATTTTGTCATTATTTCTTCTAGCTCTTTAAAATTATTCTTTGGTAGTTTAGTTGATATGGCACTGAATAAGTAAATTAATTTGAGTAGAATTGTCATTTTTATTATATTGGCTTGGCCTACCCATGAGCAGTTAATTTTTCTCCACTTGTTTATATCTGTCTTTATTTGTGTGAAGTGTTTTGTAATTATGTACATATAGTCCCTGAGTTTATCTTGGCATGTAGATTCCCAAGTATTTTATGATGTCTGCAATTTTTTTAAATGAAATTTTTCTTTCTGTCTCTTCTTTCTTGACTTTTGTTGGCAATACACAGAAATGCTAATGATTTATGTGGATTTAGTTACATCTTTCAACTTTGCTAAAGTTGTCAATTGTTTCAATTAGTTTTTTAGTTCATTCTCTAAGTATACCATCTATCTTCTGCAAAGAGTGAGAGTTTTGCTTCCTTGTTGCCTATTCTCATTCCTCCAATTTCTTTTTATCTTATTTTTGTAGCTAGCAAGTTCTAATACAATAATTAATAATAATTGTGATAATGGGTATTCTTACTTTACCCACCCCCATCTTATTGGGAAGACTTTTATGTTTATCTATATTACAGATAATGCTTGCTCTTTATTTTAGATAGATTCTACTTATCATTTTAAGACAGACTCCATTTATTCCTATGCTTTAAAGTACTGTTTAAATAGAAATGTGTGTTTTATCTTGTCAAAACATTTTTCTCCATCTACTGAGATGATCACATGGTATTTGTTTTGTTTTGCTTTCTATTGTTATGGATAGTTATGCTGATAATTTTCCTAATACCTCCCATTCCCTTGTGAAGACATGGACTGCTGCAGAAAATTATCTAGTGGCTTTGCATCAATTAAACTTCTCTAGTAAATGGTGATAAATGCAATATTCTTTTCCATTTCTCTATTTTTTGAGTAAGAAACTTGTCTAAACAGATAATATTTGAGCTGCTTTAATTGTATACTATATCTAATTCCTTCTAATTCAATATTTATTTTTAACTTTGCTGTGACTATTTGAGGATATGATTGCTGATTATAAATGGCTACTATATCTGAAAGCAGTCATTTCAATTCTTGTTATAACTAATTTCATTTTTATTATACAATTTAGTATTTGTTATATCCAATGCCTTCATGTACAAGTTTTTGAGGCATTTTCATAGTCTTCTTTCTCCTCTTTCAATTCTTGGTCTCATCCATATCTTTCCATTTGGTTTTCACCTTTTCTCTTGTGCTCACTTTCACATCAAAGGCATCTAGTGCAGGTACAAGGTGGACTTTGTTTGGAGGGTCCTGTCAAATAATTAATAGATTTTTCTTTCCTTTTTTATCCTTTGAAACAGATGTTAACATATAGGTGGATGCTTGATAATCTGTTTGCTTACAATTCATAATAAGCACTTCAAGGAGAGATGATCGAATAATAATTTTTGCTCCATAAAGTAGTGTTTCACATTACTTTTAAATATGTGATGGAATTGACTCCTCCAGCTCTTTTATTTTCTTTACCAAAGGGAACTTCAAGCAATCCTCTGTTTCAGCTGCAACTTCTTTATATTATCTTGTTAAATTTGTAGTGAGACTCTAAATAGAAATGGGGACTTAGTTTTTGTACTATTTCAAATATCAACTTATTGATCACTGGACAAAGTCATACAATAAGTACTAATAGTGGCCTTGACATTTATAAATGGCCTAAAAAATTATGGCATTCTTAGAATCCTCCAATGGTTTTGCCTCAGCTCCACTGCAATCACTGTAGAAGCAAAGACAGACTTCTCAGGAATGAAGGCCAGTTAGTAATTATGGCCATTTCATGAATCATGATAGCCCCAGAATATACAATGGGGTTATTTTTCTTTTACTGAACCTGTGACTGTATTGTAATTAGGAAAATCAGATGGGAAATTACCTTCTATCAATAACTTCCTCAAGTGCTCTGTAACTTTGATACCACAGTCTTGAAACAGAGGTTCCTAACTAGGAATCTATTAATGGATTTCAGTGGTGACCATGATCTTAGATGGGGGAAAAGTTACAACTTCATTTTTACTAACCTCTAGCTGAAACTTAATATTTCCTTCAATTATTTTAGAACACTATTCTCAGGAGTCCACAGGCTTCATCAGACTGCCAAAGGGGTCCATGAATTTAAAAAGTAAATTAAGTCTTAGAGAATTACCTAGGGTAGTAATTGGTTACATGAATTGCCTAAGAACTCAGAGCTAGTCTATATTAGGGTTAGGATTTAAATCTTGTAGGACAGTCTTCTCTACTTAACCTGTCTCCAGTCAACATACCAAGCTCCACATTTTTATATACTATTTAATTCCTCTTTTCAACTATGTAATATTTTGGTTGTAACAGCAAATCATTTTTTTTTTCACACTTGAACGAGAAGTAACATGAAACCTGGTAAGCAAGGCTGTGTCCGTTTCCTGCTTCTGTAATCTGTGTTTATTTACCAAACAAAGGTGTGAATCCTGGCCCCTCTTAATCTTTTATAGTTTGCAGAACCTTGTTATGCCCATACACAGACTATGAAAAGGCTTCCCTCTCCAATGACAACTTAATTTCAAAAATTTCCATGGTATTGAAAACACAGCAAGACCTGTGACCTCCTGTTCACTCAAAAGCTCAAAAGCACAAGATCAGGTAAAACTTTTTCAGAAGCAGTTAGTGCCACAGCAACATTACAAATGAAAGAACTATTTTAGGGTAGCCAAAAGATGTATTTATAAAAGTTTTCAATAATCTTTGCAAACTCTGGCTAGGGGTGTACTAGTAAATGTATAACAACCAGTTTTGGGAGGTGCAGAGGTAGGGAGATGTACACAGGACACACTTTTAAGTTTATTCTGCATTAACACTTTCTCCATCACTTTCTTAATTCTAAACAATCAATAAAACAATAAACCAAGTCCTGATATATAGCACTGGCTGATTTTTGAAGTACAAATCCTCACTACGAAAATTTAACAATCAGTACAGCCCTTCAGTATAGACTGCCTGAGACTTAGGACTCAAGGAAATAATAGGTTGGATTGGCCTGGGCTGAACTGGACTGGGATAAGTGGAGTTACTTTATACTCTAAGAGACCCAAGATGTAGGGTTAATTCCAATCATTTGTGGAGGGCAATCTGCTGAATTTGGAGGAGGAGAAAAGGAGTCCATTAAAAGAAAAGAAGGAAATAATCTAATGGTAAGAGGCAATGTGATAGAGTGGATAGGGAGATCCATTTAGGATACAGGAAAACCTAGGTTCAAGCATTTGCTAGATTTGTGACCCTGAGCAAGCCACTTAACTTCTCTGTGACTCAATTTCCTTATCTGTGAAAGAAGGATATTGGATCCAATGGCCTCTCATATCCCTTGATCCTGTAATTTGACTGCAGCGTCTGACATAAATTGTGGGTAGAATCACTTTTCAGTGCCATAGGCAACTAGCTATGGTGGTAAGGTATAGAAGACATGACAATTTGCATCAGTGAGGGGAATTTCCACTGGGGGAAGTTGTGACCAAGTTCAGGTCACAGATATGAATCAAAAAAAAAAAATCTAGTGGCATTCTATAAGTAGATGGGGGAAGAAGGGTAAATCTTTCTCCTCCTGTGCCATCCCCCACCTTCTAATTTAAGCTCCTAGCTAATGATAGCAACCTTCAGATAAGTTTGAACATTATGTCTCCAAAAAGCCCTACTGTTTTCAGCTGGGGAAGATTCAATTTCTCTTCCTAGTGGAAAAGTACTGAGCCTGAGTTGTATAACATGCCCAAGTGAGGAGATAAATGATTAGTGTGGGAGCCTTAGGGCTTAGAAGCCAGATCCCCTTAACCACCCCCTTTCTTCAAGAGACTGTGTAAGTAGGGCGATCAATGTGACAGTGACTTTGAAGTTGCAGAAATGGAGATTAAACATTTTAAAAAGTTGAAGACTTTTTTCCCCACCTCAGTCTTGTTTTAATTGCCTCGTGTTCTAGACACAGGCTGATGGAACCTTCACAATAAGGAAAAGGGCTCATGACAAGGACAGAGTCCTAATGAGTGAATCATATTTACAAAATGTTGGTAAAATCTCACTTTGCAGGAGTCAGAAGACCTTGATCTGCCAGTTAGAGCTAAAAGATCTAGAATGAGAAAGGATTTTGGAGTTCATCTAGACCATATCATGGCTGAGCTTTCACAAGTAGAATTCCTTACCTACAGTTATACAGATCAGAAGCCTCTGAGGTAGGATTTAAACCTATTTTCTCTTACTTCAAAGCTAATGTTCTTTCCATCGTGCTATTCTGACTGAGTCAAATCATTTCTCCTATGGGATACTCATTTACTTACCTGAAAAGTGGAGTGATTAATAATAACCTCACAGGGTTGTTATTAAGAAAGTACTTCATAGGCCTTAAAATGCTATATAAACTCTTATACTGGAGAAAGAAATGGCAAATCTCTCCAGTATCTTTGTCAAGAAAGCTTTGTGAGTAGCATGACCATATTGTGGTTTGGTCACAAACAGCTGGACACAACTGAATGATTAAACAGCAACAGTAGAAGTTATATTATTATCACTTCCAAACCAAGCAAACTACAGTGCCTGAAACTAGACATCTGAATTAAACTGGACTTGTCTCCTGGGACTGACTGAAGGATGGTGGGAGTGAAGAAGCCAACTTTAGAGTAGGGCTGTTTTATAAAAACATTATTTTCTTTTGTGAATTTCTAGAGCAGTGGTAGCAAACTCAAATAGAAATGAGGCCCACTCATTCATATAGAAGGATCTTGCAACTGCATAATGACAGCTTTAAAATGCAATTATATACATATATGTGTATATATGTATGCTGACATATGTTTATATGTGTGCATATATACATACATATGCATGAATGGATGAATGTATACATATGCTTATTTTTATTTATTTTGTTACATATTTCCCAATTAACATTTTAATCTGGCTCATACCTCTCAGGAATGTTGTAGATGACATGGGGACCTTAGATCACTTATTTGACACTTTTGTTCTAGAGGATCTCTTTTAAATAACTGTGGTTCATAGATGAGGCCAGCCTAGTAATGCAGACAACAAAAAAATTAACTGGATGAGGAATCCATATTGCCCAAATTGTTAGCTGTGGCAGGATGGGCAGCTCATTGCATTAGTATATCTTGGACAAATGATACAGACCCAGAATTGAAAGGGAGAAGAACAAGGTGGGAAGGAGGATCCATTTGGGAAACTGTACAATATTTCCAGGAATCTGAAGCTACATCTTGCCTCCAAAAGCCTATCCTTTGAAGACCAAATTCTCACTCCAATGTTAAATGACCATGTGAAGTAATACTATGATCTTCAAAGACTAGAAATTCAAGGACACAAAGGAAAAATAACAACACATAGTTCACTTAAGTAGGATACAGCATATTAAAAATAATGATTTTGCCTCTGATACAATTCATGGGACCATAGGCAAGTCATTTACCCTGGGCCTTAGTTTCCTTATTGGTAAAGTGAGAGGGTTGGATGAGTCAGTCTCTAAAGTCCCTTCCAGCTCTACATTTTATAATCCTATGGTACTATGGTTTGAATAAATGAAGTGGCATAAAATATCAAAGATACTTATGACTAAAAACAGAGGTAGGTTGATTATATGGTGAAAACAAATGATAACAGATGGGTGTACTGAGTTTTTACTGGAATGGATAGACATTATTGTACTGATTGGTGCCTATTAATAGTAAAAGATGGCTACCTGTATGGATGGAGAGAGCATTTATTAAATCCTTGTAGTAAATGCCAAGCACCATGCTAAGTGCTCAGAATACAAAAACAAGAAAATCAGATTGTTCCTACTCTCGAGGAGCATACATTCTAATTAGAAAAGACAAAACATAAAGGTGAGTTGATAAGGGCTTGTCGAGAGCAGTTGGTGTCCCAATAATGAGATGAAAGTAAAGTGAGCAGTTCGGGTAGGGTTCCTCAAGACATGAGGGTTCCAAAGCAAGAACTTATCTGTCAAGGAGGTCCTCTTAGAGCAAAGGTATCCTTAGTAGCAATCAGAAGGGCCTGAGTTCAAATCTAGCCTCAGATACTTAAAAAATTTTTTTAAAATATTTATTTACTTTTAGTTTTCAATATTCACCTTTATAAGATTTTGGGTTCTAAATTTTTCCTTCCTCCCCAAGATGGCATGCAATCTGATATAGACTATACATGTATGATCATATTAAACTTACTTCCATATTAGTCATATTGTGAAATAAAAATCAGAACAAAAAAGAAAAACTATGAGAAAGAAAAAGACAGCAACAAAAAAAGAGAAAATAGTATGCTTCAATCTGGATTCATACTCCATAGTGTTTTCTCTGGATGTGGAGAGCATTTGCCATCATGAGTCTTTTAGAATTGTCTTAGATCATTGCACTGCTCAGAACAGCCAAGTCTAACAAAAGCAGTCACTGCACGCTGTTGCTGTTACTTTGTACAGTGTTCTCCTGGTTCTGTTCACTTCACTCAGCTTCTGTTCATGCAAGTTTTTTGAGATTTTTCTCAAGCCTGCCTTCTGGCCGTTTCTTATGGAACAATAGCATTCCATTGTATTCACACACCAGAACTTGTTTAGTCATTCCCCCACTGATGGGCATCCCGTCAGTTTCTGATTCTTTGTCACCACAAAAAGAGCTGTCATATTTTTGTACATGTGAGTCTTTTTCTCTCAGAGACTTTCCAACTGCTTGACCCTAGGCAAGTCACTTAACCCAGTTTACATCAGTTCATCATCTGTAAAATGAGATGGAGTAAGAAATGGCAAACCACTTGTGACCAAGAAAATGTGGTCACAAAGAGTCAGACATGACTGAAATGACTGAATAGAGTACATACATTCACTACTATATATATATATATATATATATATATATATATATATATATATATATATACATACACACATATATAATAAAACATAAAATAGGAATCAGTATTAGATTAAAGTGAAATAAATAATATTTAAGATAATTTAACATTATTAAAACTCTCACTAAAATTATAAGTGAGAGCATTTTGATTGAATTTCCTTCTTTTTTTTTAAATCTTGGCTTAAAACTTAATGATTCAGCAGTTTAAAGGCTTAGTTCTAAAAAATCTGTTTATTTTGATACTTGGTTTTATCTGTAAAAGACAACTTCACAAAAAGTCAAATCAAAGAACTACATCACTAGCTACGCATACTACATCATGATACTCTTTTTTCAGTCCCATCCACCAATTATGCAAAGATTTTTTGTTGAAATCTGTCTAGTAAATTTCCATCTCCCCTGATGTGGTAAGGGGTTGGGGAAAGGGGTGATTTTGAACTCAGGCAGATAGATCCCAGGATTGGAGGAATATTCCAGGTAGTTAGAAGGAGACAGTTACAGACTTGAGTGACTTCATTTGCTTCCAAGCTGTTAGATTTTTTTTTTTCTGGTAGAGGGAAGGGAGGACTTGGGAGCAAGGTTGCAGATCCAAGAGAATTCTGTGCTTATTTTCTTGAGCCCAAAGCCCACTGGCAGCAACAGCTGCCTTCCCATCTGCCTGGAGAGGAACATGTGACTGACCATCCATCCCAGCCTGTGCTGGAAGCAGACAGGGAGAAGATCAGCAGAAACAGGTGGTGGCTGCACTCACGCTGAACAGCTGTGCCACTCCCTTTAATTCTGACATTTTTTTTTTCCTGCCTCAATGGATTATCTCACACATCCTATGGGAGTACACACACTACAGTTTGGAAGCCACTGGTACAACACACAACAGTAATAATTCAATACAACAAGAATTTATTAAGAACTCATTATGTGTAAGGGACTATGCCAGGGGGTGAAGATATAAGGACAAACAGAAAAAGAGTACTTGCTTTAAAGAGGCTTATGCTGTGTTCAACTGAGAAATCCAACATTTAAACAAATACAGTCTGCTAAGGAAGAGAAAACTAAAAACTAGGGGAATGAGGAAAGACTTTCTGTAGAAAACGGCCCCTGTGATGAACCATGAAGAAGATTAGGGATTTTAAGAGAAAGAGATGAAGAGTGAGTATATACAACATGTACAAAGAAAGAGAAGCAGCAAGTGGAACCCCAAGTTTGGGGAACAGTAAGTAGACCAGTTTGACTTAAAAAAGGAAAATTTAAAAAAAAGGAAACTCTGGGGCCAGGATGAGTTTAAATAATGAGCTTCATTTTTAATATATGAGTATAAGTTGCCAATGGAATGTCAAGTTAACAGGCAGTTGGCAAACCAGGTCTGGAGCCCATAAGAGAGATTAGAACTAGAGGTATGGCTGAATATAATTGATAATTGAATCTACAGATCTTAGTTCATTAAGAAAGAAGGCATATTATTAGAAATGGCCCAGTGACTCTGGGGGATATCTACAGTTAAATGAAGGGACCTGAATAATGAGTCAATAGTAGAGGATAAAAAACTGAGTAAAAAGGTAAGAAATGAGCAGTAGAAAAAAGTATCACAAAAGCTAAATAAGGATAAAGACTGAGAAAAAAAAATCAGATTTAGCAATTAATTAGTAACTTTGGGGAGAACAAATGATGTCCAGCGGTAAGTTTGGAAGTCTGATGGCAAGGAGTTGAGAAGTGAGTGGAAGATGAGGAAATGGAAATAAGGAGGACTAGCTAGAAAAGGGAGGGGAGAGAAGCTATTGTGACAGACAGCCTAGAATCTCTATGGAGAGAGGAGGGATAGAAGAGGCATTAGAAAAGAAGCATAGTGTGGAATGGCCATTGTGGGACTGAAACAGAGTCAACTGCAGGGAATAAAAACTGGTATGTTATTGTATTTAGGTCCTATTTGAAACTAGATAGCTTAAATTGTTAGTGGACAGTCAGAAAGGTTGAATATTTTCCTTAGCAGTATTCAGCAGCATGGAAAAAATGTGGGTTAACCCAGAATTGAGATTTGGCAAGGCATGACCAATCAGAGGAAAACAGGTCAAGCAATTCAATGGTAGTTTTATAGTTGAACTAGTTAATCATACGGTCAAGACTACAAAAGGAGGAAAGTAAAACAGGAACAATAATGATGTACTGATATTAGGAAAGAGTGAAATGACTGGAGTTTATTTTGAGAATGCAGAAAAGAATAGAAAGAATGAGGCAAGAAACTCTCCAAGGGGAGTTTGTGGACTTAAAATTAGGACTGTGTTCCATATGGACCAAGATAAAATATGAAACTAGGATCATTTGGACTTAAAATATTTTAAGTTAAACACTTTTTTCAATGTCTAATACATCTGTTGTTACATATTTTGACCAGTATGCTTACAAATACTTGCCTTCTGGGTCAATCAATCAATCAGATTGCTGATTTGGATCCCAAATCAAAGGAAATTGGTATCTTCCCAATAAGTAACTACCATTCACCCTTCATCCATAGAAAACTCTATACATATGGGTAATGAACATTATACATGTCTCCAATGCTGTATATGCCATGCACTAAACCAGTGAAATAGATAAAGAAAAAATTAAAGGAAAACATTGGAGTAAGGGCAACTAAGTAGTAGGCATAAAAAAGAAATCCATCTCTCGTAAGATATTCCAAGGTGGCACGGTCCTTTAGCATGTAACACACTCCTCTGCCTGAGGATAAATGGGCTTTGGTGCTCTTGGCCTGATTGTCCTATCTTCTGCAGAAACACAAAACTTTTCCTCAAGTTAAAGATAAAATAGGGGAAGCCTGATCCTTTCACTCAAACAAACTTGTCTTAAGTGCTGGTCTTATCTCTTCTCCCTTTGGAGCAGGTGACTCCTTGTCAGTCTCATCAGGTGACTGGATCTCACAGGACTGCAGTGTGGTTTCCCAAGCTCCTCTGCTCTCACTCACTCATGAAATCTCCTCATTTTCACTGACAGCAATAGATAAAAAGAGTACATAATTTCTAGGTGGAAACTGGACCTAGAGAAGTTTAGGCAGATCCTGTACCACCCTGGGATCAGCACTGAAAGTTAATATCGATGTGGGTGGAATTTGGCTGTTGGTTTCTATATCTCACATAAGATGGAATCTCCACAGACAAAAAGGACCAGTTAATGAGCCCAGAAATTGTTTCAAATTTCTGCTTCACTGTGGCCACAGAGGGACATCTTGGAAATAGCATGTTGTAGAAAGAAGACCTTTGGACTGAAAGTTAAGGAATTTGCTTTGAATCCTGATAATATTCTTTATTAATTGGGTGACCTAGGGCAAGTCACCTATTTTCTAGGCTTCAGTTTCTTTATCCGCAAAATGAAGGATCCACACAAATCCACAACTGAGAGAGAGACCTTAGAGATTATGGAGCCCAGTTTCCTCATTTTGCAGACGAAGAAACTGAGGCCTGTAGCAATGGAATACAAAGTAGGAGGTCTAATCCCAGGAGACTGTGGCATAAGGAGCCACCCATAGTTGTGCCTGATCTTAGACCTAACTATGACCCAGACACATGCAGTACAGTCACAGTACTGCTGTACTCCCCCAAATCACCTGATGGTTTTGGCAAGATATCAGGCTCCGATCTCCGTGGTGGTGGCTGGTGGGTAAGAACCAACCTCTCCCTACCTTTTCATTTTCAGTAGAACATAGTGAATATTACAGATGTTCAGGCATGAATGGATTCTCATCTGTATCTCACAAATATTCTTATATTCTCTCTCTCTCTCTCTCTCTCTCTCTCTCTCTCTCTCTCTCTCTCTCTCTCTCTCTCTCTCTCTTTTTCACACACACACACACACACACACACAAACACACACGTATATACATACTCCTCTTCTGAACTTCCTAGAGTACCATCATTCTCCCAGTAACTCACATTACCAGCTCCAGTGTCATGCTTGGCTTCTCACTCTCTCCCACCTTATATATACAATCAGTTACTAAATCTTTCCATTTTTTACTTCTATATTATTTTTTCTCTTCATTCAGTCACATCCACCTTTTTAATGACCCCATGGACCATACACAGCATGCCAGCCTCTTCTGTCCTCCACTCTCAAAGTCTGTCCAAGCTCATGTTTGTTGCTTCTATGACACTGTCCATCCATCCTATCGTCTGTTGTCCTCTTTTCCTTCATCTTTTCCAAGGAGTCCTGTCTTTTCACTATGTGGCTAAAGTACTTAAGAGTCAACTTCAGTATTTGACTTTCCAGCAAACAGTCTGAATCAATTTCTTTAAGTATTGACTGACTTGATCTCCTTGCTGTCCAAAGGAATCTCAAAAGTCTTTGCCAGCATCATAACTAGAAACTGTCAAGTCTGTGGTGCTCAGCTTTCCTTATAGTAAAACTCTCACAGCCAAACATCGCTACTGGAAAAACCATAGCTTTGACTATATGAACCTTTGTTGGTAAGGTGATGTCTCTGCTTTTTAGCATAAGGTCCAGATTTGCCATAGCTTGCCTTCCAAAGAGCAAGTATCTTTTAATTTCATGGCTGCAGTCACCATTTGCAGTGATCTTTCAGCCCAAGAATACAAAATGTGACACTGCTTCCATTGTGTCTCCCTCTATTTGCCAGGAAGTGATAGGACCAGTTGACAAGATCTTAGCCTTGTTTTCTTTTTTAATGTTTAGCTTCAAGTCAGCTTTTACACCCTCATCAAGTGGCTTCTTAATTCTTCTTCACTTTCTGCCATCAGACTGATATTGTCTGCATATCTGAGATTGTTGATATTTCTCCCAGTAACCTCAATTCTGACTTTTAATTCATCTAGCCTGCTATGTAGTACGTTGTGCTATGCATATAAGTTAAACAAATAAAGTGATAATACAAATCCTTGTCTGGATAGTTCTAACTGTTGCTTCTTGACCCACATACAAGTTCCACAGGAGACAAATAAGATGATCTGATACTCTCATATCTTTGAAGACTTGCCATATTTTGTTGTGATCCTCATAATCAAAGGCTTTGGTGCAAACAATGAAGCAAAAGTAGATTTTTTTTTCTGGAATGCCCTTCATTTCTCCATAATCCAGTGAATGTTGGCAGTTTGGGCTCTAGTTCTTCTGCCTCTTTGAAAACTAGCCTGCTCTTCTGATAATTCTCAGTTCACATATTGCTGAAGACTCAGCTGCAGACTCTTAAGCATAACCTTGCTGGTGTGTGAAAGAAGCATGACTACTCAGTAATTTGAACATTCTTTGGCATTGGCTTTTAGGATTTGGACATAAACTGATCTTTTCCTATCCAGTGGCCACTGCAGAATTTTCCAAATTTGCTGGCATATTGAGGGGAGTGCTTTTACAATGTCATCTTGCAGAATTTTAAATAGCTCAGCTGGAACTCCATCACCTCCACCAGGCTTCCTAAGCATTGACTCCATTCCCTTGGATATCTGGTTTCATTCTCTAACATGCCTGTTTATTTCTACAACATCTCCCAAATTTGTCCCTTACTCTCAACTCAACTTCCTCTTTAGGTCGAACCTTCATCATCTATTAACTGGACTATTGTAAGCTTCCTAGATGGTATCCTCATTTTAAGTCTCTGTTCCACTTTCCAATACATCCTCCACACAACTGCCACATTGATTTTCTGAAAGTACAGTTCTGACCATGTCACTCCTTACTCAGTAAACTCTAATGACTCCCTTTCACCTAGAGGATCAAATACTGTTTTCTTTGCTAGTTGTACTTCTTAAATTTCTATTTTGGGGTAAATTTTATAATGGGAAGGGACACAAGCATTTATAGAATGCCTACTATGTGTGAGGCATTATGCTCATTATGATCTATAGTAATATAAATAAGGAAATCTACACATATTGGGGGGTGCTCCAAATATTTTTACTGTATGTATATGATCAAAAAAGTTTGGAGAACACTGCTTTAGAGAAACAAAATGACTGCCCCAAGGTCATGCAAATAATGGAGGTAGGATTCGAGTTCAGTCTCACTGATTCCAAAGCCCACTAAACCACGGTAGGATTAAATAGTCTACAATATCCCTTCAAGCTCTAAATCCTGTAAGTTTGTAAAAATATAAAGTGAATGTGAGCCTTTAAGAGGATGCTTTTTATACTGAGATAATCACACAGCTGTGGATATTAAAATGAATTTTGGCAGTTTTATTCTTTATCATAATCTTGCCATCATGTGTTTCCTCTCATTCATATTTCATGCTCCACCCCACCTTCAATTCAACACTCAAATCATCTACTCCAGATCAACCGTGTTCTCTAAACAGTCATAGCTGGAACAAACTCAAAAGACAAAAAACTAATCAAGAAATGAGGGGAAGGTCTTTAAAGAAGCAAACTACTGAAAAATTTAAAGTTGTACCGTGTGACCTTCCATTAAATTGATGTATTTTTGTTATTTTTAGTCTGATAATTATTTAGGAAATTCTTTCATATTTTTGAGGGGAAAACATCTAGCCGTTATTAGCTGAATAAAGACATGAATACAATTGTGAGAGTGGAAATTGGGACAAAGAATTCTGTGCCCAGGATTACCCAGACCAAACTATGGACAACTGAGACTTAGGCAGACAAGGTAAATTAATGGACAACTGTTTCAATGTTAGGAGGGCACCACCTCCCTTTCTCCCTCTCCATAGTGACCCCAACAAGATTCTATTAACCTGGACTGCCTCAGAAGCTGGGGGATGATCCTGGGCTCTTCAAGGCTGTCTAAGGGCGACATATGCCCTGGCAGGTACCAATGAGCTAGAGAGGCCTTGAATACAGACCCAATCAAATCAATTATGCATCATTTATCTGAGGACTGGCCTCATTCGCTGCACAAAGGCTCATTACCAGAGGTTGGTCCACCAAGTGATGAATTTTTTCTGGTCATGGTAATTCATGAAGCCATACGCTAAATGGGAAAGGTTATAAACTAAACCAGTGGAGACCATACACTATACACATTAGGCATCCCTGAAATACTAAAGCATTATTACAACATATTAAAACATGTAAATTACTCTTTTGAGAAAAAAAAGCACCCCACATTGGCATCAATTTTTATTTACTGGCATCTGTGTCAATATATCCCAACTGGTATTAAAATGTACCCGCATCTAGACAAAAGCAATCAAACCAGAGATAATCCTGCTTAATGAGACCATAGGCTAGGAGAATTTCTGCAGCTCCTGAAGGAAGCAGAAATGTTCAAGGCAGTTGTTGTATACATTTGTAAACTCCTTGAGGTAAGGATCTATAACACATTCATCTTTGTTTGCCCTATTGTGCCTAGTCCTGAGCTCCCCCACCCCTTCACTTAGCTACTAATATGCTTCCCAACCAACCCTCAAAATCATTTCTATTTATTTTACAAATATATGCAAATGTGTTGCATATATGCATATCTGTGTGTATGTACATATACAGACATACACACACGAATGACATCAATCTCCGTAGAATGTAAAGACCCTGAAATCAGTGTCAATTTTATTTTTATCTCTTCATATCCTGAGAAGTAGCACAGTGTCTGGTATACAGGAGATACTTAATAAATGCTTGTTGATTGATAATGGCTATTGAATTAATATTTTTCAATGAATGTATCCCATTTAGATTTGACACGTCCAACGATGGGCTGGAACCAGCTTAAACCAGGTTGTGAGAATATATTGTTACATTTTCAGTGTAAGCATTTAAGCTTTGTTTATTGCTTTGCTGATTGTCTAGACTTAAGAAAGTGATGGAAGAAATGTTAATAATGCACATTAAACTTTAAAGTGGTTGTGTTTACATTTTTTGAGGGAAGATCTGGTTGTTAAACACTTACCAGCATATTCCTGGACATGTCCAAGCATAAGAATTACAGTCTGTTAGGACATGATTAGCCTGTTCTAAGTCTGGTTTGGGCTTTCCAATACTGTCTAATATATCTTTTTTATCTGCCTCAGTATTTGTCATGGACACTTAATAGAGTCTTTAAAAAATAAATGAATGAATGCCAGTATGTATGCTAAAGTTAAGTTCATTTGACCAAAAAAATTGACCCACAATATCGTAATATTTCTGTCCTTGTGGTGTGTGGTCAAGAAGGAAGCTAAACAATTCTTCTCCAAATGTCCAGAAATTTGTCTTCTGACTTGACACTAGCCCCAGCACAATATTTAACTTCATAAAAAACGGGGCTCAAATCACCAAGTAAACTTGGACTTCAGAAAGGATACTTTGTTCGGTGAGGTTTAGAATAGAAGGTGGAGAATTGTGCTACTGTCATCTCAGCTCACTATATTCTAGGACTTGCATGAATATTCAAAAAGAATTTGGTGAGGTTAAAAAAAACCCAATTTGAATACTATAAATTCTGCCCCTATCTGGTGCTGTGACATAGCCTGATGTTATTTAACATAATAGTGATACACTTAACATTGATTGAGCATTGATGAGGATGCAGTGATGCAGGTAGGTGATCCAATGGATGGAATATAAGATCATGAATCAACAAGACTGAGTCTGAAATCTGCTTGAGTCACTTAGGAGCTGTGTGACTCTGGGCAAGTCACTTAAATATCAGCTCTAGCTTCCTCATCTGTAAAATGAAGCTAATACCATCACCTACCTCCTAAGATTATTATGAAGATAAAATGAGATAATACTTGGAAAACATTATATAAACCTTAAAATGTTATATAAATGCTAGGTTTTTAAAATTATTATTGCCAGTAATGTCAGTTGTTTATTATTATAAAGTCAGTACTTTTAAAAAGTATAACAATGCATGCACTTAATTAAAACCTTTTCATTCCTCTTAATCCAAACTACTCCTTTCCCCATTTTTTCCTTCCCATTGTTATGTTTTTCCAAAGCTCTCATGATAACAGCAGCTGCAGCAGGGAAGGGACCACTTGAAAGTTAGTGTGATAGCATGATACGAGAGTTGGAAGCAAAAAGAGAACAGCCCTTAAAAATGCGAGCCCACCCTTTCCCTGTGGAGAATGAAATTTTTCCAAAGTGGACTCCCTTCCGTATACAGTAAAACCTCAATGTTCTGCTTTGAAAATATACAAAAAAGAAAGAAAGCATTTTAACATGGAGCTACAAAGACTATGCATTAGGATTCTATTCAGAGAATGCCAAGCCTGTGTCTTGGGTCAGCACCATTGATCGCTTTTTAGATGTCAACTCAAATTTGGACTCAAAAGGTCATTTTCTTTGCCAGTCATTGACTGTCTGAACAATATCTGAATGTGCACTGAATTCATGGCACTACCCTCAATGGCATTTGCAGAAGCAAATAAAAGTAGAGATTTGAGCAACTAACTATCCAGTCAATTTGAGCGATAAAGGCAGTCTGAAAAACTCAGGCCCCACAGTTCCTTTGCTCTTCTTTTTTTTTCCCCCTCATTACTGATTTGCATTGAATTATCCTTAACTACAGAGAGATGGATGACACTTTCCAGACCTCTGATGTTCTCAGGACCATCATTCCTCTGAAAAGAGGTTTCTTCCTCCCTGAGGTTGGTGTGGATACTATAATGGCTCTACACCTGGTAGTTACCAACTGACCTACATCCCCTGCACTGATTTAGGGGAAGAAAATCCTGGGAGAAGTCAAAGAAATGGAACAGTATTCCTGCAGAGGACTGAGGTTAGGGGAGGGAAGGGATGAAGTAGTCTATCTCCTGGCATGGCTGTACCCATGGTTGGATTGTGTACTGGTAAACTACACAACTTCTTACAAAGGTGAAAAAATGTCCAATTATACCCTGTGCTGACACTTGCTCTAATTCTCTGTCTTACTTTGCCTAGCTACAACCACCCAGTTTGGGAATACAGAGATTTTATTTAAGGAAGGTGACTTTGATGCTGATTCAGCTTTCCTCTCTTACATAAGAATCCCAGAATTATTGGTTCCTCATTGTTAATGGATGCCCCAAAAGCAGACAATTCTAAATCCAGAACTTTACTATTTCAGGCCAATTTAGATGCCAATGAAGGTGAGAAATTAGGCTAAGGAAACTTGAGTATCTACAGAACCTTCAAGGATTTGTTACCTTACCCCAAGAGGAGACTCTTTAATGATTCTTACATATGGAACAGAAGTGCCTCTTAAATTTTTTCCAGAATTACCCTAATGTGGGTACCATTAGAGTATCTCTGGAAAACCACTCAATTCTGCTAAGGAGATCATTTGACACTTGCATTTTGTAAATTAAAGACTGTGAGTCAATCATCTTAGCCCTTAGATTGATCTATTATTACTAACCTCTATATTCCACCATGATAATTCTGTTATTGTATTTGCGGACAAATAAAGCTAAGATGCCTGGCCATACTCCATTGATTGCACAAAAGGTCTGTCCTTTGAGGAATGGCGGCCTTTATCTTCATGATCACTAGCATTTTTCTAAAATGATGACAGTAGGCTGAAACATGGTCTAAAATCCCCAGCTTTATCACACATAAAGCTTGGCTTTATTCTTTTTTCCCCCCTTTTATTGATGCCTTTCCTTTCTGTTGTTTTCCTTCATTTCCTGCTTTACCCCATCAATCCATGTCTTCCTGTAACAAAACAAAACCAAACAAAAAATACTGAGCAAAACCAACCCAAAGCCACTAAAGGTGACAACATATGCAAACTTCATTACCCATAATCCTCCCCTCCCCCTATTTCTAATAAAAAGGGGATATGTGTTTTACCTTCTAGTCTCCAGGATTGGAGTCCTGCTTTCACTACATCAAGATAAAGGTATAAGTTACCAATAGGTACATGGAGGGGGATTCCTCACGAAATGGAATGATTTGACGTCAAAGGGTCTTAGCTTTAAATCTGGCCCTGTCCCTTAGTAGCTTTGTCTATAAACTCAACAGGGGTGGGAAACCTGCATCCTCAAGGCCGCATGTGGCCCTTTCAGTCCTCAAGTATGGCCCTTTTATTGAACCCAAACTTCACAGAACAAACTTAATAAAAGAATCTGTTTTGTAAAACTTGGACTCAGTGAAAAGATGGCACCCAAGGACCTAAAAGATCACATGTGGCCTCAAAGCCACAGATTCCCTATCTCTTTTGGCAAGTCATTTTGCTTTTCTGGGTCTCAGTTTTCTTACTTGTAAAATGTGGGGATTATACTATGTAATATTCAAGATGCTTCCCAGTACTAACAGTCTGTAGAACTAAATGAGTATTATATTTGTTTGAATAAGTCTTATATTTTCTTTTGTACTCAAGAAAAAAATTCTGGACACCTTTAATTTCTGTGCAGCATTGCATTGTTAATGTATCTTTGCCTAATTCAAAGATCTTTCCCATGCATTAATAGGCCCAAGTGACCTGCTTCACTCATATGGAAGCCTAAGTCACATATGGTAGGAGGAGCTTGCTGAATGGATGGAACAGGAAGGGTGAAGCAGAGCTGGAAGGAAGTCAGTGAGAGTAGTCAGAGCTAGGAAAAACAGAGAAAGCAGGCAGCTGGCTGTGAGTGAGAGAAGAAGCCTGTTTGTGGGAAGGCCTGACAGTGTGTATGGACTTCTTGGTTATCATGACGGATGTCTTTGTTGTGTTGATGAATCTGGTTTTCTGGTGTTGGGATTCAGCTTTCTGGTGTTTGAATAAATGTTTTTCTTTTGCCTTCTATATGGAGAGTCTATTATACTTTGTGATTCAGAACTGTGTTAGCGTATTCATAGCCACTGTCAGTGCTGTGAATATTGCCTTGGCGATACAAGCATCTGTCTTCTGGGTTTTGCTACCTCTCTTCATGAAATAAGATTCCAAAGTAAGTACAGATTTATCATTATGATTATTGACAATATGGTAAAGACATGTAGTGAGGAACAGGGGATTTGTACTGGGCAGCTGCCCCCTGGACACAGACTCACAACTGAAGCTCACTCAAGAGTCCAAGTGGGATTCTCTTTCGGGTTTGCTTATTTTTCTAGCCTACTTAATGCCTTCAGGCTTGATATTAGGGCTGGGCTATGGGAAGATCTGGACTGGTCCTGTTGCAACTTTCTGGGGAAATTGAGTGTTGTGTTGTTCCCAGGGACCTGCAATCTTTTCATTCTGATCACTGCTCCCCTGGTCTGAGCTCTGCAAATTCCTGGCCTGGGTTTGGGTCTGAGCAATTGAGGATTACTGCTGAACTCAGCACTGTCAGCCAGCTAGGAAGCTCTGTTGGTTCAGAATGAGAAACTGCAGGGTCCCCTTTGGTCTGGGATTCCTGCCCTGGTAATTCCTCCACAAGCTTGGTACTGGGCTAGAGGCTGGAACTAATACATGGTTCTGCTCCTGGGGTAAGCCAAACCCCAGCTGCCGGCTACTAAGCTTGCTTTTCTCTCAGTATACACCCCTGAGGCCACTGTTGGGGGAAAGTAAGTACAGGTCCACTTCTCAATTTGTCCTGGATTTGTCCTGTTATGGTATTCTGAAATGTGTGTGGTGAGGTCCCCATAGGGGTCTGGAACTTTCTCTTGCCTGAATTCACAATCCCACCCTGGTATTAGGGTGTGCTCCTGACCTTGCCTGGTCCCCAATGTCCACAGACTTCTCTGTCTTCCTCCTTCTTCCAGCCAACCTGGGCTGGAAAAATGATTCACTGTAACTTTTGCTTGTATTTCCCCAACAGGATTCAGTTTGTGATTTTTAGATCAGTTTGAAGAAATTTGAGAGCAAACTCCTTGAAATGAGGCCTTTCCCAGTGCCTCCCATGGCTAACCCCTTCCTCCATCAAATTTCTTTGAATTATATACAATATATGTATATGTGAGTGTATGTGTATGTATGCATATACATATATATTTAAGAAATTAGTCCTTTATCAAAGAAACTTGATGCAAAAGTCTCCCCTCCAGTTTCTTTTTTTTCTTCTAATTTTGGCTGCACTGGATGTATTCATGCGAAACCTCTTTAAGTTTATTTAAATAAAATTATCCATTTTACCCCCCATGAATCTTTCATCTCCTGTTTCAACATTAGCTTTTCTACTATCCATATAATACTTTTCTCACAACGACCTAGGAGGAAGGCACTAATACTCATTTTTACAGATAGCACTGCCAAAGTAATTTTCTTAAGTGTTGGTCTTATCATTACTCTGTAAGCTCTAGTTACTCTTTATTGCTTCTACGGAGAAGAACATAAACTCCACTTTTTCCCCCCAGAATTCTAAGGTCCTTCACACCCTAAGTCCAACTTTAGCTTCTCCTCAAACTATACATCACTCCCCATCCCATGCTCCAACTTCCAACCAAACTGACCTTCATGAACAAATGGTTGTTCATATGACCTGTCTCCATGTCTTTATAGTGTCCATCCTCCATTCCAGAAATACACTCCTTCCTCACCAAGAAAACCATGGACTGTTTTGCTTAAACAAAGAGGATTAAAGAAGTAAACTTTACAACCTCCTCCTAAAAGAACCTTTAGAAATATTTCTATCTTTAATATTCCTACCAACTTAAGAAATAATCCAGAGAGTCTAAAAATGCATTATTTAACCTTAAGCTTAATCACTGATAATTTTTGTATATGAAAAATATTCAAAAACTTGTTTCAACTTAGTTTTTATTCTTTCAACATTACTGTTGTTTTTAATTATTATGAATTCGAACACTCCTTTTTTTAGTCTTTGATGGATATGGGATCTCACCTGTGTGGATTCTCTCTCTTACAATGAAGAATGTATCCCATATGTACATTTTCTCATCTGGTAAGATTCTCATCCATGTCTTCCTATAAAACCTCTATCGGGGTCCAGGTGAAATACCAATGGCCTTTCTCTGATTCTTTTAATATCTCTAGGTACCGGTGGAGCACCTGGACTTGGCATCGATTGTGTCTTTTTCTTGTTACATGACTATCATATCATTTTGTTGTTTTAAGTAGAATCATATATCTAGAACTGAAGGGAGCTCAGAGGCCATTTTGTCCAATGCCCATACTTTGTAGATGAGAAAATGAGGTACATTGACTTTAAGCAACTTTCCCCAAATTATATGAGCCAAGATTTGAACCCAGTTCCTCTGATTCCAATGCCAAAATTTTTTCCAATGAAACACTGCTGCCATGTGCTTCACAGATATTTAAGAACATTTGGTTGTCATTCAGTTGTTTCAGTTGTGCCTTACTCTTTGTGTCCCCATTTGGAGTTTTCTTGACAAAGATAATGAAATAGTTTGCCATTTCCTTCTTCAGTTCATTTTACAGGTGAAGAAACTGAGGCTAACAGGGTTAAGTGACTTGCCCAGGGTCACATAGCTAGTGTCTAAGGCTCTATTTGAACTCACAAAAATGAGTCTTCCTTCCTCCAAGTCCAATGATCTAGCCACTGTACCACCTAGCTGCATTTAAGAACATATAATAGTATTAGGTAAAATAATAAATATCTTTAAAATATACTGGAATATTCAAATGGAAATTTCCACAGAAGTAAGGATTCATTCCTTATCTATGCTTCAATAAAAAAAAATTGTAAACATACTCGCAATTGCTTACAGTATGAAGAGGAATAAATATTATAATGAATAATAAGTAATAATTTAAAATAATCCCCACCCAGAAATAATAATAAAAGTTCAATATTTTATGTAGCATACATTTTTTCTTTTTTTTTCTATTTTAGAAGATTATCTTCTATAGGGCAGTAGTTAGGGAAACAACACTGGAATCAGACATATCTGGTTTGAAGTTCCCCATCTGCCAAATTCAGCTGAGGCACTGGGAGAAAATCTCCTTCAGAGCTCCAGCTGACTCTAGCAGACCAGCAGAAGCATATGCAGATTTCAGAGTCAATGATGATCTACATTGATACAGGGAGGGAAATATATTTAAGAATATACTCTTATATATACATCTATATTTCTATGTGTGTGTCTATCTGTCCCTATATGTCTAGGCACAGTCAATAGAGTGTTGGGCCTGGAGTCAGGAAGACTTAAGTTCAAATCCGACCCCTGACACTTACTGTGCCCTCTGTGATCCAGTTTGCCTCACTTTCTTCATCTGTAAAAATGAGCTGGAAAAGAAAATGATATTTTTATCAAGAAAACCCCAAAGAGGGTCACAGAGAGTCAGACATGGCTGAAATAACTGAACAACAAAATATGTCACAAAGTTATGAGGATAAAGTGAGATGGGAAGTGTGTATAAAAATATATTCTTACATATATATGTATGCACATGAGAAGTAAATGTATGTGAATATATGTATGAATGTGTTTGTGTGTATACATGTATGCAGGTATGTATGTATATACACAAACACACACACGGACATGCATAGATCTCAGTGCATTTTTGTGGTGAATGGACTTTCCCATCTCATTTTATTCTAACAACAACTCTGTGACTCAACAGGTCAGGAATTATTATCCCTTTTTGTAATCATGAGGAGATTTAAACTCAACAGGATTAGCTGACATCCTTGTAGTCACAGTTTCTAGAACAGGGATGGGAAACCTATGGCCCTGAGGTCACATGTGGCCTTCTAGGGATTCAAGTTCTATGAAGTTTGCATTCAGTCAAAGGATAGCACTTGAGGACCTAGAAGGCCACATGTGGCCTCGAGGCCATGGGTTCCCCACCCCTGGGGTAGGCTGTTAGATCTTGAAAGAACCTTCTCATCCAGATTTTCTTCTGAAATCTGCACATTTTGAGCTGTTCGAGGATTTTTCCAAGGTCACTTAGGAGGAGAAGACAGGCTTTCTGACTCCCAAAGAGATCTTTTTTGAAATGCCTGAAGTAAAGAAAGAATGTCGAATCAATGAATGAATGAAGCAGTGGACAGACGGAAAGTAAAAGAAGGAATGAGAGCTGCCTGGGGAATTAGGAGGAAGCATTGGCCCCCTTGCCCCATTCACCCATTAAGCTAATGATGTTGGGAGAGAGACGATCGGAAACTGCTTCCCCATTTTAGGTTCTGTTCCCCTGATTATACACAGTAGAAATAAAAGAGGAGCTTATCTTCATTCTGATTCCTTCCAGCTGCTCTAAGAGGTTTCCTGGGTCAGACAAGGTTGAGGAATACATGAGGACAAAGATTAACCACACTTCAGCTGCTGCTTTCAGAGCTATAATGTGAGTCCATTGGAGTGGAAGGCAAAGAGCTGAGTCCTATGCCTGGAAACTGACTCATTTATTCGGGAAAAAATGGACACCCATCATGGTCAAGGTAGGTCAGAAGTTGAACACTGTCACAAGATAGTGTCTGTGGTTTGCAAACCACATCAAAGGATGAAAGAGAAAGGCTTGGAATTCTGTGGCTGTGCTGTAAGCAGAGCACAAAGAACACAGGGAAATCCACTCCACCCCACAGACTTGTTTTTAAAATGAAGTTTGAAGTGAAATTCAATATTTAAACTTGGACCTTGCAAAAATGCTTGCATTTTTCTCCTGACTCATTCATTTTTCCAAAAGTACTTAAAGAAGTTACATAAATCACTGAACTTCGAGGCCAGAGATGCTGGTTCCTAGGCTGGCTCTCCTACTCAGAACCTGGGGGCCTGGGGGGGTATCATATAAGCTTATGTTGTTCCTCAGGGATTTCATCCATAAAATAAAATTGTTGGACTAGATAAACTATCATCTTTTCTAACTTTAACAATCCTTCTATCATCACTGCTTGATCTTACCGAAAAGTTTAGCTCAAAAGAGTGTTCTCTAAGTGTCAAGTACTGGACTGGATATTTGGGGTCAAAGGGAAAGTTCAGTCAGTCAGTAAGCATTTATTATGTACTTATGACAGGCCAGCCAGTGGGCTACAAAAAGAAGTGAAAAAGTCCCTCAAGAAGCTAACATCCAAGGGCCCTGCTATTCTTCCTGGGGTGGGGTGGGGGAAATAAGGGAGGGGAGGGAAATCTTTTATACATATAAGCACCTATAAAAGATATTTGAAAGAAATATAAAGTAATTGGAGGAGGGAGTGCTAACCATTGAGTAAATCTCTACCAAGCATTCATAAAAGCTGATTGGACTCAACTAAAGCCTATTTATAAAACACATGACGACATTCCATTCAATTCAGCAAACTTAATTCAGTCGTTTGTTTATTCATTCATTCATTTGTTTTTCTTGATGGTTCTTTGATATCACCTTCATTTCCCAATATATCCCTCTTCTTTCAACTACCCAGCCAGTCTTCTCTTGTAACAAATGTTTTAAAAAGAGAAAGGAAACAACCAAAAAACAAAACAACAGGGCAGTAAAAATGACAAGCACTGACCATGTCTGGCAGGATATACAACATTCCACATCCCCAGTCCCCAACCTCAAGTCAAGTAACAAGTATTTATTAAGCATTTACTCTGCACCAAACAATGTGCTAAGTGCCAGGGATACAAATACAAGCAAAGAGTAAGATAGTGCCTGCTCTCTGCTCGGAGCCCTTCTCCAAATGGAGATTCCCAGAATAGCTTAACAATGGAAGAAAGCAGCTGCAGGGGCAGAGGGAGAAGGTTTAGTCATGTTAATATTTTTTGCTGTTCAGTTGTTTCAGTCCTGTCTGACTCTTCACGACCCCATTTGGGGTTTTCGTGCAAAGATACTGGAGTGGTTTGCTATTTCCTTCTCCAGCACATTTTCCAGATGAGGAAACTGAGGCACACAGAGTCAAGTATACCTGCCCAGAGTCACATAGCTACTAAGTGTCTGAGGGTGGATTTGAATTCAGGTCTTCCCGACTCCAAGCCCAGCACTCTATCCACCCTGCCACCTAGCTGCCCTAGTCATGATAAATTACATGCTGCTAAATTCCCTTTTATAGTTTTTTTCTATTTACATTATTTTAGTAATTCTTTTCCTGACTCTACTTACTTGATTCCCCATCAGTTCATATACATTTTTAAGTGTCTGAATTCTTCACTTTTGTCCTTTCTTATAACATAGTTAACATTTCATTACATTCCCATACCATTTAGCCATTCAGGAACGGATGGACTCCTACTTTGTTTCTAGCTCATTTCAGTGCATGTTTGGCAATTTTGGTGCAAATGCTGGATTTGGTGTTAGAGGACCTATGTTCAAATCCCAACTGTCACTTATTTCCTCAGTGACCTCATGTGGTCATCTGACTTCTCTGGTCCCCAAGTCCTCATGTGTAAAATGGTTGGGTTGGGCCAAACAGCCTAGGAGGTCCCTTTCAGCTCAAGTTCTGTGATCTGATTCAGTACAAGGTACCAGTCTTTGTGCTAGGCACAGCAGATACAAAGACAAAAGCAAACAGTGCCAACCCTCAGATCACTGACGTTCTTCTGTGGGGATATACCATCTACCCTAATGAGTTCTGTTCAACTTGAGGTTTCCACAGATACAGACATTATTATTTCTTGTTTGTGTTTCAATCTGATCAGATTTGTAACTGTGGTCCTGATTGCTTCAAGGATGAAGGGTAAACATAAGAAACATACGAGCATATCAAATGATTTGTTTGGGAACTTGTGGTATATTTTTGTTTTTCTTCTTCATTTCCCCTTCCTTTGCGAAGATTTCTGGTTTAGTCTTAGAGTTATAGAATAAGGATTCCTGAAACATCACCCCTCCCCACCAAGTAAAATGAAAATACCAGGGTTAGGGATTATGACAAGATGAGTCTTGTCTAGTAGACTAGTAGAGTTTATATTGTGCATTATATGATCCTCTAAAGCTAGGGGTGGGGAACCTGTTGGTCTTCAGGCCATATGTGACCAACTACTAAAATTAATTTAATTAATATTTAATAAAATTATATAATTAATAATTTGATAATTAACAATGGAATTGGTTAATAGTAAAAAATAAATAATTAAATTAATAAAAAAGATTTGTTCTGCAAAATTTGGATTCAATCAAAAGATCACACTTAAAGATTTAGAAGGCCACATGTGGATTTAAGGTCACAGGTTCCCCACCCTGCTCTAAACACGTCCCGGACCAAGTTATCTGTCATGACATATCAAGACATTCAGATGAGTTAGAATGGAGAGTCTGCCTAGTGTGTTTCCTTGGACCTCTCTATCTGACTTCCAGTAGACCAAGCTCTGTTTCTACTTTAAGTTCAAATATTTAATCTCATCAAACACAGGGCTCCATGATGTGTTCAGTAAAATGTTGCCTATTTTCCTTCTAATTTTTATTACATTCAACTTTTTGCACAAAAATGCCTTTTAGTTTTATATAGTCAAAATTATCCATCTTACCTTTCATCATCCTCTTCCTGTCTCCGCAGAACCAAAAGCTAATTTCTTCCTTACTCAATCAGCTCTTTGCCAATTGGAACTCCTTTATTTTAATTTCCAAATCCAGCACCTATCAAAATACCTGGCACATATCAAGAGGTTAACATAGGCTCACTGATTGCTAGATTTTTTGCAAGGGGATTATTTTTGTCCAGACCTGTGATTTCTTTGGTACTGGGAATTTCCTGAGAGAAAACCCTTCTAACAATGCAAATTTGCAACTGTTCTGCAAATCACAGTCTTAGAGTATTGCTTGGGAGCATGGAGAAGTTGGGACTTGTCCATGTTAACTTAGTCAGCAGTGGTAGAACCTAAACACACATCTTCCTGAACTAGGGGTGGTTCTCTCTCTTCCAGGATATTGGCATAGTGAAAAACCACTCAGTGACCACCAAGATCATGCATTCTATTTGGAGATATGACAAGGAAGGAGATATTATAATAGAAATGACCCAGGTCATTCAGCAATTCAATGCAACAAACATTTATTATATATCTATTATGTGCAAGGGATTTGTGCTAGGCATTGTGGCACAAGTACAATAGCTTTCATGTTATTAAAATTTTTACTAAATATTTTCTTCACAACAACCCTATGATAATACTTATTATCCCCATTTTACAGATGAGGAAACAGGTTCATTTTGGTAGATTATTAATGAATACAAACAATAAATAATGACTATATACCAGAGAATCTGAGCAGACACTCAAAGGGATGCAATCAGGCTGACTAGGCTTGTTTTTCTAAGAACATTAACCAGGCATTCATTTGAAATTCATTCGTTTTTGAAGTCTTAGGCACAAGATTTTCGAGCAGTCGTTATGATAAATATTCCCTTTATTAGGTCCTCAATGCCATTCTCAATTACATCAGTTTGAGACAGCTGAAGGACTGGAGCCAAGGGCTAAATTACAGGTATCATGGTGATGCTATTACAGTTTCTAATTCCAAAGGAAATCAAATCTTGGATGCCCACTAGAGGATAATCCTGACTCCTGAAACTAGCAAGTGATAACCTGAAAAATCCAAAGATTGTTCCCCCATGGTCTGTCAGCAGGAACTATTTTCCTTCCATCTTTCTGGTGTCTCTAATTCTCAAGGATTAACTTAAGATTTGGAGAAGCAATGAGTTTTAATTAAAAATAGATTGACTAGATTAGAGAGGTGTAATTTAGAGTACTAAAGAACGGTGGGAAGCACCCAAACTTAATAATGGCGCTATTTTTTTTTTTTGCCTGCTGTTTTCTTAATATAATTTTAGATTGTCTTTGGACAAGTTCTTTTTTATATTATGTTTTTGGCAACACATATATATTTAGAATTGTAGACCTTTAAAAGGGTCTTAGCTAACATTTAGTACAAGTCTTGTAATTTGTAGTTAAGGAAATGGTAGCCCAGAAGAAGTTAAGTGACTTGTCAAAGGTCACAAAGCCAATAAGAGGGGATATATATATATGTGTGTATACACATATACGCAATATATGTCATGATATATGTATATATTTGTATTTATATACACATTCATTCAAAAATATTTATTAAATATCCTATTTGTGTTAGATGTTGACTAAGATACATGTTTTAGTGAGATATTCTGTGCTCCTGGAGATTAGTAAAGGATGAAATACAGACACAGACAAGTATAACACACAATAAGACATAATGATTGCATTACAAAGATGAAAAGCTCCCCATGAGGTCTAACAAAGGAAACAGGAAAGTCTTCTTATATAAGGTGGCATTTAGATTGGATATTGACAGTTGGGTAAGATAATCAATGACAAAAAAAGTGGGAGATCTTAAGCAAAGGGCTCCTCTATAATCTTTCCTAGATTAGCTACTCTATATTCACACACAACCCTTTAAATTCATCTTGTGCCTAAATCTGCTTGATTGTAATTTATAAATATGAGATCCTTTATCATATATTAATTGTAGGCTGAGTCTGGCTCCTTTATAAAGCCAGATGGCTAAGTTATTCACCTAGGGACAGCCAAAGGGATAACTGGATTCACCTGTGGAAAAATCAGTCTCAGGCCTCCAGAAGGAAAGTGACTCAGATGTTCTGATACCCCAGAAGGAAAACTCATAGGAAGAAGCACTTGGGAGAGGAAGAGAGACATCCAGAGGGAGAGACAGACAGAGACACAGAGAGAGGAGGGTAGGTTGAGAGAGAGGGAGCAAAGGAAGGTTAGAGACAGAGAGACAGAAAGAGACAGAGATGGACAGAGACACAGAGAAATGAGAAGGGGGGAAGGAGGGAAGAAGAAAGGGAGGGAGAGAGAGAGAGGAAGAGAGAAAGAGGGGGAGAGAGAGACAGAGAGAGACAGAGACAGAGAGAGAGAGAAAGGGAGAGAGAGGAAGAGAGAGGGAGGGAGAGAAAGAGAGAGACACAAAGAGAGACAGAGACAGAGACAGAGAGAGACAGAGAGAGAGACCAAGAGAGACAGAGACAGAGAGACAGAGTGAGAGAGAGACAGAGAGAGACAGAGAGAGAGACAGAGAGAGAGAAAGAAGAGAGAGAGGAAGAGAAAGGGAGGGAGAGAGAGAAAGAGAGACAGAGAGAGAGAGAGAGATGAGAGAAGGAGGATGGATGGGGGAAGACAGAGACAGAGACAGAGAGACAAAGACAGAGAGACACAGAGAGAGAGAGAGAGAGATGAGAGAGAGAGAGAGAGAGAGGAGAGAGAGAGAGAGAGAGAGAGAGAGAGAGAGAGAGAGAGAGAGAGAGATGAGATGAGAGAAGGAGGATGGGGGGAAGAGAGAAACACAGAGAACAACACTTTGGGCTATTGTGTAGGAAGGAGTTATAAATATCAGACAGGAGCCTGGCAGGTTTGGAAACCAAGGAGCAAACATTCCTGACGAATTCAGCACACTGTTATGCTTAACTTAGTAACAAAGTATGGATTTTACTTCATTGGAATTTCATCTGCAAACCCACTGAGACAAGGTTATGTAGGCCTTAGTCCTCCTTTACACACTTAAAAGTGGTTAACACACACACAGTCTCACGCACTCCTTTTGCTTTATTTGATACTGTCTGGTTTAAAGGAGCCCCAAACTGGAGGTCATAGCCCCTGAGTTCAAATCCCAGCTCTACACTTAGTACCTATGGGACAAATCACTTCCCTTCCTGGGCATCAAGTCTTCATTTGTTTAATAATTTAAAAAAAAAAAAGAGGTTGGGCTAGAAAACATTTAGGGTGGCTTGTAGCTCTATATTTCTGACTAAACGATCTATTTGTGTTTGATAAAGAGAAATCAATGAACAAATTAACAAACACTTTTGAGTAACTCCCTTTTACAAGGCAATGACTTTGGGCAGTAAGGCTATGAGGAGACATAAAACCCCTTTCCTTACTTTGGGAGTTTCCTAATCCAGGTGACGGAAAAGAAGATTGCCTCCAAACTCTCAGATTTCCAAGGTTTCACAAACAGAGGTGTTCTATCCACCTTCACACATTGCAGTTTTTTGGCATCTTAGCAAATGGTCTTCATAAGTGGCTGAAAAAGAATTCTTCATGTGGTGACCAAACTTCTGGTGAAGAGTCCTTTTGGTCATGGCAAGGTTTATCCTTGGACAATCTACACACACCGACATAGACACCCCATCACCCTGCCTACACTTGACTCCTCTCCAATTTGAAAGGGATTACCAGAGCTTACAGCACTCCTGACATTGCTTCTGAGATGCTAGGGCCAAACCCATTAGAACCATGGAGGGCACTGGACTCAGACTTTAGAGGACAAGGGAGAAATGAACTTTATGGAAAGTTACATCACAGGAAAGCAGTTGAGGAGAAGAATCACAGAAGGAGAGGTCACATTCATTATACTGACCATGACAGAACAACCTCTTTTACTTGGATAACATAAATAGTGATCAGCAAAAGAATCGACTTCTCAAAACCAAACAAATAACCTCCTTTCAGTTAGAAATATCAAAAGACATGGGTTCAAATACTGGATTTGCTTCTTACTATGTGCTTCTCTGAGTCACTTTCCATTCCCATATTCCTTTAACTGATAGTAGCCTCCTTTCTTTGGTCTCTCCCTATATCTCCCTAAAGTCAGAATAGGACCTAGATCAAGTCTTCTCCTCTTCATTGTGATGTTCCATCCATTCCTCCTTTCTCAACACTCTGCCAGGACATCAAATGTCACACCTACACTGGCTTCACTTTCCTCCATTCCCAATCTCATCCCTATAGTTTAGAGGATCATAAGATCATAGATTTAGAGGTAGAAGGGGCTTTAGGAGTCATCGAGTTCACATTTTACAGATAAGGAAAATGAGGAACAAACAGTCAATGTGAGTTGCCAGGATCAGACAGCCAGTCAGTGTCTGTGGCAGGATTTCCTGACTCCAAGCCCTGTCTCCCATCCACTACATGATGCTATCCATATTAAGACTGCACTGTCCTCTGACCTTGAATCCCTTGCCGTTATGTTCTTCTCCTTTTCATGTCTTGTCATTCTCCATTTCTGGGTTATTCCCACCATCCACCTCCTCTACTCCTACTCATGTGCTGCCTAATAGAGCTGGAGGAAGAAATGCAAATGTGCTTATGGGGTACACTACGAATTTGTTTTCTAATCTCAATGGAACCCTCAGTGATGTATGGCAACACTTTTACTCCTGCCTGATTGCTTCTCCATCACAGAACTTCCACAGAGGCTGTTTCAAACCTTCTCTCCTCAAGTCTTATACATCACTGATCTTCTTACTGGGAACTCCACCTCTTTCTTTACAGAGAAAATAGTGGACATCTGTGACAAGCTCTCTCTTCTGCATCTCAAAACTCCTTCTTTATGCTAGACTCTCATAAAGAGGTGATCAAGCTCTGTGCCAAGGTGCGTGCTTACTCTCTCTCTCCATACACCCCCCCCACACATATACACACATGTATACACACACATATATGTATATGTCTTCGTGTGTTTCTGTACATGTGTGTACATATATGAATACACACGTATGTATGTATATGAGTTTCATTTAAAAATTGTGAAAGACATAATTTCTGGGTAATCATTTTATTGCTGAAAGAGGTCTTGAATGCTGAATACAATCATGGCAGTGGACTCACAGCTTACATGCCCTTGGACAAATAGATGTTCCAGAGGATGGCAATCAACTCTGATTATTTAACAAGTAATGAGAGAGAATGACTATTACAAGAAGGGGCTGGATCTAGTTCAGTGAACTTCGATCATGTTATTCACTTCTAAATTACCCCCAACCTTGAGTAATCTATTCAAAAAATGTACTTGCACCCATCCTTGTGTGGAACACAATGGGTTTCCCCACTTTAGATGAAATTCCTTGTAAGGTTGGGTATGGTCTGACCAAGATGGAGGAGAAAATTAATTCAACCATCAGAGTATGAGTTTTGAATGAGGACTTTAGAAAAAAGGAGGGAACTTCGAATCTCCCCAAATCACTGGTTGGTAATAATTTCTCTTATATGTATGTGTATATACATATATGTGTATGTGTATATATATGTATGTGTGTGTATCTCATTGATCCTATCCTTTCCCCTCTTCTCTAGAGGATAGACCCCACAATCACGTCTCTCTATAAACTCCACTCTCTTTATCTATTGGTTCGTTTACTGACACCTACAAACACACACAGCTCTCCTTAATCTTAAAAAATCTCCCACTTGACCCTAGAATTCCCTCATGCTATTGCCTTATGTCTCTCCTCCCTTTCATAGCCAAACTCCTAAAAAAGCTCTCTACTTTCTCTGCGTCCACTTTCTCATCTCAGCTACTTTTCAACTCTTTGCGATACTCAACTGAAACTGTGTTCTTCAAGGTTACAGACAATTACTTGATTGCCAAATCTGATAGCCTTCTCTCTTTTGACATCCTTCTTGAGTTTTCCCCAGCCTTTAATACTAATGGTCCCTCTCTCCTCTTGGATACTCATTGTTTTTTGTGAGACTGTTCTCTCTTGGTTCTTCTCCTGTCTTCTCTCTCTATCTCCATCTTTCTTTGTTTATTTGATGATTTATTTATTTATTTATATTTTTAAATTTAAATTACTGACCTCATTCCATCTTCTATCTATGGGTAGTCTCCCTACCCACCCCCACCAACCCTTAAGGCTCTGTGCTGGGTCTTCCCCTCTTCTTTAACTGTACTAGGATTTTTAACTTTTTGTATGTCAGGAACCACTTTGCAGTCTGGTGAAACCTAGGGATGTCTTCTCAGAATAATGTTATTAAATAATTGAAGAAAATGTCAAATTTCACCGAAAGGTTTATGAAAATAAAATTGTCATTGTCTCCCACCCAAGTTCAAGAACCCCTAGATTAATAACCCTATCTCTAAATTCTGTGATGACTTTATAAGTTCCACAGATCTAGTTATGATTGAATATGATTCCTAGATATCTATGTATCTTGTCTGGATCTTTCTCCTGAGTTCCAGTGTTTCATGCAACTGCTTATTTAATATTCAGAACTAGATGTTCCATAGACATCTCAAACTCAACAAGTCTAAAACACAACACCATTTTCTTTCTTCTTCCTTCTTCCTAAACTCCCTATTTTGTTGAGGCTCCATGATCTTCCTAGGCCTCCAGCTTCACAATCTCATAATTATTTTCAATTTCTCATTCTTACCAATAGTAGATATCTATTTAATTGCCAAATCTTATTTTTACCCTATAGCTTTCTTACATAGTTCCCCCTCCGTATAGTCACATGGCCACCAGCTTGGCTGAAGCATCCTTCAGCTGTTGTCTACACTGCTGTAATAGGCCCCTCATTGATCTCCTTGTGTCATGGCTGTCAAAGTTATTTTCTAAAGGTCCAGGACTGACCATATATTCTCTCACTTAGTAAAATCCAATGAATCCCTCCTACAACCTCAAGGATTGTATATTTCGAGAAGCGTATAGACTACTTCTCAAAATAATGTTTTTAAACAATTGGAAAAAATGTTGAATCTCAGTAGGATGTTAAGTAAAATCAAAATGTGATTTTGTAATTAAAGTTCACAGAACCTTTGATCACACTTTGGAAACTCCTGATCAAAGCAAAAAACAAAATTATCTTTTGGTTTTTAAAACCTTCCACATATCTTTCTAGTGTTTTTGAATTCTATAGTATACTGAAAGTCACCCAACACAGTGCCTAACAAACATGACAAGTACTTAATAAATGTTTCTTAGATGATCAATGATCTTCATGATGGTCCTTTTGAAAATGTTCATCATGAATACTACAATGCAAGATAACAAAGTGTCCCATGAAAGGATGTTTCTTGTTGCCTTTGGAAAAAAAGGAATAAACCAATTCTGCACTGTCCTTTATTTGACCCTCCACGAAGAATATGGGAATATTGTCTCATTGAGCTGCAACCTTCATTTGTCTTCTGATTTTATTTACCATGATAATGCCGAGAGTGGGATGATCCTCCTATTCTTTCATTTGTATATCACTAGAGAAGGATCTTACATTTCAAAAGCAGCAGTTGAGTTAATGCTTTGAAATGGTCTAAAAAGTATCCTGTTCTTAGCACCCTCTATCTTTTTTTTTCATCATTCTCTTATTGTCCCTACAGAAGGAGAAGGATCTACATAGGACTGAGAGCCATTTTATATTTCTCTGTTTCATGGGTTTCCATGGCCCAAGAGTTTATTACCAAATGGCCAGTTAGCTGATGAGGAGCTCTTCATACCAAGCTAGGCTGTTCCTTAGAAATATGACACAATGTGTGACAGGGACAATTTTCAAAGTCTTTCTAGTATGATAGTTCAATTGACATGGCCTTTGGAAAAAAACCAGGGAAATCTCTATGTCACAATATGGTAATAAAGTAGGACTTTTTACACTACTTTATTGAGTTATTAAAATTTCCAGGAAGCCAGAGATGTGTGGATAATGTGTTGAATACAGGAAAGAATTCTATTTCTGGAAAAGAATCCACTTGTCTTGATGATGAAATATTTTTAAATAAAGCTACTGAAGTTCCTAGATCCTTAAAGGAATGAACAATATCTTATTTATTGATTTTATCTCCTTTAGTACCTTGCAGAAGGCCTCTGTATAGAAGATGTTTAGCATTTCATTACTAAAATCTGTTAGCAGAACATCTCAAACACCATTTAAAAAAAAAAAATCTCCATGTTAAAAGTGGAATACTAAAAAGCAATTAACAAACCTATAAAAGAATGTTCCAAATCACTACTAAGAAAAATACCAAGCAAAACAACCCTCAAGATGCAAGATCATGGCAAAGATGACAAACGATGGTAACAGTCAATATTGTTGGAACTGTGGAATTATGCGTACACTAATGTATTGTTGGAGGAGCTGTGAAGTAGAATAAAACTTTTGGGAAGTAATTGGAATTATGCAAATGAAATTACTAAAATGAAAGTGTGTTCCTAGACTGAAATGTTTAGAATGACATTTCTTTGACATATATGAATGGGCGGATTCAGTTTCTTTCTTTCCTTTAGCCATTGTTCTGGGTTACATGGTCTGCCACTGACACTTAGTCATTACCTCTGCAGACTGTAGGTAAAGTTTTATGCAGGTCAGAATTCAGTGAAAGGTGTCTAAGGTAAACAATGTAATCTCTCAGGTCCTTTTCATTCTAAAACTGTGATAAACCTATAATCTCTAATATCTTCCAGTTCTCAATCTTTGAATCCATGGTTGTCTCTTCTGCTTTTGCTATAGTGACTGTAAAAGTTTTTGAGTGAGTACCCTAGTTTTCTAGGAAAAGCCTATGTAGGACAAATGGGTTTTTTTTCTTTTTTTTTTTTATGAGATTTACACCATTCTTATATTATTTGCTTGTTTGGTTATTTCTGAATACAGAATTTGAAAAATATGATGGTAAGAATTCCTCACTTTTTTTTTCCTCTTCTCTAAAGAAAGAGTGGCTCCTTTTATGATTAGCCCCCTGGTCCTCCAGAGTTGGTTGAATATTCAGAAAGAATCTTGCAATAAGCTTTATTTCTGTTCTTCCCATGAACTGAAAGCATTTGGTCTATAAACACAGAAATGCCAGAAATACCATTGGAAAAGAAAATTTATCCTCCCAAGTCAAAAGAGTTGGTATGACTGGTTTCTATCAAGGGTTTTGGCCATATAGATCACTTCGAGAAGGAAAGCAGGCATTTGATGCCTCGATGCCTCCCCCTAAAACAGTGCGAAAGAGAACAGGATCATGTGTGTAAGAGAAATCAAAAAAGCCAAAGAAGAAAAATAGGAAGATGTTTCTTTCTCATATTCCCCGACCTTTGTCTACCTGCCAGGGCCCAGCTCACTGTAATAGTATCCAGAGGGAAGAGGATCCAATCTAAGAAAGTAAACAAGACAGAAGAAAACATGACACATACACAACCTAAGCCAGTGGCCTCCAAAGGAAGCAAGCAAAGAATCTGAGGTTTTCATTTGAGGGATGCCTTTCTACAGTGGAAAACATATAAATGTATGGGAAAAAGGTGTGGCTTTTCATCACCCTGGTTTTAAGAGAAACCTAGGATTTTATCCTATACTTTGTTCTCTGGAAGTGAGACCTATGAAGTCCTCTATATAGAATTGTTTTAATTGTATAGAATTGTCTTAATGCCAAAAGGCATGAGCGGAGAGGAAAACCTGAAAGAATAACTCTAGGAATTACATCTGGTTGTAAAAAAATAAGTAAGTATGCATTTCACATTTTGATCCATTCTGGAATTCTAGTAGATTACTTGGTTTAATGTGGAATGTTTTGCAAATAAATATAGTTCTATTGGCTTTATCCTCCACCCAGATCCAACAGATTCCTTTACAATTAGTCAAGTCAGTTAACAATAAACAAACATTTAGTAAGTGCTCATGACTTTCTAAGGACTTTGCTAAGTCCAGGGGATGCAAAGAAAGACAAAAACAGTTCCTACCCTCAAGAAATTCAATTGGGGAAGATAGCTTGCAAATAACTATAACTCTATGTGTGTGTGTATGCATGTATGCATGTGTGTATGTATATGTGTATATGCGTATACGTGTATGAACTATATGTATGTGTATATGTGTGTATCTATACATAGGAACAATATATATACAAAATAGATGGAAAATAATCTGAGAGAAAGGCACCAGATTCTGAACTACATTTCTGCGAGGCTTGCAAAGCATGCTAAGAGTAAATTTGTTTTGTAATGAAACAATTAGTACTAAATCATTTAGGAAAGTAAGCAATCAGTTACTATTACCACCACCACCACCACTACTACCACTACTACCACCACCACCACCACTACTACTACTACTACTACTACTACTACTACTACTACTACTACTACTACTACTACTACTACGGGTGCTGGGAACCCCAAAATTCAAGGGCGAAAGGTATGGGTTCTGACTCAAAAGAATTTGACTCAAGCTTTCTTTCAGTCAGAGATAATGTTTATTAAAACACCTATTGGGGTGAGTGAAATTTTAAGAATCCATGAGTTTGTATTGATAAGTAGCCCAGATTTTAAGAATCTGAGCAATTTAATGAAGGACACGATGGATCTTTTATATAGAAAGGCTGTAGGAAGATCTGGATGTGACCTCACGTAGCCTATAGCCTGCAGTAACCCAGAGGTAAAAGAGAAAGAGTCTAGTTGGGATTAAGGGAGGGAAATAGCCTGGGGTGATCTGGAGGTAACAGACAATGAAGACTGGGCTGGTGGGTCAGGAGAAACAGAGAATGAAGGGTTAGGCAGGTGTAGCAGCAAGCACCCTGACACATCCAGAATGACCTGCTGGTACAGGTTCATAGATCTGCTTTTCTAAAAGGAAAGCAACTTTTGAGGGGTTCACAATCTCCTTTAATTACATTTACCAACAGAGAAAATGCAAGCAGAGAAATAAAGACCAACAGACAGAGCTTCTAACTGTCTGACCATAAGCAATACATACATCACAGATCAACAGACAGGTCCAACTGTCTATTACATACATACAGTTACCAGAGAGAGAAGCACAACATTTGGGTTTTCAAAGCCAGGGGCCTCATTGGCGGCTACCCAGAGTCTCATTTAGCATAGGAACCTTCTTCCAAAGAGTAAGCCCCCAAAGCAAAACCTCACCTCAGACTACATACACATATTTCAGAGCCAGAGAGCATCACAACCCAGTGCCTCATTAACCATTAACAAAAGGTATGGGCTTTCCTATAAAACAAGCCTTCCCTAATCAAGCTTCTCTTAATGGGCTCCCCCTGAGGCCTATTAATGAGAGGGGGGCATGGAGAAGATCTTTAACTCCCATTATTACAGTGGGGGCCCACAAGGAAAGGATGGTTGAAAGAATTATTGACTGGGATGGGCAATGCCTCAGGTGAATGCCAGAAATGAGAGTTTAAGGGCTAGGTTGTGTGGGAAAGTTTCAGGGCCTTTTAGGGCTTCAGGTCCCATCCCCATCACAACTACCAGAACTACTGCTACTGCTACTACTACTACTACTACTACTACTACTACTACTACTACTACTACTATGACCACCACTGATATCTAGTACTTACATACCACTTTAAGGTTTGCAAAAAAAACCTCTTCAAGCATGTTACCTCATTTGATCCCCACAGCTATGAGGCATGTAATATCATTATCTCCAGTTTACATATGAGGAAACTGAGGCTGAGAAAGGGTAACTTGCCGAGAGTCACAAAGTTAGGAATTATCTCAAGCAAGATTTGAACTGACTCACCAATCCAGTTGCTCCCCCTGGCTGCTCATGAGTTCAGAAACCCTAAGTTCAAGTCTTGTTTCTGAGCCCTACAAACTATGTGGCCTTGGGCAAGTCACTTCAGTTCTAAGTGCCACAGGTCCTAAGCCCTCGAAGACAATGATCATCTTCCCAGAGTCTTTTCTTCTCCAAATTAAACATGCCCATTTCCTTCAGCCATCCCTCTCTCTCAGTCCTTTATTATCCTGGTTGCCCTCTACTGGACATTTTTAAACCTGTCAATGATGCCCAGAACCAAACACAACATTCTCTAAGACTATCAGTCCCAAAGCAGGCGCTAGTCTGCATCCCCTAGAGGGTACTAGGGGAATTTGCTGTAATTTTATTATTAATGAGATCACAGTTCCTGTTCCCCTCCCACCCCAAAATATCAAACAAAGAAAATAATCCACTGTCAGAACTCACACTCAGGTTTGGGTCTCCTTTTCAAGTAGAGGGGGACACTCTGGAGACACAAGCACTGGGAATACTTAGTAGAAAAAAATCCAAAAGTCTAATAAAAGTGATTTCTCTATGCAGATAAGAATACATGTAATAACTGAGTGATGATGGTTATCAAGAAAAGTGAGAAACATTTGCAAAATATACTGGGAGAAATGGAATACATGAGGGTACCATGACCTTCTCCAATGAAATCTATGATAAAGACATATTTTTCCATACAAGTGAGAAAAACCTGTACATTCCCATAAATAGAATGAACTAGAAAAATCTTAATACTATTATGCTATCTTAATTTCCATTTAAAACTCAATTTTATCACATTGTCATTCTCATTATAATCTCATGCAGTACTTATTTGTGTGGCAGGATGATAATGTATGGTATGGTGGGGAAAGTAGTGGTCTTTGATTCAAAGAGCCATAAATCAAATTCTGCATTTGATAGTTTTATTTATATGATTGTGGAAAAGTCACTTCATCTCTGAGACTCAGCTTTCCGTACCTACAAATTGGTGCTTATGCTATTTTCAGTACCTGCCTTATAAGAAAGAATATGGTACAATAGTAAGCATTGAATTTGGACTCACAGAACCTGTGTTCAAATCCCACTCTTACCACTTACTCCCTATGTGATTCTAGGAAAGTCTTCTCTGAGTCCAAATCCCTCTATAAAACAAAAGGGGAAGACTAGCTGATCTCTGAGATCCCTTCCAGCTCTAAATCTATGACTGTCATCCTATATCCACAGGCAAGTTGCTTAACCTCTCAATGTCCAGGCATCTCTCTAAGTCTATAAATTACAGAAAAAGTAAAGTATCCACCTCCACTAGTGGAGGGAATTTCCATACATGGATGAAATAATAGATTCTTCCCCAAAACTATCTCACAAGTTTGTTGTATAGAGTAGTTGTAAATGCTTAAAATCCTTTTTTATAATTAACTTTTAAGATATTTAGATGAAATTAAAATAAAATATATTTCTAATGTGAAGGAATTATAGTAACTCGCATAAAGTAATGCAATTCATATTAAAATAGCTAACTCACTAATTATATTCTAGGAAAATGACAAACTTCAAGAAACGTTCAGTAAAAGTTCATTCTTTAAAGAAATACATCAGAAGATAAACTTTGGTATTACTTCTTGAAATGTTGACCTTTTTATCAAGGTAATTTTGTCTTCTTCCCTTCTCTGGCAAGAGGTTTAAAACCAGGAGAGATAATCACACGCACATACACACACACACACACATATACATACATACACACACATGCATGAAAGAGTTCAGAAGTGGGCAATTTGGGCTTTTGTATGCAGGAGTACTGAAACAAGACAGCCCGAAAGGAACCATCAGTCCCTTCCCTATCCCTGCCTTCCTTTCACTTCATTGTGTTATTTGTTAATTGTGCTGAAAATACATTGGCCAGATTTAATATAATTTCCTATAAATACGTGTGGTCAATCCTATCCTTATGTTGCTTGTGGGATGAGGGTGCAATGGGGGCCAAACGAAAGAAAGACTTTCCTAGACCCAGGCTTGGTGTTCCATCCCCAGCCCATTGTTAGAGAGCAGGGATCCCTAACTGGGCACATAAGCACCAACCATTTTATAATTTCACTCCCAAATGAAAAGCTATTATGTATTCCAACCATATTTCATAAATTTGTCCTATATACACAATAGATGTTACAATATGATGAACTAGATGCAATCGAGTAGAACCGAAGATATTTTTAGAAACCTAACTCTTTCCTCCATGTCTTAGTTCCTATTATTTCTTCTTGTCAGTTGCATAAGAATATATTCCTTTAGGGTTCATATTATTAATCTTTGACTTTATGTCAACATTTTATTCTTCCTTATTCTTCCTATGAACATTTTATTGGAAGAGTGGGTGGAAGAGACTTGTAGAGGAAAACATACTATGTGACTCTGGGCAAATCACTTAAACTTTGTGAGTCTCAGCTCCCTCATTCTTTTTAATATCTCTTTATATATTTTCTTAAATATCTGCCTATTACATTTTTAAATTAGCATTTGTGTTTTTTTAATTTTGAGTCCCCAATTCTCTCCCTCCTTCCAACCCTTTCCCCATCCCTGAGAAGGCAAACAATATATCTATTATGTGTGTGAAGTCATACAAAACATATTTCCATATTAGCCATGTTGCAAAAGAAAACATACACACACAAAAGAAAAGAAAGTTAAAAAATGTTTCAATATACACTCAGAGGATAGAATTTTTCATCGTGCTTTAGAATTGTCTTGGATCAGAGTATTGGTTACCTCATTCTTAAAAAAGGGGGGAATTGAACTAAATGATTTATCAGTCATTAGGTCAATTAGCACTTATTAAGTACCTATTACATGCTAGGCACTGTGCACAGTGCAAGGGATACCAAGAAAAGAATTTAAAAATAAAAATTACACACACGTGTGCAGATACATATATACATGTATGTATGAGTATCCCTGCTTTCAATGAGCTCATAGTCTAATAAGGGTGGGGTGGGAGGACGAGATGTAAACATTATGCACAAGTAAGATTGATATGATATAAATAATCTCAGAAGAAAAATCCAGTAATTAAGGGGAATCATGAAAAAAAACTTCTTGCAGAAGGTAGGATTTTAGTCAGGACCTGAAGGAAAGCAAGAAAGCCTGTAGAAATTATCTGAGATCCATTTGAAAACCTTTAACATTTAAAAGTAAATTTATCCCAGGGATCTAGCAGTTCCCCCTTTAAGACTGTATGTTAGCATTCTATCAAAATACAGCACAGATGTTCATACTTGAGCAGGGAGGGGATTAAAAAAAACTTCTATTGAATGAAATTTCTATGTAGCACCTGCTATTTTTAATATCAATCTCCTGTCCACAAAATTATTACCAAAACCAGCACATATTCGGGACCCAAGGCCAAATAAAAATTTTCCATTGTTATTTCCCTGGATGTCTTGAGTACTTCAAAGCTTGTCAAAAACAGTAGAGCTGGTTGCCCAATTACTGATACAGGGTTAGAGTGAATGAATGGCAGACTTTGGTTAAGTGAAAAAATGAACCTGTTTGTATTTCTTCCGAGTTGGAATGGAAATGGCTGACAGTCACTGCTCACTTCAAAATGCATAGGTTCAAATTTCACATCTTTTCATAAATGTGTTTTTGGTTAGTTTGAAATTGACTCTGATAAAAGATTTTTTTATTTGAATAAACTTCTGCTCATTGTAATATAATTTATTTCTACTTGGTTGCATTAGAAACCTCCATGTTGGGTGCTACCTTTTAAAATGCAGATATAAAATAAAAAAATTTCAATTGAATCAAATGACTATACAATCAAATAAAAATATAGACATACAAATGGAGCTTCCTAATGATATCAGCCAAAGTTCTATGTTCAACTATTTTTTTTAATCGCAATTCATTATTGGCAAACAAAGGGTAAAATTAGAAGGAAAAAAACCCTAGAGTACTTTGATATAACAAAAAGTTAAGAGAAAAAACTGTTTTCAAAGGTTACCATTCTTCCTTCTAATGTTCATACTAGGATAAGAAATTAAGTGGACTTCCTTGCAGCTGCTCATTTTCCCCCTCTTCGACAGGATGTTCAGTATCATCATAAACCATCTGGAGAGTGAGAATTTGGCTTGATTTTGATTCAGCTGCAATAATGAGACAGCCATTGAGAAGGTTTGTAGAAAAAGGAGAACTTTAAATAGTGATTGGTATACCTCGCAAACAGAATCTTAAGGCAAGTTTTTTTGTGCAGATTAAGATTTCATTGGTTATTTTAAAGGGTATGGAAACTCCCACCTCTATGGCAAACAAGCATCTGTCTATAACTAAGTTGCTAAGAGTTGTTTGAGGCAGTGAGAGGTAGTGATTTGCCAATGGTCATATAACCCAGGTGGTATATGTGAAAGATGGGACTGCAAGGCAGATCTTCTGATGTCAAGGTCATCCCTCTATTCACTACCATGTTGATCCATAGGGCAGTGGATAGAGCACCAGTGCAGGAGTCAGGAGGACCTGAGTTCAAATCTCATCTCAGACACTTGATACTCACTAGTTGTGTGACCTTGGGCAAGTTGCTAAATCCCAGTTGCCTCATCCTGGGTCATCTCCAGTCATCCTGATGAATATCTGGTCATTGGATTCAGATGGCTCTGGAGGAGAAGGGAGGCTGGTGACCTGCACAGCCCTCCCTCACTCAAAACAAAGTCAAGTGCAAGTCATGTCATTACTTCTCTAATGGCATGGTCTTCTTCAGCAACGAAGGACAAACACACACCATGTTGATCCTCTAGCCAAACTATTTTTAAAAAACATACATTCAGAGAATGCAAACAGTAACTTTCAATTAAGTCTGATCATATATAGGTCAGAGAAACAAGCCTTTTAATAGACTATTTTTTATAATATTAGATATAACTATGAGTAAGAAAGTCAATTGTGAACATTCAGGAATTAGAGTAATTAGAAGTCCTTTTTAATTTTAAACAAGAAAAGATGTACGTGGCGGGGGAGGGGGAGGATAGAATTGAAACAATAAACTGGGAAATGATAAAATGACCTGATTGCCTAAAAGAGGTCATTCCATAAAATGGGAAGCTTACATAATGAAATTTGGAAATACAATTGCAAATCATCACAAAGAAGGAAGAAAAAGAGTAAACTTTAAAGTAACCAATAGCGAACTCTGATTCCTATAATTTCAAAAGAATATGTACAAAAGAAAAAAATGAGATGGCCAAATTTGAATATTAACAGAATGGTCAGGATAGAAACTTGGGGAAAATCCTGACAACTTTCAATTCTCTATTGCATCTATGAAGAAATGTAAGTGGGTACTCTTGTCTATGATACAGATCTCAATCCAAACCTTCTCAATATGTGTGATTTTCCTATAAATTGTCTTCTGCAGAGGACTTACCCAATATGCTAGAAGCCTTCTACCCTTCCACAAGGAGATCGCTGAAGCACTGGGGATGTCTGTTACTCTTTATACTTCTTTTAGCTCAAGTTCTTTTCTTAGATGAAATTGATTAATCCCTTTCTTACATGCAAATTAATGATGTCACTGTACTCTCAAAGACGTTTAGTGTTATGGGGAGTGTCCTGCTGAGTCCATAGAGAAAAGGATTCATTATAGAACAAATCTGCCCTTCTTGGAATCCATTCTCTCCTCACCTCTACCTCCCAGCTTCCTTAGAGGGTGAACACTGTTGTGACTTCCACAGAAAATCTTTGCTGATTGGCCTGATTGTTCATGTTTACAATATTTGCTATTGTGGCATAACTTGTTCGATGGGGTCTGCTCACTTTACTCTGCATCAGTTCAATGAAGTCTTTGTAGGTTTTTCTGAAACCATACCCTTCATCATTTCTTGCAGCACAATAGTATTACATCACCTTCACATACCATAACTTTGTTCAACTATTCTCCCAATTCATGGACGTTCCTCCAGTTTCTGATCCTCGCCAACACAAAAAGAGTTGCTATAAATATTTTTGTACATATGATACTCTTTTTCTTTGATCTTTTTGGAGTACAGATCAGTCATATTGCTGGGTCAAAGGGTAAGTACAGTTTAATGACCTTTTTGATGATTGCCCTAATTGTTAATTGTCCATTTCAACTTTGTGTTTCCTCAACTGTAAAGTAGGGACAGTAACAGCACATACTCTATAGGATCATTATGATAATCAAATAAGATAATAAAGTAGATGCTATGTAAATGTTTATTCCCCTCTTCCTCCCTAGTATGGTACTTTTTAATGAGATCAATGACCATGTAACAGAAATTGACCTCATGGAAAAAATGGATTTTGGAAGAATTCTAATAGCATAGGTTATGGGAATTGGATGGGGAGGTTCAATGAATTAACAACAAAAATAATGACTAATATTTATATGATGCTGTAAAGTTCATGAAGCACTTTACATATGTAAACTCATTTAAGTACATTATTCAAGTTATACATAAATTCCAGATGGACAGAAGCATGAATAGATTTGGAATTTACCAAGAAGAAAAAAAAGTAGTTATAAGGATTACATGTGGGAAATTGTGCAATGTTTTTAGTTTTCCATGTTGCTCCCTGATGCAAAATTTCATTTTTTAAAGCAACATTCTCTTGGCAATCTTATATGGTTAGAAATCATGAAACACCACAATCTCTGAAGAATCAAAACTGTGACACAGAGGGAATGTAGAAAGACATGGTGGTCTATGAACAAAACAAGAACAAGTTTTTTCAAAAGATTATGAACAATGTGAGGATGGAGGCTGTTTGCCCATCAAGGATCCCATGGAGGACACTTCTACGGTGGGTAGCAACTTGGTTACATGTCCTCTCAGGTGTATGACTACATGAGTTGTGTATTGGAAATCTACTCATTTTATGCAAGATCTCAATAAATCAAGTGAATTTTAAGGTTCCTGATGTCTGAGAAAATGACTCTTTTCTTTTTTCCCTCCTAGTTAGCCTTTTCTTCCTGCCCATTTATATGAAGGAACTCACATAGTCTTTTTCAGAAGTTGAACTAAGTGTGAAAACTCTTGGACAAAATACTATAAAATGCCATTTTTTCTGAAGTCAGACTCCCTACAATAGCAAGGAGCATATCATATTTCAAAAAATCTCTGCACTAATGCCATATCCTTAAGCCCTCACTCAGGGCTATATTTGCCATTATTTAACATAAAATTCTTAACATAAGTGATTGGTTTTCCAGGCTATAACCTAATAAATGAAGGAGAGGGGGAGGGGAGTAATATTGATTCAAGAGACAAAGTGACAGCTAACAGTCTGTCATCAAACCGCAAAACAGATGTTATGTCTATGCGTAGCACCAAATACGCAGTCAATTGTTGAATGACCATTGCCACAACATAGAAAAATATTTATTATTTTCATTAGTCTTATTTCATATTATTCCCCTTCATACACTGTCCTTTTGAGTCAAACTGGCTTGTTAGCCATTACCCATACTTGGCACATTATCTCCCATTCCTGTGTTTGTGCAGGCTCTTCCCAATGTGTGGAATGCCCTCTTTCCTTTCTCTTCCTTCAGGACTCAGTTCTGGCACCAGCTCTGGAAGGAGGGCTCTCCTAAATCTAATTATTAGTGTTCTCTCTCCCTTTTGAATTCATTTTTGTATGACTTTGTATATATTTGGTTTTACTTATCTGTGCACACTATCTTTATATAGTATAATGTACACTGCATACGTAGCAAGGATATTTCACTTTTGGTGTTGTCTGTCTAGCACCTAGCATCTTGCTTTGCCCACAGTGAGGTGGTATAGTGGATGAGCAGTAACCTGGGAGTCAGGAAGCCTTAAGTGCACATCTGATTTCTGACACTTCTTAGCTGTGGGACTCTGGGAAAATCATCTAACCTCGATTTGCTTCACTTTTCTTGTCTGTAAAATAGGAATAAAAATAGCCCTCATCTCCCTGGGTTGTTATGAAGGTCAAGATGAGTTAATGTTTTAAAAGCATTCTGTAATCCTTAAAGCAATATATGAATGTTCCTTATTATTAATATGATAACAAGTGCTTCATAAATACTTATTGAATTGAATTCATAATGATGACTAATTCTTAGTATAATTAGATAAGAAATCATGTAATATATTTTAGAAACATTTCCATGCCAATTGGTTAAAATAAAAATGTTAAAAATGTTTTTTGTCCATTCAAGGGATAAGCTTAAGCTATAACAATAATAATAATACATTTTACCCATGGATCACTTAGCCCATGGTCTTATGACCTGTATACAGCCAGGGATCAAGAAGGAAGTCCCCAGAGTCTCTAAGCATGTAAAATAAATGTGACACACAAACTAAGCTCATACACATTTCTCCAAGAGAAGGCCCTTGGATTCTCACCCAGTCTATTTATTCTCCTATTACACGGTCATCTAGGCTTAACAAGTTTGGTTATTTTGCTTCCCAGACTACAGTAAGTTGAAAGGGGTGGGGGTAGGATCTCGAGTAAGGGTAAAATTATACAAGTGATATAGATAGAGATCTATGATAACTGAGTACAAGGAGGAAAGCAAAAACTACAAAAAAGAAGCACAGATACAAGAGTTCAAAAAGCCCAGAAGCCTGGGGACATCTAATAATGTGTAAGAACATCCTTGAATAACCCAGGAGCCTCGGAGAGTATCACTTTCTCTTCCTTGAGGTTAGAACAGGGGTAGGGAACCTGAGGCCTTGACATCTCAAGGCCTCAGTTCTCCATCTCTAGGTCCGAATTATCTAAAAGCAGAATGAGCTAGCTCCTAAGGTCATTGCTTTCATCTTCTCTAATGATCTTTAAGTGAACATCGCAAGACCACTTTTCTGAAAAGTTGCACAAGGGATTCCCTTATGGATACAAGCTGAACTATATGCAGTGGTAAGCTGGAGCTGGCACCAGGTTCCAGGGGGATGGTTAAATTTTCAGTGTGAACAGTTACACTTCAGAAATCAGTGAATACTACAAATCAGAACTTGCTTTACTGTTTCATTGACTGTTGGGACTTACAAAAGTATGTAGATCAAAGTTAATAGTGCATCCTGAATACTTCATCCCCATCCTCCAGAAACCCTACTGTTATACATTTTCCAGCATAATCACTGAAAATGGCCTCCGAGGTCCTTTTCCAACTCTCAAATCCTGGGTAAACTGCTCTAGTTAAGGTCAGAATGGCCACCAGAAACTTGATCTTTAAGTAATAAGCATATTTGGCTTTAAAAACTCAGAAAGTCCTACCTACTAAAACAGGAGGGGAGGGAGATGGTCAGATGGGAGGACCGTAATCCGTGTCAGTGGAGAGGACCTACACTCACGAATCATAAACCCTTTGAAGTCTTGATATTGAAATATTGCTTTCATAAGTGGAGACTAAATCATGTTGGAAGTGGGACACAGTAGTGGAAAGAATGATTTCAATATTAGAGCAACTGTAGTTTTCAGTGACAGCTCAGTTTTCCCTTAATAAAAACTGAAAAGAAAAAAAAAAAACAACAACCAGCTGACAGAATGCCAGGTGAGAACACTTTGAAAAGTTTTATCCACAGCATAATTTGGTATGAATCTGGCACTAAGTGTAGGTCTTCCATGGCTCACATGTGTAGCATTAGCTTTGACAGATTCCTAAGAGCTGCCTTCAAGAGTCAAAGAAAACCAGAGAAACCGTCATGAGAACATTTGGGAGTCTAGACAAGGCGGTCTGAGAGGGCACTGGCAGTTAGGGCAATCAGTAAAAAGCCTCATGTAGAAGTTCCTTCTTGCAAGAGAAGCAATCTAGGAAGCTAAGGTGACAATGGAGTTTGTTCCTGGCAAGGAGAAATGGCCAGTGTGATGGAATGGAGAGCAGAGATGGAGTACTATATGTAAGTAAAAGAGTGAAAGCTAGTCTGCTGGATTGTAGAGTGAGGAAAGGGCAATCATGTATGCGGTTGGAAAGAAACTTACAGCCAGGTGGCAAAAGGCTTTCAAAGGTAATTTATATTTTATCCTCCAGATAACAGGAAACTGTAACAGTAAGGATCCTGGCATACACAGGAGGGCCTGCTGTACAGGTTCTTAGATCTGCTTTTCTAAAAAGAAAGCAGCTTTAGAGGGGCCAACAATCTCCTTTAAACAAGCACATTTATCATTCACTTAGTTTAGGGGAAAAAATCAGCACCCTGAACTTGAGGGAAAATACAAACAGAGAAATAAAGATCAACAGACAGATCCAACTGTCTGACCATTACATACATACATAGTTTCCAGAAAGAGAAGCACCAACATGTGGGTTTTCAAAGCCGGGGGGTAGGGTTCCTTAGCAGCTTCCCAGAGTCTCGTCTAGCACACAAACTTTCTTCCAAAACTAAGCCCCAAAGTAAAATCTCACCTCGGAGTATTTATACATTTTTCAGAGCCAGAGACCATCACAACCCTTGAGAACCAGTGCCTCATTAGAAATTAACAAAAGGTGTGGGCCTTCCTACAAAACAAATCTCCCCTAATCAAACTTCCCTTCATGGGCAGACCCATTAATGGGTAGGGAAGACCTTTAATTCTCATAATTACCATTATAGAAGCCACTGGAGTTTATTGAATGATATGGTCAAATATGTATTTAAGAAAAATTACTTTGGCAGCTGTGTGGAGGATGGACCAGAGTGGGAAAAAACCTGAGGCAGAAAGAGCCATTATGATTGTCTAGGCAGAAGGTGATGAGGACCTGGAATAAAATTGGGAGGTCAGCTGTGAGCAATGTTGAGGAGGTAGAAAAGACAAGATTTGACAACTGATTCAATGTGTGAAGGGAAGAACAGTGAGGAGCTGAAGATGACAACACCAAGGTGATAAACCTGGGAGATATTATCTCATCTGGTTTTCTCTGCAGTGAACAATATAGATAATATCATCTTCATTTCACAGACAAGAAAAATGAGACTCAGAAGTGAACAGTATAGATAATATCATCTTCATTTCACAGATGAGAAAAATGAGACTCAGAAATGCATAAGAGATTTGTCTATGGTCACGCAGTTAGCAGGTACAGAAGCAAGAGATAAACCCAGATCTCTCATCACTAAATTCAATACTTTTTCCACTCCACCAGGCAGCATCTCCACAGACTATCAAGCCAGGATGTAGGTTATTGAATCCAAACGTTTAAAGGATCTTGAGTGCATAGCTAGTCCAGTCCTTATTCAATAAAGAAATCCATTATTCGCAGTCTTCAACTGGTGGTCATTCAGCTTTTTCCTCAAACTCTTCTTAAGAAAAGATCTTCAAGATTTACTGTAACAGAAAATATTAAATGACCTGTAGTTAACTTGAAGATAAGGCCCTATGAAATTAGCTATTAGACAAAATAATTAAAAATTATTATTATTATTATTATTATTCATATAGTAATTTAAGTTTTGCAAAACATTTTATGAATATTATCTCATGTTATCCTCAGACAACCTTAGGAAGTAGGTACTATTATTATCCCCATTTTGCACATGAAAAACTAGAGGCATGCTAAGATTAATTGACCTGCCTAAGGTCACACATGTGTAAAGTTGGATTTGAAATTAGGTCTTTTTGCTTCTTTTGTGAGCCTATATTGGAAGCTTTTCCAGATAGTGGGGCTTTCTATAGCTAATGGGCTGCTGGTATAGCCATCAAGAACCACATGATTCCACATTGAGGTATTTTTTTCCCCAGGAAATCTATGAATTACCTATATACTATGGTGAGACACTGAAATAAGACAAGTGGACACTTTTTTTTTTCATTCACATTTCTAAAAATGAAGCAGAATTTTTGTCTCCTCATTTCTCAGTGTGAGAGACTATGAGCGTGGAATACTGATATATACACTGTCATAAGTGTTAATGAGTTGGTTCACTTTACTGAGTTGCTCTCACACACACACACACACACACACACACATACACACTCTTTAAAAATATTTGTGACAAAGGAATGCTTGCTGGGTAGAGGAAGGAAGATGGATACATTCAAAAATTAATGTGATATTAAAAACAAGAGACATTCAACAAGATTTTCTTAATTAAGAAGAAAAATAATATAAAATTTTAAGATAAATTGGGTTCAAGTTCCAGGCAATGTCAAGGGTGAAACTTTAGTACAATTCATACTTGGACCATATTCCAATAATCATTCCTCAACATGTGAACTATATGAAAATGAATTTGGTACCCTGGTTGGGAATTCTTCACCTTTAACATTGTTTTAATGTAAAGTATATATCTTGGCAATCTTCCTCTTTTTAACTTTACAGTTAATTGAAACTCTTCATAAGGGTATTTCCTTTTGTTTTTAAAAAATCTGTGGGGTTTTTTACAATGTCCTTTGATTTTTATGTGTCATGGGATAATTACAATGGTGAAAGCTTTTAGCCTGTAGCCTCTCACAAAAACAATAACTCAGAATTAAGAGCTTTTTTTTCCCTTTTAGTAGCCCTGTGAATTAGCTAGTGTAGTCCCATTTTACAGATGAAGAAATCAGTGCCATATGAAGTGAAATAATTTGTCTAAAATGATCCAGCTCATTACGGCTTACGGCTGGAATTTGAATCAGTTCCCTCTGACATCCAGGTCCTTGCCACAATTCCATGTGGTCTCTCTTTTCTCAGGAAAGACAGACTTGCTGGGTCAAGTGAAGGAAGTGCCCTGCTCTTTGGAGGAGGACAACAAAATGGCCACAATAGTTTTATTGGAATGTGCATAATTCATGCAGTTTTCTCAAATGAATGTAAAGTTATGTGTGTGCTAAAGAGCAGACATAGAGTAAATTCATTCATTAAACAAGACTATACAGTGCCCAGCATTGTTGGTCAAGGCACAACACAAGACATAAAAGATGTGAAAGGCTTTGTCCTTGCCTTAGAAGAGTTCATAACCTAGCTGAGAAATGTAGTTTTTTTTTTTCTCTTCCAGGCTTCATGGTTCCTACTTACAAGACAATGTAGAAAGATGGGCTTGCAGCCAGGGTAACTGGGTTTGAAAATCAGATCCAACCCTTTGCAAGTTATGTCACTATGGCCATTGGGTTTAAGACTAGGAGGAAGCTTGGAGATTGTCTAGTCCAACTACATTATTTTACAGATGAAGAAACTGAAGCCATAGAGACTAAGTAATTGGCTTAAGAACACAAAGACAGTAAATTACAGAGACAGGATTTGAAACCATATCCCAAAGAAGAACTGGGTTCAAATCCAGCTTCAGACACACTACTGCTTAGGTGACCCTAGGCAAGTCATTGAACTTCTCTGAGACTCAGTTGCCTCATCATTAAATGGGGATGAAATAGTACCTACTTCATAATGTTATTGCAATACTCCAGAGAGATAATATATGTGAATAGTTTTAGACACCTTAAAGTGACATGTTAGCATAGTGCCTGGCACAGAGTAGTAGCTTAACATGTTCATTGACTGACTGACAGATTTTATCATCATCATCATCATCATTATCTCAAAATTAATGTTCTTTTCAATTTTTATTTTTTTAATTGATGGAATAAACAACCATTTCCTTAATATAATATAATAAAAAATACCATTTCCCTTTTCATCTTTCTGGGTTTCAATTTCCCCATACATAATTGATAAAATTAGACAAGATGACTGTGAATTTTCCTTTAATCTTGAATTCTGTGCTCTCTCAATCTCCCTAAATCTCAGTCTTCTTCTTTACAAATCATTTATGCTCCCTGTCTCCCAGGATTGTTGTTGGGAAAGCATTTCACTTAGCACACAGTGCCTGGTACATGATAGGTGCTTCATAAATATTTTCTGGTTGACTGGAAAATTAAAGCAGTATATAAGTGTGATATATGAGTATTGTCGCGATTACCACTCGTTCTTTTTACTTAAATCATTAAACTAGTAAAGAAGTCCTTGTACTCTATAACAGGGTCAAAGAGTCACAGCATCTCAAAGAGGGAAGGGAATCCAGGAGTTTTCTGGAAAATTCATTCTTTTTTTTTTTTACATTATACATGTACAATCATGTTAAACATATTTCTACATAAGTCATGTTGTGAAAGAAGAATCAGAACAAAAGGGAAAAACCATGAGAAAGAAGAAAACAAAAGAGTGCAAGTAGTCTGCTTCAATCTGCATTCTGACTCCATAGGTCTTTCTCCGTATGTGGTTTGCATTTTTCATCATGTGTCTTTAGGAATTGTCTTGGGTCATTGTATTGCTGAGAAGAGCTAAGTCTATCATAGTTCGTTATCTCCCAGTGTTGCTATTACTGTGTACAATGTTCCCCTGGTTTTGCTCACTTCACTCAGTATCAGTTTATCTAAGTCTTTCTGGGATTTTCTGAAATCTGGCTGCTCATCATTTCTTATAGAAGAATACTATTCCATTACATTTGCATACCACAACTTGTAAAGCCACTCCCCAACTGATCAGCATCTCCTCTGTTCCCAATTCTTTGCCCTCACACAAAGAGCTGCTATGAATATTTTTGTACATGTGGGTCCTTTACCCTTTTTTATGATCTCTTTGAGGTACAGACCTAGTAGTGGTATTGGCAAATTCATCGTTGAACAAACAGCATCTCCACAACACCTTGATTGAGTATTAATCCACCCTCAGCTTGAAGACCTGTAGTGAGGGGAATCTGACTTCCTTGTGAGGTAACTCATTTCACTTTGTTATATCTAATTGTTAGGAACTTTCTCCATTTTATCAATCCCAAGTTCACCTCTCTGCTCTACCCATCGCTCCTAGTTGTGTCACCTCAGGCCAAACAGAACGAGGCTAATGTGATAACTCTTTCCTGGGGATGATGCAAAGTTGAGCTAAATCAATGCCCCTGCCCTCACAGAGGGCATTTAGTAGATACATTTAATCTACATTTAATAGATAAAGTTGTATACTTAGTAGAAACATCACAAGGAGATGTATAGGGGGAAAAATAAAGCTATGGAAATGTTAGAGCTGGAACAAATGTGAGATATCAAAGCAAAACATAGATATAATTCCTCCAAAATTGGCATTATTTTGAACGTCTAAGTAAAATTCATTCCTGGTACTTGAACATCTTAAATAACTAGGGTTTGTTTGTTTGTTGTTGGTTTTTTTAATTGCCACATATTGACATTAGTTTACAAAGTAAGCTTCTATATACTTGTCATATATCCAAAACAATTCTATATCACCATAATGTATTCACTAATAGGACCCATGCTATGATAATGTGTTAAGACCTGATTACTCTGAAAAATAATGATAATGGTCTCCACAGGATCTCTGTGAAACCCCACACGTCAAGCTGAATTCTTGGCTGTCACAACAAAGTAGCTCAGAGTATGAAATATGATTGGGGCATGATATTAAACAGCTAGTGTACCATGGGATCCCCTTGAGAGAAAGAATGATGAGCATACTATTAAAAAAATGAGGGGATATGGGACCAGAGAACTTGGCTAAGGTAGTTCAAAAGCAATGAGAGTCGATGGAGATCCTTGGATTCGTTCTACAATTAACCGGAATAAAATAGGAGCAAGAAGTATGTTTAGTTAATCAGGAGCTGATAGAAGCATTCACGATTTTTGTTTTTTTACCTCATACTTCCCTTCTCCCCTGCCCTTGGTTAAGTGCTTTAGCAAATAATGCTAATGGTCCCTGAAACCACGTATTAGGGCTTCAATTTCAACATACAATTTCTTCCATTAACTGAAAATCCCTATTATTTTTTCCAAGAAAAATATTAACTTATTTATGACTTCCTGAAAGGATTCTTGATAGTAACTCCTTTTTGGCCTCATTTTCAGCCCAAAATTAAGTAGACTCAAGCCTGAGATTTATATGCTGTTGAATTATTCTTGAAATACGTCTAGACCCCACGTTTTCTATGCAGTGACAGAATTACAGCACCATCTTTTCATTGCATATCTTTGTTGTTCTTTATTTTCCTTTTTCCTTGACATTATTCAGTGACTGGTGATTGATTACACAGGTGTGGTGCTGCTGTTGCTACTGGCTTTAGATTTATAGCCATAGCAGATGGTTGGAAAGAAAAAGATGAAACCAACAATTTTAATGAATAGACGCTGTAAGGTGCTTTATAAATGATCCAACTGAAGCTATTATATCAACGTCTTCTTCTGTTCCAAAACAGTCTACTAGAAATGACTATGTTTCAGTCTTAAACTTATTATTGATTAGAGCACAAAATAGGAAGTAATTTTTAATGCTGTATAATCAAAACAGACAATGGTAAAAATTCCTTTTAGAAAAGAAAAAAGTGGCATCCTGACATCTTAGGCTTAATTGATAAAGATTACAGGGGAAGAAAATCTATATATTGTACTAGCCTCTATAAAACTAGGTTCAGAAATGTGAAAGTCTCATAGTTTACTTTTGCCACCAAAATGTTTACAAGCCCGTAAAACATTGTTTGCCACATCCACATTTTTTTCTTGAATTTCTATTGAATTTATAGTGAATGCTGTGCATTTTCTCCTCAAGGATCACAACACTTAGTTTTGAAGGGGATGTTTCAAGTTAAGTGAGCTAATTGCATCATTAAAGGGCACAACTGGGTTGTACCCTTCTTCTTTGGGGTTCATGGAATTATAAAATAGATGAAAAATTAATGACTAGAGATGTAAAGTAATTCAGACAAGATCACATAGTTTGTATCATAGCCAAGATTCCAACCCAAGTCCTTCCAATTTACTGGTTCTCTTAAACCAGAAAAGAAAAGTCTTAGTAGGGGCACAACAGCTTGTCATATGGAAAAGAGAGTAGTTGATGCCAGAGAGAAGAACCAGGATAAGTGGGTGGTTGTGTCAGGGATTAATTTAGACTTGAGAGAAGGACATACTTCCTAACCACTGGAACCCTACAAAGTAAAATGGCCTATCTTGGCATGCAGTGGTTGTCTTTAAGCAAAGACTGGATGAACACGTGATACAGTGAAAATTATTTTTTCACGTATCGATTGGACCAGATAGCCCCTGAGGTATCTTCAACTATATGATTATGATGTTTTTTTCCCAGTCCTCTCAATTTTTTTTCTAAGTGATTCACCTACATTTATTCTGTTTCCACAGAAAAGACTGTGTATTAAAACTCTATTAGATTCCCCTGAGTGGCTGTCCTGGCCACATAGTAGGTGCTCAGTTACATAATAAATACTGATTAGGCACATACTTAATTCAAAACATTCTATTAGACCCGGCAGAAAGATACAAAGTTTAAATAAGAAGTGGTCCCTGACTCCAAATAACTTTCAGTTCAGGAGGCATATGGGACTAACATAAAGAGATGGTAGATATGGTAAGATATGGTAAGTGCTTTTGAGAGTTACTAAAGTACTGCATGGCTTCAATAAGTTCTCATACTTCTGTCTTTAGCTACTCTCTTCTGTTGGTCTAATTAATAGACTAAAAGGACAAATGAGTAGATTTTTCCTAAACTCATTCGGATTCCAGGATCTTTTTTGAATCTAATAAAACAATAAAAAGGAGAGGCAACAGCTAATATATGTCTGCCTAGCTTTTAGCACTATTATATTGTTCACATTTTTGGACAAAGTTTTAGTTTAATTTTTCCAACCCTAAATACATAAGCATGTGAATGGTTTAAACTAAGGAATAAGAAGATACACCATATTACATATATATATATACACACATATGTGTATGTGTGCACATATGTATGTATATATGCGTGTGTATAAAAATATATTTCCTTTGCCTGAAATCTCTATCCTATTAGTTCACAGAATCTTAGAGATGGAAGGGACCTTAACTTCCATCTAGTCCAACACATACATAAAAGAAGTCCTCACTACAACATCTGCTTAAAGATTTCCAAGAAGAGAGCACTTCCTTCATTTAGGACAGCTAGAGTTGTCTGGATGTTTTTGGTTTTCTTTCCTGACCTCAAACACAAAATGTCCTCTCTACAATGTTCCCTCATTGTTCCTGATCCTGACCTCAGAAGAGATCTGACAGGTCAAAGCACTGTGGGACTAGATCTTCAGACTCAGGTGAGAGTTGTTAAAATGCAAACATTTTTCAAAAGGAGTAACATACTAAGCCACTATTAATCATTAATACCTTCTATTGTATTAGTTTGTCAGATTTGTTATCCCTCATACAGCTACAGTCTAAAGAATTAGATTGCTTACAGGGTAAGGGAGAAATGACTAGAATGTAGGTGCTGAAACTGGAAAGCTTTGGGCATTTGGAGGAAAAATAAGGACGCTGGGTGTAAGGACATTGGGCATAAAAGGCAATGCAGAACCATGGATCAAGAAACAGGAAAGCAAACTGTACATACTCCATAAATTCTCCTAGAGCTGGCCCTGGCCTTGCAAAAAGTAAGCCAGTGGTTCTCAAGCAGTGGTCCTAGGACCTAAGACTCCTGTGAGTCCCCAAGAGCCTTTAAGCATATCCATGAAGTGAAACTCTTTTCATAATAATACTAAGATATTTTAACTTTTTATGTAATATTTTATTTTTCCCAATTACACGTTAAAACAATTCTTAAACTTTTTTTACAGTTCTGAGTTCAAAATTCTATCACTCCATCTCTCCCCTCTCCCACCCCAAGATGGTAAGCAATACAACATAGTTCTTTAAAGCAAGTACCCCAACATACACAGGAGGGCCTGCTGTCTGTACAGGTTCTTTGATCTGCTTTTCTAAAAGGAAAGGCAACTTTTGAGGGGTCAACAATCACTTTAATCAAGCCCATATATATTATTCACTTGGTTCAGGGGAAAAAGTCAGCACCCTGAACTTCAGAGAAAATACAAAGAGAGAAACAGAGACCAACCAAAAGACAGGGCTTCCAGCTGCCTGAGCAAAAGCAATATATATATACATATCACAGATCAACAGACAGATCCAAATGTCTGACCAGACATACATAGTTACCAGAGAGAGAAGCACCAACATCTGGGTTTTCAAAGTTGGGGGGCTCCTTAGAGGCTGCCCAGACTCTCATCTGGCCAAATAAGCATTTCCAATGAGTAAGCCCCAAAATAAAACCTCACCTCGGAGTATTTATACACTTTTCAGAGCCAGAGGGCATCATAACCCTTGAGAACCAGTGCCTCATTAACAAAAGGTGTGGGCCTTCCTACAAATCTCCCCTAATCAAACTCCCCTTAATGGGCAGGCCCATTAATGAGTGGGGAAGATTTTTAATCTCATTAGCATTACAAGTTCATATATGTGCAATCATGTAAAATATTTCTACATCATTCTGTACAAGAAAACAAATAAAAATGAAAGAAAAAGAAAGAAGGAAGGAAAGAAAAGAAGGAAGAAAGGAAGGAGCAAAGAAACAAAGTAAGAAGGAAAGTAGCATGCTTCAGACATTTTAATGTCTAATATGGAATCAGAATTCATAAACAGAATCTCTTTGGAGGTGTGTAAGTGTGTGTGGGGGGGTGTTACTCAATAATTTTTGAAGAGTGTAAAGGTGTCCTGAGACCAAAAAGTTTGAGAACCATTGTAGTAAGCCCTTAATGAATGTTTACTGAGGTGAATTAAATTGATTTGATTTATTTTTAGGAAAGTTTTCCCCTAAACAAAATGTTCAATTCTACTTAACCCTTTTTACATTCTCAAAACCATGGGCTTCATTGATGTTATGTAGAAAAATTGAAAATTTTATAAGATCAAAGAAGTCTCAATTTTCTTTAAAAATAAATTATTTTCCTTAAAACAAACAAAAAATAAACATGAATGATATGTAATTTAATTATTTTTCAGATGATGTAAGGAAAAATAGTTTCCCATGTTTCATCCAAGTCAGAATTTTCAAAGACAAATACTGTTGTGCAAGACAACTGCAAACAGTCTGGACTCCAGTCTGTAGGGGTCTGTGAACGTATTGTACATTCAACGAGAAAGCCATTATTTATCCTTGGGTGAAAAAAAAGAGCAGATTAAGGGAAATAGGAAGATTTTTTTTCTCTTCTAAACTGATGAAGTTAAATTTTCCCCAACTAGTCAAGTGTCCAGGAATACATTATCTCTCTACCCTGCCAGAGGGACGAGTATCCCTTTGAGTGCTCATCATTGATTGTAAACACATTAGACATTGGAAACTACTCTTCTGTTTTCCAGTAATAACATCTTATATATGCTTGATGTAATATACAAGTTCTGAAGCCAACTGGTAATTCTTCATGCAAAGTTGATCTGTTTGCATTTTTATATCCTTCACAGTTTTGTCATTTTTTAATTTTTCATGAATCTGAATTGGATTTTCGAATCCACCCTTGAACTGAAGACATTAACTATTGAATTGTCTTCCACTATAGAAGGCTTAACAATCCTGATTAAATGTTAAGAACAGGGATAACTTACATTCATTCCTTTTTCTATAGCAGTTCATTTATCATGCAATGGTGCAGTATTATGGAATATTCTGATTAATGGCCTGTCTCTCTCCTTGGAATTTTATGTTCCAGCTTTAGCTTTAGTTGACTTTTACAAAAAATATTGAAAAAACATAATATTTTATGTAGTTTTTTGAAGTCTTACAAACTTAGAATGTGTCCATCTCTAATCACATTTCAATCTTAGGAGAACATTAGCCTTCATTTAATTACAATTTTCTTTTAGAAAGAGATTGTTAAAAACATTTTCTATTTTTAATTACCTGATTTTCCTCATTTACTCATTAGCTCAAAATGACTTCATCATCCATGATCTATAGTGATGTTAGTTAAAAGGAATCTGTTTAGGGAGATGAACTAATCACTGTTTTTATCCTAGGACCATAAATCTGATGCTGATCTAAGTCAGTCAGTTAGTTTAGTCTAATTACTGGGGATACAAATATGAAAAATAAAGGTAGTCCCTTCCCTCAAAGAGCTTACAATCTAATGGGAAAAGACAACATACAAAAAGAGCTTAAAAGGGAGTTGGAAGGAGAAAGGGAATGTACCTAACATAGGGGCATGATTGATTCCAGTCTAAAGAAGTACAGTTGGGTTAAGAGTTAAGAGATAGCTGTTCTAGGAACCTTCTTTAAATGGGGGCTTTAGGAGAAGTTCTTTGTTCCTACTCCAATCTTCAGATCAGAGGGGATAAAGGGCACTGAGGGTATTGATGAAATACTAAAGATGATGCAATCTGGCAGGATAATGAATTTTCTGATGATGTGGGAGTCCAGTCCAAAGTGGAGAAGAAAAAGAAACTCAAGAGTCTGCTGAATTGAAATAGGTATTCTTGATTGAGACTTCCATCATATGCATAATCATAAACCACCAATATGTGAATTTGGGCTTTAAGATACTTGAATTATCTGAAGAATCACCATTTTCATTATTTTTATAAGACATACAATTATGCTTTATATTACCATACATATATTATTATAAGCAAAGCAATAAGAATTTATTAAGCACTCACTGCCAAGTATTATGCTAAGAGCTGGAGATCAAATATAAGACAATTCTTGCCCTCAAGGAACTTACAGTCTTAGCAGGGAAGCCAACATACAGGAAAGGTGGTGGGTGACAGTGTGAAAACATCTGAGATGAAGCATGATGTCACAGTCTGGAAAATTAGATGTAGAGCTGGGGGGGAATGAAAATCAGTCACCCTAGGACCATCTTCAAAGCGGAGGCCTCAATAGAAACTCCCACCGGAGGAAGGTAATTTCTATAATGACCTATTATTTCTGTTTTCATGGGTTTCTCTCAGTTTTGAATTAGATTTTTTTTGTTTAAATTTTTTCCTTGTAATTTATAATGCATTTACTTTTTTCTCAAATCATTATAACATGCATTCACATGTAGATAAGATAAAAATGTATGTATAACATATATATGATACATATGTATATTATACATGTGTGATAATTATATGTTTGCATACATGTGTGTACCTATGCACTGAGGAGCAACATAGTAGGCAAAAGACAACTCGGAGTCAGGAAGACCTGAGTTCAAGTTCTGTCTCAACTCTTTAAGATTATAAATTATGGGGTTTCTATATTGGGCATGCCCTATGCCATTATTACCTAACTTTTTAAAATATGTTATGTTTACTATATCATGTTGAATTTAATTGTAGTGTGGCTGTACCCCTTGGGCTCTCAAAAGCTATGCTTTAAGAGCCTAAATTCTTTGTCAGGGCCTGCCGTGCTGGGACCAGTAAGCAACTCTCTATACCTGAAGACAAGGTTAGTTAAGTCCCAAGAGTCTTATCTCAGAAAGGTAACCACCAATGAGAAATCTCTTTATTCACTTCAACTCATAAAACCATCTACTACAATGTGGAAATACTAAACAGCATCTGTTTCAGGAGTAACCATGTCATAGAAATCACTGATTTCAATTCAGATCCTGAAATATTTTTTTTTTAATTTTATTGATTATTTTTTGATACCAGAATAATTTTCTTTTATAGTCCTCTATCCATTAGATGAAATTTTCCCTTATAACAAAGAACAGTTAAAACTAATAGCATATATAATATCTGTCCTTATAGTGTCCCCCCGCTCCGCTCTATTGCAAAAAGAGAAATGTGATTTATATTTTGTCCTCTGAGACCAAGACTGGTCATTGAGTTTAATCTAAAATCATCTACCTTTTAATTTTATTTTCAATATAGTCACTATGCATACTGCCTCCTTAGTTCTTACTGCCTCACACAACAACTTACACAAATCTCCCTGTGTTTCTCTGAATCCCTCCAATTTATCTTTTCTTATCAATGAAAATGAATTATATTCAGGTACCACACTTTGTCCTGTCATTTTCCAATTAATGGGCACCAACTTTCTCTTTCCAGTTATTTCCTGCCATAAACTTTAATCTTTTCATCTACAAAACTGGAAAACAATCCCTGTGTTCCTTCTTTCACAGCATTGTTATAATGAATAGAGAGTGTTTTGTAAAGTGTGAACACTATATAAATACTAAGTGTTATTTTATTAGCAATATTGAGACACAAAATGCATATATGATTTCTGACAACTTTAATGTTAGGAGTCATGTATTTGCTACCATGAGTACTCCACAAAGACTGAACAAAATCCAACAAATACCTATGTTTAAAGTGAATTGTTTTTAGGATGAAAATCTAGCTCAATGAGTTTACTATCTACTACCAGGAGGTGACAAGGTGCAATTGAAGGACCATTGTATTTGGCATGAGAACCTGGATTCCAATTCTGTCACAGTGCCAATGAATAATTCCTTTAACCTATCTGGGTCTACTTTTATTCATCTTTAAAATATTCATTCTAAACTATCCATCCAGTTCTACATCCATCTGCGATCCTTGAAGCACCTGGAACACCTCTCTCTAACATGTAGGGACACCTCAGGTTCAAAGTACTCTGTGGGTCTGCATCACATACTGCTCACTAGCCCCTGCTGATGAATTTACTTTTTTCTCTAGTCATGCAGAGGACACAGTTAGTTCAAAATACAGACATTTAATGAAATGTCATGGCATTAAAGGAGTAACAGATCATCCCTCAGCCACCAAAACAAAGCAAAGAAAATGTGTGGTGTACTCTTCCAAAAAATACATATATCATCAGTGGGAAAAGTAGACAGAATGAATGAATGTATACATGTATGTATGTATGAATGAATGAAAAGCATTATTAAGGATTTACTACATGCAAAGCACTGTGATAAGCACTGGATATGCAAATGGAAAAATAAGACAGTCTGTGCTCTCAAGAAGCTCCCATTCTAATGAAGGATGCAACACATATGGAAAGTTTCAGCTGCAAGTCAAACAGAAAGTTCCCAGGGTCCTTAGGATACAGTGGAAAAGCAAATGTTAATGACCCTGCTTTAATACCATTTGCACTAATAAAATGTTATCCATTTCTTATGTTGAAACATTTGCCAGTATCGAGGACTTTGGTGGCAAGAACTTTCTCTTCTGAGTGACCGCAGTTGTGGTTGTAGCACTTGTTTGCCAGACTTCATTTCTACAGAAGTTGGTTCCCAAGATGATGGCTGCCAGAGCTGTGCTGGAAGCATTGTAATTTCTTAGGGTCCTGAGGTTCTTTCTTAGGGTCTGGAGGGAGACAATGGTCAATATGGTGGTGGTTTCAATAGCTTGGTACAAGCTACCTTCCATCTCTACCTCCAGGTGCCTTGTTGCTTTGGCTAAACTGACTTGTCAGCCCTGTGGGGGTAGCAGTTGGTCTTTCACAGGGTGCATAAATGTTAAGAATAGATATGGACAAGTTACATATGTGAAAGGGCAACTCAGACATCCAAAGCAACCATGCCTTCTGATGATAACATTGTACCTGTACCTGCAATCTTCTAGGAGCTAACTATAAACTTGTCGGCTTCTACCTGGATATCACATCATATCCCTGCTGTTCACTGACTCCAAATGTCTCATGAACTTTTATACTTTTCCCTAACTGAGCATTTCATTCTCCCAGTCTTCATGGGCAATGATTCTTGCTACCAACTTCTGGACTTCATCTCTTTAGGACCACCAGCCAGCCTAAGTATTTTCTTCTTAAATCCCATATCCAGGATAGATATAGAAGTCCTCTTTCCCACACTTTATCTGACTTGGGGTTAACTATGCCCATGAGTCTCTATAGCTTAGTTCAAAATGAATTTGCGTCAGAAAAAAATAATTGGAGAAGATTGCTCCAGTCAGAAAGAAACACTCTTAACCAAAGAGTAACAATTCTCCACAGGTTGGACTAAAAAGAACACAATTTCAGAGGTTGAAGTCTTAATCTCTTAGGTCAAGAATTGCTTCTTTGACCTCTTAAAGGGAAACCAGAACACTTTATGTAAACCAGATGTTGCTCCTAATAAGAAGGCAAAGTTTTCAACAGACCTAGCCCACCTTCCTGCCTTTCTTATGCATATCTACGACTATCAAAACAACTTAGTTTTGGTATTTTATTTGGGCAAGTGAAAACTTTATGGTGTCAACACAAATTCAAGAGAAAGCAGCCCATATAGCAAAGTGGGGGTCTTTAATCAGGGCAAGTGAGTTGCCCATCAAGATGCCAAATACTGGGGTACTCAAGGAAGGGGCTGACAACACAGATTTATATAGGGTACTAGGGCAGCCCAAATGGCCAGACTGAAGGTAGGAGGGGTTAGAAGTTTCTCATAGCTTCACAAGGTAAGTTGTTACTGTTTTGTTTTTTTTTTCCATAACAAGCAAAAGTACTGAGAGAAAGCTTGGAATCCTATGGAAGAAAGAGTTTGGGACATTTACAAAATAGTCAGAAGCTGGGAGCAATAAGGTCTAGGGATGGGGACTAGGTCAGATTTAGTCAGCTGAATTTGACACTACTTTGTTTCATTAGGATAAGGGATGAATTTAAGCACTTATAATCCTAGTTAAGAAATTATTGGGGAAGGTCAAAGAATGATATGAAAGATTTCAGGAGAGGGGAATCATTTTTAGTGGGAGGAATCAAAGAATGCTTCAAGCAAGACAGAGCACCTGAACTAGGCCTTGAAGCTTGAAGAAAGACTTGGATTTCAACTCTCAGAGGTGGAAGAGGAGTAAATTAGCCATGGGGCAAGAGAAGATGTGGATATGGAGTCATAAGACGTGGACTGGAATTGCAACCTTACTACGTTCTACTTGTGTGACCTTAGTTAAGTTACTTCACCTCTCGGGGACATGGTTTATTCATTTGTAAAATGAACAGACTATTCTCTAAACTCACTCCAAGGTGTAGGTTCTGTACTCAAGGCATAAAAGTTATAGCACTGGGCAATGCAAGTGGGTAGGAAAATAGAGATCAAAGTGGGAAATTATTGATCAAGATCTGACAGTGGAATTCAAGAAGATGAGCTGTAGCATATAGTGTGCATAGGACAATTAGGTAAAATGATGAGACAAAGATACATTGGCCACAGATAATGAAAGGCTTGGATCTCATATTACAAACTGGAAAGTTTTCTTCATTTTTTAAAAACAGACAATAGCAAGCAAAGGTTTTTGAAAAAAAGTAGCATGTATAAAATATTGTGTCTTAGGAAGGTAACTTTGGAAGTTTTATGAAGGGAGGATGTTGGGGAGGCTGAGTATAGAGTAAACAAGACTAATTACCCTAGTTTGGTGACGGAATAATAAAGATTGGTACCAGATAGGTGGAAGCAGGAATGGAAAAGATATAAGAGAGGCAGAATGCTCAAGAATTAATATTTACTTGTGAGAAACATGTTTACTCTAGAAAGACCAACACTTATTGTGAAGCCAGGAAAGTTCTCATTATGTTTATTTTTACATTCATTGTGAAAGAATGGATAGTTCCCTAATGGGAAATGCTTGCCCAGACAAATACAAGCCTTTTTATGCTGTTCTCAATTTTAATTTTCTCCCTTGCTCGTCATTGCTTAGATGCAACCTCCTGAACCTCCCACTTCATTTTCTCTTACTTGATATGTACCCCTCAAATAGCTCGTTAAGCATGCATACAAGCTGCTGACCTTTTACCTGATCAGAAACCTGGTTTTGCTAGGTCACAGCTCTCATTAGAACAGTCACCCCTGACTTACATTCTGTTATCACTCAAAACTGGGAGGGGTTTTAATCCTGTGGAAACAGAATTCCTTCTTTTGTTTCTCACATACTTATTTTGGGAGGGAGAAAAACAGAAAATAGTTAAAGGCAATGAAAAAAGAACAGTCATCAAGGGAGGAGGAAAATCTAGGAGAGAATAATGTCATTGAGTTTAAGGAAGGTGAGAGTGCCCAAAAGTAGGAGACAGTCAACATTTTCAAATGCTGAAGTAAGGTCAATGAAGATGAGGATAGAGAAAGGGTCACTAGATGTAGAAATAAGCTCATTGGTGACCTTCAACAAAGAGTTATAATAGCACATTGGGGATAAAATCCAAATTGCAGGAATTGGGGAATGAGTAGACATAAAAAAAAATGGAATTATACATATATATTTTACTCTTTCTTGAAGTTAGGCAATGAAGAGAAGGGTGAAGCGGGGACTATAGCTAAGAAGGATGCAACAGCATCAAAGGAAGATTTTACCCATTTGTAGACAGAGGCAAAGGGACAGTAGAGAGGGGAAAATTTACAATGCATTAAGTAGAGTGGAAATAATCAAGAAGTCAAGATCGGGGATTGGATCAGACTCACTTGGAAGAGTTAGACTTGATAAGGAGACAAAGGACATTGAGGCTCCATGTAGTAAAGACATAAGTTGCACTGGACATGTGTCTTCCCCATATATGTGCTCTATTTCCGTTCTACTCTTAAGTTTGCACCTACTTTTCCTAGAAACACTATGTACATTTGTGAGGGAGTTTGTCTCCAGGTTTAAGTGATAGATGTTTTAAAGACACTATTTTTTATTGTGCCCTCTCAGTAAATGTGTTTACTTTGAGATAATGGTGTCTACCAACTGACTGGTAAAGGGAAACACAAATGAAGGGTAAAGAAAGTACTTTAACTTCAAGGGAGAATCTACCATCTGGAGTTCCAACCCACACTTGAGAGTACAAATTAGGGGTGGGTCAAAGATGGGAGGTACACAAAGCTAAATTACTCTAAAATTCACAAGTATAGGCTATTATTAAGATCTTAAACTGACATTTTAAAATAAGATGCCTATGAAGATCATAATGCTGTTTCTCAATTACATGAATAGTAAGAAAATCAATTACTTGAGTCATTAAAGCTATAAGGCACAAAGCAACAGGGAATACATTAGAGTAAGAAAATGTTTGTGTTGGCAGAATATTGAAACTGAGGATCTCAGATTGTATAACTCTTCATTTCTACTTAGTTGAAGTTAGTTTAAATTCATTTGGCTTCCGCCATTCATTTGGAACATCTACCTCTAAAGACTCTTAGTAGCTCTGCTGTGGAATCTAATAAAGCACTTAACGAACTTCTAAGTGCTCTAATTCCACTTCTTGTCTAGCATGTGCTGACACAATATTTCTCATTGCCTTTCCCTGTGTGTTTAGTTGGTACACACCAGGATGATCAGCAGTTTCCGGGGGAAAAGTGAATCATGGTCTTGGAATACTGAAAAATATCACGTCCAACATACTTACTTCTGCCTGTTCTGCTCTCCCTCACTCCCATCACAATAATAGAGAATGGAAGGGGTAGTTTGGTGTAGTGGATAGAACCTTGGACGTGTTAGCACAGCTGAGTTCTAACCCTTGCCCTTGCACATTGATAACACTTTCCCTTTCTTCCCTCACATTCTTCATCTATAAAATGAAAGGCTTGAATTAAACTACAATAGGGGTGGGGAACCTGAAACCTTGAGGCCACATGTGGACTTCTAGATCCTTAAATGCAGTCTTTTGACTGAATCCAAATTTAAGATTTGTAAAATCTGGATTCAGTCAAAAGGCCACACTTAAGCATCTAGAAGGTCACCAAGGTCGAAGGCTCCCCACCCCTGGATTAGAAGTTCTCTAGGTCTATTCTAGCTCTATTAATTTTTTCTCATCCAGGGTAGAAAAGAAAATTAATTTGATTGCTTTTGGATTCATTGGAGCATATAACATTCTTATTTCTAAGTTTGGGAAACTTACTTGCATTAGGTACCTCACAAGGACAATCCTTTAAAGAAGTAAAACTTTGCAAACCTTAAATTGCTGAAGAAATGTGAGCTCTTCTTATTATATAGAAAAAAAATAAGACAAGAGCTTACTAAATTACGAAAGCATGAAATATTAATAATTTATACCTCAAATTTTTTTAAGCATTCCACTTGCACGTATTAAATAGGGCTTTATATGAGTTTGAAAAGTGTTAAATGAGGAGATTCGATCTGTTTCTCCTATCCTTTCAATTCCCACCTCTGGTAGCAGAGCCCTCTCCAAATGAGAGATTATGTGGTAATTAAGAATCCTCACTAATTTGGGAGGGGGAAGGGAGGAAACTTCATCCAAAATTTGCATCTTCCAAATAAATTTATCATTTTATGCAGATGATTGAGGTCTCAGGAGGACTGAAGATTAGAGTAGGATGCTGCCTATGTTTTTTCTGCATATGTGACCAAACTGGGATGATGACCTAGTGTGGCATTTTGAAAGATGGCTTATGCCTGTTTCCCATTTTTGTATAGGAATAGTTCCATCTCTCCCATATGACAGAGATACTCCCACTTTTAGGAATTCCAAGATGATTATTGGTGAACAACAACATGCTATCTATTATCTACATGTCCATATCTATAGTTTGGGATCTCTAAGGTCCATGATTAGTTGAGAGGAATGAAAATAGGACTGTTGCTATTTCCTAGTTTACTCAAAGTTAACAAACAAGGGAGATATGGAGGATCTTATCTATGATTTCAGGCTCAGTAATGCCATTTGGACCTAGATAATGCTTATTTACAAAGTAATAATTGAGGAAACAGAGGTAAACCTCAGCTTCATGTATGAACACAACAAAGGAAGAAGTAATTAAAACCACATAGGCAGCCACCAAATGGAGATGTGAATCTTTCTAGGGTGTTCTTTTGAATTACCCTACCAGTGGCAAGATGATGCCTTGGATTATTCTCTCTGAGTGAGAATCAACATGCCTTTCAGAGGTTCTTATGTTTTGTTTTGTTTTTTTCCTTTGGGAATATAAAAAGAAATATTAACTCAGATCCTATAGGGGGAGAAAAGCCTTAACTATTAACATAGGCATGTATAAATGTGTGGCATGTATATATTCTTTATCAGATTATTATAGTTTTCTTTTAAGGTTTGTTGCTGAGTAAAGTGTATTTTGCTTAGAGTTCAAAAAGGAACAGATTCTCTGGGTGACTGAAATACTTACTAAGCACTGAGTCCAACATAACTGTTGCTGCTGAATTCCCAATATGACAAGTTGTAGTAAATCAGTTGTACGCTTTTGGTACAAATGCAATTCATGTGATTACAGACAGAAGATGCTGATGTGATCAGTCAATAAGCTAAGGTAGAGTTAATCAGAGACACCTCGGAATCTTCACCCAAAAATATGAGAGACACAAAGACAGAGATGAAAGGACAGATTTCAGAGTTCCATTAGCTAAGTCTGAAGCTAGAAGTAATAAGTACTGTAACTTCTGTTGATGAGTACATTTGAGCACAGGGACAAATTAGAAGCCGAAGGAATGAAGTCAATGGGTCAATTAGTTTGGCTGAAATGTCATATATAGTGAGATGTTAGTTAAGCATGGATCAACTCGGCTTAACGTTGGAAGCATCTATTCAACACAGAAGTTATATTCATCAGGATTCTTTATGGATAGAGGACATCACAGTGTATAGCTCCAGAGTCGTGGACTGCCCTGAGTACAAAGGCTTTCTTCACTCGTGTGTTTCCTTGGGAAGTTTCTTTAAGTACGTGCCCTCTATCACAGACACTGAGTGCACTGGTGGGATGTAAACTAGATTTATATGTGGATTGAAGTATCTTAGGTGTTCCTGTATTTGTCTTGAGACATATGTGTGTGTCTGCCTATGTATCTAATCTTTATAAACACATGAATGCTTGTTTTTGTGTTATTATTGTCAGTGCCTGATTATGTAAATAGAAACCTCAAGGGCAGAACAAAAACTACTTAGTGAGTAGGGATGGTGTACTTCACTGCAATGGTATTTACCACCCCCACCCCACCCCACCCCACCCCCATTCTGAGAGAATGTCATTGTAACCACATGTAGTAGTCCTTCTCTAGGAATCCAGGAATCCTGGTACAAGAGCAGTTAGAGAGAGAGAGTGAATCCAGATAGTGAGTAGGTGCGCACATGCCCAGTAAGAGGTATGAGACATTATAACATGGGTGACAACCTCATGCACCCATTATATAAGTAATTTTAATATTCCCCAGAAGAAAGGCACATTGAATTACCAAATTCTACAAAGCAAATATATCCCTACACACTTCATAACAAAGTTCCCAGAAATCACATACCAAGTTCCCCCCCACCTTTGGATAGTGCTTATAAATGAAATGAAGGGGACAGTCATAGTTTTACCCTTACATAATATATAAGATCAGTATATAGTGACCAAAAAAAAAAAAAGCCCTTAGCAAGGAAGAGGAAAAGGGCAGTCACCTGTTCTATTAATTCTTTACTTTCAACTTTCACCTACTTCCCGCTAAGCTGTCACTTTTGATGTAAAAGAACATTATGCTGAGATTGAAATGGAGAGGGCAGATGAGTGAAAGTGACCAGGTTGAGATCTCCAGGGTTGATTTACAATCCTTTATCTTGTGGGAAAAATCTCCCACAAAGCAGCTGGGGTGATACCCTTTCCAAAGCTTTCCATTTCAATATTTGCAGACCTAGTTGATGTCACACCTACCTAGGGACACTTGCTGAGATCATTTAACAAGAAATGTCTTTCTCAGAGATTAATGTTCAGCTCCAACAATGAAAACCTGAAAGTGATTAAACAGTCACGAGGCTACTTACAGAAACCAAAATTTTGAAAAGAAAAACTCTGGAAATTAAAGAGACCACATCAGCAACTTTTTACAATATTTTGAGCTAGATAGGACTTTAGAGGTCATCTATTCCAGCACCTATTATTTTACAAACGAGGAAATGCAGGCCTCTCACAAGGGAAGTTGAAAAAAATCACATTCAATAATAAAAATTTCTTTCTCTGCATCCCACTAATTCTTAAAAATCCTATGGCTTTTGTAACTGAAACACAAAACAGTGTTGTTTTTTTTTAAATTTTTTTCTTTCTGGTATATTGCTATGTTTCACGTATATTTTAATAATTTTTACGTATTTTGCTTATCTCTATGGTATATTCACATGCATTCATACTTATATAGAAAATTTAATTTTGAAATTGCATAGGAGTTTAAGACTCTTTTTTCTAGATCCAGAAAAAAGGAACCCATGGATAATTTTATCCTTTTCTTTCTGTTTATTCCATTTCTGAGGAGATCAGAAACATGGGATTGGCTTTTGGTCTCTTGCAAAATATGAGTTGTTCACATTTTTGCATTTTATAAAGGACATTCCTCCCAACAAATGTGGGAGGTAGATGCTACAAATATTATTATCCCCATTTTATAAATAAAAAAAAAATAGGTTCACAGAGATGATCTGTCCAACACACAGTGGGCAGAGTTGAGATTTCAGCCACTAAGCAATGAAGTTAAGATTTGAGCCTCCTGGTTCACACTCTTTCTAGTTACCAAACTATCTCTTGGGCTACCTTTAGTCCTTCATATCTTTTATGTAGCATGTACTACGTGCCAGGGACTATGCTAAGAGCTTTTAAATTATTGTATTATTTGATCCTTATAGCAACCCTGACAGGTAGGTATTATTATCCCCATTTTACAGTTGAGGAAACTGAGGCAGGCAGAGGGTAAGTGAATTGCCTAGGGTCATACAGCAGATAAATGTCAGGCCAGATTTGAAGTCAAGTATTCTTTTTTGCCCTCTGGTTCTAGAATCTCAGGGCAGTTTTCCTTGATAATTTCATGAAAGATGATGTCTAGGCTCTTCTTTTGATCATGGCTTTCAGGTAGTCCCAGAATTTTTAAATTGTCTCTCCTGGATCTATTTTCCAGGTCAGTTGTTTTTCCAGTGAGATATTTCACATTATCTTCCATTTTTCCATTCTTCTGGCTTTGTTCTGTGATTTCTTGCTTTCTCATAAAGTCCTTAGCCTCCATCTGTGCCATTCTAATTTTGAAAGAACTATTTTCTTCAGTGAGCTTTTGAATCTCCTTTTCCATTTGGCTAATTCTGCTTTTGAAAGCATTCTTCTCCTCATTGGCTTTTTGAACCTCTTTTGCCAATTGAGTTAGGCTAGTTTTCAAGGTGTTATTTTCTTCAACATTTTTTTGGGCCTCCTTTAGCAGGGAGCTGATCTGCTGTTCATGCTTTGACTTCATGTCTCTCATTTCTCTTCCCAGCTTTTCCTCCACCTCTCTAACTTGATTTTCAAAATTCTTTTTGAGCTCTTCCATGGCCTGAGCCCATTGGGTGGGCTGGGACACAGAAGCCTTGATTTCTGTGTCTTTGCCTGATGGTAAGCATTGTTCTTCCTCATCAGAAAGGAAGGGAGGAAATGCCTGTTCACCAAGAAAGTAACCTTCTATAGTCTTATTTCTTTTCCCTTTTCTGGGCATTTTCCCAGCCAGTGACTTGACCTCTGAATATTTTCCTCACACCCACCTCGCCTCCTGATCCTCCCAGCCAGTGTTTGGGGTCTGAGATTCAAATGCTGCTTCCAGCCTCAGGGCTTTGGGTGGGGGCAGGGCTGCTATTCAGTGTGAGATTAAGTTCAGATGCTCAGGTTGGGGCAGGGCTGCCTCTCAGGCTCAGTTCCCTCAGGGAGTTTATGCACAGACCTTCCACAATGGATCCAGGCTCCTGCCCCCTTGGGGAGCCCTGGTCTGCAGCCGCCTCTCAGCTTCTACCTCCCGGGGGGGCCTGAGTTATGGGGGCACCCCACTCCCCTCTCGACCCGCCAAAGAGACTCTCTCACCGACCCCCGTGACCTGTGGGTGGAGGGACTTGTGCGGCCGCTGGAGATCCCGTCCCTGAAGCCCGCTCGGATCTTTTTCTCTCGGTGCCGCAGCCGCGGCAGGGCTGTACTCAGCTCCCAGTCCCGGCACCCAGTCCGCAGCGCGAAGGACCTTTTGCGAGAGGTTTGCAGGTCTCTCCAGAACAAAAATCTCCTTCGCTCCAATGTTCTGTGGCCTCTGGGTGCAGAATTCGCCGTGAGTTACTTCTTTGTAGTTGTTCTATGGGTTGTGGGTTCGGAGCTATGTGTATGTGCATCTTTCTACTCCGCCATCTTGGCTCCGCCCCCCGAAGTCAAGTATTCTTAACTCCAGACTTAGTTGTGTATCTACCATACCACCTCAATGCTGACAACTATGACTCAGAAAATGAGATGATGTGGTCCAGTCCGCAGGGATGCACTAAGTACCTTCTATGTACCAGACCCTATGCTAAGCAGTGGAGATACAAAGAAAAGCAAAAACAGTCTCTCTGTCTTCAAGAAACTCAGTCTATGGGAGAGACAACATGCAAACAGCTATGTACAAACAAAATATGTACAGGATCAACCGGAGATAATCTCAGATTAGCTACCCTCTTTGGGTCTCATCATCAAATGTGGTTATTCCAGGTGTTTTCTAAGATCACTTTGAGCTTTATATGTCTGCTCTTCACTCCATTAAACTTCACTGTTTAATGGTATCTTTATTGCCCATTCCTTCCCTGGTGGATTAATTACCTGCAATTCTGTGCAATTCTATTTCTTTTAAAAATATAGTACGTATTCAGTTTGGGGGAGGCTAACTGCTAATAATTGCTCCCATGTCTTCTAAGATCTGACGACCTTCACTACATCTAGTTTTCCTCTCTGCTACCCATAACTATAGAGTTAACTCATTTTCAAGAAAAATAAAACGTTCACAATATTGGAAGAATCATAAATCCTGAGACACCAGGGCCATAAATGACCACTTGGATCATCTGCTCTGAGCTTGTTACATTCTACAGTACAACACCCTCCCATCTCTTTCCAGATTTGGTCAAGCTTGTCTTTTAAAAGGGTAAGATTAATTTATTGGGGTTATTAATATCTCAATTCAGACATACCAGGCACCATGCTTGCTTTCCAATCCTGAGACAGCTCTAAAAACCGTTGCTACGGTGATTTGTGAATGATGGCATGTGTTATGTTCATTCCCACTCCCTCCACTGAAGTGAGTTTGTCTCACTATAAACACACAAGTCAAAGTTCTTTGCCTAATCAAGTTTCAATGTGCTCAATCAACAAGAATTCATTAAGTGGCTACTTATGTGCCAAACACTGTGCTCTGTGCTAAAGATAAGCGTGCCAAATGAAACAATCCCTGACTTCAAGGAGTCCATATTCTACCAAATTATATATTACGTACTGCTTTTCAAATTACTGTTTGTATTCATAATGGAATTTGATTAAGGACTTAGATGCCTTTTGTTTTTCAAAATGCCTTTATATTTTCTATTTCTTAGTTCAATTTTATTTTATTTTCAGTTCCAAATTCTCTTTCTTTCCTTCCCTTACCCATTGCGATAGTAAGAAAAACAAAGCCTATCACAACTATGTACAGTCAAACAAATCAAATTCCCACATTACCCACAGGAAGGAAGGAAGGAAGGAAGGAAGGAAGGAAGGAAGGAAGGAAGGAAGGAAGGAAGGAAGGAAGGAAGAAAGGAAGGAAGGAAGGAAGGAAGGAAGGAAGGAAGGAAGGAAGGAAGGAAGGAAGGAAGGAAGGAAGGAAGGAAAGAAGGAAGGAAGGGAGGAAGGAAGGAAGGAAAGAAGGAAGGAATTAAAGGAAAGAAAGAACAAAAGAAAGGAGGGAGGGAAGGAGGAAAGAGAAAAAATAAAATGTTCTTCAATTTGCATTGTGAGTCTGACAGCTCTCTATCTGGAGGGGAACAGCATGTTTCATTATGAGTCCTCTGACACTGTGTTTGCTCATTGTGTTGATCAAAATTCCTACATCTTTTAAGACTGATTATCTTTATAATATCATTATTATTGTAAAAACAATTGTTCTGCTGGTTCTGCTCATTTCCTTTTGTGTCAGTTTCACGAGGTCTTCCCAGGTTTTTTTTTATCTGACACCATCTTCTTTATTGTTTCTTACAGCACAATACTAATATTCTATTACACTTATACACTATTAGCTTGTTCAGTTATTCTCCAATTTACATTCCCTTTATATCTTCTTTTCTCGTTTCCTTTTGTGCCAGTTTATAGAGGTCTTCCAGGTTTTTTTTTTTTATCTGAAATCACCTTCTTTATTGTTTCTCAACAGCACAATACTATTTATTCTATTATATTCATATACTGTTAACTTGTTCAACTATTCCCCATTGTATTTACCTTTATATTTTCGTAGCACAATCTTTACCGCAGTTAGAGTAAAATCCTGGTAAGGTTAGTTTGGTCCATGATACCCATAGGAAATAAAGGCAAGGGTAGGTCCCAAGAGAAAGCCACCATCCTCAGGGTCCCAAATCTAAAAAAAATTCTATCTTATTGATAATTTAAACATTTTTTTTTGGTGATCTATTATGACTTCTTAGATACTTTAATGGAGATGTGATCTCTTTGTTGCAGGACCTTCATCTGTAGTTGCAATTTGCAACTGGTTCTTTAAGAGTTACCAAGGTCAAATTATCCATCATCCAGTAGTCACCCTGCTGGAGATATTCCACCCTTTACTTAACTAGAAGCTATACTGGTATTCAGACAACAAACATAGATACTGAAGGTCTCTAATTGACTTCTGAATAGATAGAAACCTGAAAAACTTTAATGACTTGTCCACTTTCACCACCAATGGCTGCTACAGGAGTTTACACCATCTGATTCTATAATAAAAACCCATTGCCTATTAAATAAGGTGTAAGCTTGTGCCTAATATTTGAGACCATCCACAATCTGCTATCAATATACCCCTCTAGCCTCATCTCAGAATGCTACCCTTAATGTATTCTCTGTTATAAACCACAATGCTCTGTCCATACACTTTTTTTTGTCTCCCACCTCCTTTCCTCCTTAACTCATATCATCCTCCATGCCTGGAATGGAATCCTATTCCATCTCCTTTTAAAGTCTTTCCCTTGTTTCAAGACTCAAATCAATGCCACTACCTCCACTATACAACCAAGAAAAAGAAGTCTCCTCATTCTCATAGATCTTTTTCTTACTTTTTTTATACCATGGTAACATCTGTACTAATTTATCCTTTAATATACAGAGTTGATTATTAGAAAGTATTGGATTTGGAATCAGAGGACTTGGAGACAAACATATACTACATAATGCATAATGTATTTTTTTGTATTCTAATACCATACTTTGTTTAGCCATTCCCCATTTGATGGGTACATCCATTGTTTCTAGTTCTTTGCCGCTACAAAAAAGAGCTGTGATAAATATTTTTGTACAAATCAATCTTTTTCTTCTTTCTTTGAACTCTTTGGAGTACAGGTCCAATAAGGGTAAGGTCCAAAGAGCATGCAACTTTTAGTTTAGTAATTTTTGAGGAATAGTTCCAAACTGCTTTCCAAAATTTCTGCACTAATCAATAGTGCCATAAACAGCGCAGCAATGTTCCTATTTCCACATAACCCCTCCAACATTTGTCATTTTTCTTTTTTGTCACCTTTGACAATCTGATGATTTTCAGGTAGAAGCTCCGAGTTGCTTTAATCTATGTCTCTAATTATTAGTAATTTGAAGACGTTTTCATACGCTATAGTAGCTTAGATTTCTTCCCTTGAAAATTGCTTTTTTGTCTCAAGTGTATCAGCTGGAGATCTCTCATATTTATGCCTTCCTTAAAAGTAAAGCTGGCATTGCTTCTATCTTTCTACCTGACCTTGCACATAATGAGTGTCTAGTAACTGTTTGTCAAAAGAACTGGATCCCATTAATAATAAATATTTAGCACCATGGGCTACGCTATTGTTGTGTTATGCCAGGCATATATTGTCATGTAATATTGAGATTCTTTTTCTATATCTGATGGAGTTTATATAAAGCCAAGATGAATGCAAGGCAAACAGGGTTTTTCCCCAAGATGAGAACATTCAAGAATGCTTGTTTCTTCCCTGTGGTGTCTATTGTCTTTTCTTTGCACTTTCCCTGGTGGTTTTCTGTCAGGCCAGACCTCACCACAGTTACAGTAAAACCCTGGTGAAGTTAGTTTGGCCTATGAAACTCATAGGAAAAGAGGGGAAAGGTAGGTCCCAGGAGAGAGCCATCATCCTCAGTGTCCCATCACTACAGCATTCCTTTCTTAAATTTTAATACACACACACACAGCCTTGCAGAGGAAAACACAACTCCCTCTCCCAGAACTACTGCACCTACAATCAGACTGATTGTCATTTGTTGTCATCCCAGCCCATCTCTCCTCTCCCAGCTATTTTTTCCCCAAGTGAAAAATACCTAGTTACAAAGCTTTTATCATACAAAAAGATGAATTTCCTTTTACACAAAAAAGGGAGTCAGGTCAGTATGTATATAATTTTATGAAGTGTTTGAGAAATCAACAAAACCTGAGTTCTATTGCTAGATTTGCTATTTACTTTTCATAGGACTTTCCATCTGAAGCCCTTTACAATCTGGACCCCTCCTATATTTCCTGTCTTATACTCCTTTCCACTCTACACACTCTATAATGGAGCTACAATGAACTATGTACTGTTCTGCACACTCCATTCATTAACACTAGCTCTCCCATATACCTGGAATGCATTTCTTCATCCCCTCTTACTAGTAGCTTCCTGGCTTCTTGTAAGATTTAACTCAGATCCCTCCTTCTTTAGGAGACCTTCTCTGTCCTCTTTTCTGCTAGTCCCATTCCCAGTAATAAATTACTTTCTATTAATCTACAGGTCTTTTTAACTCATAGTTACTCCAATGTTTGTCCCCTTCTCCCCATTTTTCCATTAGAATGTGTGGTCCTTGAGAGTTGGGATGGTATTTTTCCCTTTCTTTTCATCCTCATCGCTTAGCAAAGTACTTTACATACAGTAAGCGCTTAATAAATAACAAACATCTGTGAAGTGACAAGCATTTACTAAATGATTTACTGACCATCTGACTTCCCTAGACTTTATTTGTCTCATCTACAATTTAAGATGATTCCTAAGGTCCCTCAGTTCTATGCAGTTATCAGCCTAGTTCACTTTGGAATAATGAGTGGTATTTGTGGATTATATTATTTTGCCTTTTGTTGTAATATACTTTCAGATATTTTTCTCCTTCCCAGTCGGGAAGTAGTAGTAGTTGGGAAACTAGACTATGTAAGTTTCATGGTTTCTCTTATAATAAACAGTTAGTGTGCTTCTGGATTTCAGTCTTAATGCCGAGACATGAAATGTGGGGAATGCTTAGGTTTAAAACGCGAGCACCTGGATTGTCTAACATCTAGACTATGAGATGATTTATAGGGCTCGATTCTCCCTTTCGCATCTGGGAGAAACTTTATATGTGGCTGTGAGTTATGAAAGTGAGGAGGGCTCCACTCCCATTTTCTATGCCTGGCAATGGAAAAGAAGATGAATTCAACTACCAATAATATGCCTTCTAACTTTAATTAAGTAATTAATTTTTAGTTATCATATTATTGAGCATCAAAATAATCATGTTTCTTATTTTAAAATGTTACATAAATACAATTGACTACAGGACAGCTTCTAGCTATTTTTCTTGTAGCTAGAATTAAAGAATGCACACTTGGAAAGGATCTTAAGAGTATCTATTTCATCAGTCTTAAATATAGGAAGCCTGGTACATTTTGCATGAAACACTTTTAATGGTGGAGAGTATTCTGATTCAACCTTGCTTCATGACTGCTTGAGGGTCTGAATTGGTGGGAGGATTGGAAGGGAGAGATGAGACATTTTTCTTTTCTTTTTTGAGAAAGTCTTTCTTTTTTTCTTCTTTCTAGAGTCAGTCCTGAAGAGAGAGTGGAACCATGTGTGTCTCTTTCAAAAAATGAAGAATATTTCTCCTCTCTAAAATTCTCATACCCACTACATGGCTCAAGCAAGATTCTTTCCATGATTGGGAAAAGACCCAGGTTTGGCTGGAAAACTGGGTTACATTCGATTATGTCATCCCTTACTCTGAAACTTTCTAGATAATGTTTAGAATCTACATTCTGGTATTCAAGGTCTTCCCTTTAGATCCAGTTTCCTAGCCTTTCTCATACCAGTCCCTTACATACATTCTATGTTCTAGTCACACTGCACAGGGGCAGCTAGGCAGTGCAGAGGATAGAGCACCAGGGCAGGAGTCAGGAGGACCTGAGCTCAAATCTCACCTCAGACACTTGACACTCACTAGCTGTGTGACCTTGGGCAAGTCACTTAACCCCAATTGTCTCATCCTGGGTCACCTCCAGTCATCCTGATGAATACTGGTCACTGGATTCAGATGGCTCTGGAGGAGAAGTGAGGCTGGTGACCTGCACAGCCCTTCCTCTCTCAAAACCAAGTCAAGTGCAAGTCATGTCATCATTTCTCTGCTGGCATGGTCTTCATCAGCAATGAAGAATGAACACACACACACACACACACACACACACACACTGGACAACTCATTGTTTCCTGAACAGATCCTATGCTTTCCTTTATCCTTTCCTTTGTTCATACAGTTCCTTCTAGTTGGAATGCCATAACTGCCTATCTGTGTTTTGAAATCCTGCTTATCTTTTAAGGTTGTTCCCTAATTACTCCCCATACTAATCCCCACTCAGTCTTCTCCCTCACCTTCCAGCTATAATCTCTCTCCTCCATGAAGGCCTTTTTGCCTCTTTTATGGAACTGCTAATAGTTTGCTTTGTTCTATATTTTTGTGTATTTGTCTTAGTCACTCTAAGACCGACGATCTCTTGATGAGAAAGAGATCACTTTTGTACAACAAACCCACAGAGCCTAGCACATTGCATGCACAGAGTGGGTGCTCAATATATTTTTGCTAAATTGAAGAGCTCTGTCCTAGCATCAGGCATGATAGAAGTGGAGAGACAAGATATAAAAACTCATTATTCTAAGCTACTTGCAACACAAGTAGAGAGATGGGCAAAGATAGAAAGCCATGGAAAAGCTGTTTTTGTTTCTTTAAGAAGTTGATTATTGCCACCCAAGGTAAAGTTAATATAAATCTCATTACATTAGCTTTCATAATAGTCCTGTGCCTTTCTGTTTTTATTGCTATAGCTGGGTATTGTCATCAATCAAACCCTATAAGTATTTCACACATGGACAACATATTCAGGTTCTGACAATCATGAGAGTTCTGATCTGAGGCTCACCATTGGTAGTATTCTGAAAGCTTAGTCAAGGAAGAAAGAAGACCAGCTCCCTATAATTTACCTAGGTTCTATGCTAAAGCAACAAGGCACCCTGAGGGAGAGACAAGAGACAGCATGTGCCAGAAGTGTCAAACCACTAGCATCACTTTGACCACTACTAATAGAAATAACCCAAGACCCCAAACTGAGAACCCGAGTGCTCCAACAGATTGCTAATCCTGTTACCAGTCCCACTTCTGAAGCCATAGTCAAATGTAATAAACCCCTCTGGAGAAGAAACTCACCACACTCCCCTCTACCATGATCACCAGCTGTTGACCAACTGCTGAGCAATTGACACCAATGGGTAGGGAAATCAAAGGGCCCTGGGAAGAAGAGCATGCACACCCCAAACCAATGGTTCTTTTTCCAGCTCAGACCGCAAAGCCATCATCCAGAGAAGCAACCCTTGTGAATAAAGGGCCAGTTAATCCCACTAACCGCCAAGTAACTACCACCTAGGTGGCAAACAAGACAGCCTAGACAAAGCTTCGAGGCATCTTTAGAGAGAGACAAGTGTCAGAATGTACTTGGCAAGTCAAACCAAACCAAACCAAAACTTCACCGTGTCCATCACCTTCAATGACTGACCATCTGTGACCTTTAATCGGTGTCAGAGCCGTTTCATCTTTAGCAAACATAGCCACTGAAGACCTACAAATGAAAGTTCTTGCCAGCAAAGTCCTTAACACAGTCAAATAGTCCAATATAAGAAACTGGTATAGTTTTATCAGTGGAAATGATATTAAAGAATATAGATTATCAGCTGCTTTGTTCCTGCACCTTAAGGACCACTGGACCTTTTTCATGACTGACGTACACCTGAAACCTCCTGTATATGTTATCTCCTACATTAGAATATGAAAACCTTGAGGAAAAGGACTATCTCTGCTTTTCTGTGTGTATCCTTAGTACCAAGAATAGTGTGTATGGTGTAAGCGCTTGTGTATTCATCTGTTCATTCATTCATTTATTTATATGTTATCCATTATGGTTCTCTAGCTTAGAATCACAGAATGTTAAAAGAGACAGGAACATCTAATTAAATAGTTCTCATCTCACACATGAGGAAAATGAAGCCCAGTGAGATTGTGAGATTTGCCTAATATTATGTAGCTAGGTTAGTACTAGAAGCATCAATGGTACTCCCAATGTGTTGACCTTCTGATTGATTTCTTTCCACTTTTGGAAATCTGCAGCAAGATAAAACTTATCAACTATGATGATGAGATACTACATGTAGCATCTAACTGTCCCTTTTTATGCCCAAGTCACGACTATTTTTCTAATAGGTTTGGCATCAAAGATTTTCATTAGCATACCTTCCAAGAAACTTTGCATTTCATAAATTCCTAAAGAGCACTATTACCTGATCTTCCACTGCTAAATCTAAAAAGTCAAAGTACCTTTTTTCCCCCTAAAATTTAGAGAAATACTATAGTTCATGGAGACTTACTTTCCCTGAATTCTCATTTTAAAGGCTGAGTCAAGTTAACCAAATTCTGTTCAATAACAATATCAGTGGTAAATTTTTATGTGTTGGGAATTTTAGAGGCTTTTGTTTTATTTTCATAAAAAAAAGAATGGTTAGTCTTAAGATGTAGAAGTAATTAGGTAATCTCTGACATATGTATAATTTTGAAATTTATTATAAGGTTTTGGAAATCATTAGCTTGTTAATTAAGGTCTTGGTATATTATAGTCCCCACTAGAACATTCACAGCACAACCGGGCTGCTGTTAATAGCTAAATTCTACTAGATTGTGAGACATTCCTGCAAATAACCAAAAGACAGTATTTCTAGGCAAACACACCACACACAAAGAGTTAGGATTTGCTTTAAATTCAAAACTGAGTCTAGTTTCATGATTTTTTTCCCCAAGGTCACAAACTTCCAGGAAAATCTGGAACTACAGAAAAGTTTTAAAGTAGTTTCAGGCCAGTATATGAGTATGAGTGAAAACTATGCCACATCAGGTGATTTGGGTTGAATTTAACTGTGTACAAGATAGGCTAGGGGCTGGGTGGGGTTGTATTTTTTGGAGTCAAACACAGTGGGTGTGTACACAAGTGGGCTAAGTCAAATAAAAATGATCTGCCCCAACCTACTGTATACTAAGGCTGCCAGATTTCACACCATTTTCATTGCCAATGCCAGGAATTCCTCAGTTGATTGAGTGGAATAAAGAGTTAGCATTCCTAAATCTTTGAAATGTAATCATATGAAAATGAAGCTGAGAACTCATCACTGGTCACTGGAGCAAGGAACCAGATGCCTTTGGCCAGAATCTATTATTTCTCTCTCTAGAAAAGATATGAATAAGAGTTAATTAATTCTCATGACAGGCATCATGAGAGAGTGGAAAGACTGTTTGCAAGAAAATTATAAGGCCTGGGGGATGGACACAAAAAACATAGAATCTTAGAGTTGAAAAGGACCTCAAAGGTCCTATGTATAAATCCTTATTACTTCATCCTCTGTAAGCAGGCGTCTAGCCTTCATCTGAAGATATCTAGTGAGGGAGAACCTGAAACCTACTGAGGCAACCCATCACAGTTTGTACAGCTTTATTTGAAAGATGACATAAAATTGGTATGAATATCACATATGTTGGATAACATAGGGTCCTGAAAGTGAAGAGAAACCTGACCTACTGGCATAGACCATTCCACTTTATGATAGCTCCAATTACCAGGAATTTTTTCCTTGCCAGAACCAAAAGGTGTCCCTATGGAACTTCCACTTGTGTTCCTAGTTCTGCCCTCTAAGATTAAGCAGAACAAGCCTAATTTCTCTTTTACATGACTATCCAAAAAGATCTATGCAAGCTAGAACTTAGGGTTGAATATGAGATGAAATTTTAAAATTGATAAATGCAAATGAGTAACTTACACTTGAAAGTTAAAAAAAACCTGTTGCACAAGTACAAGTTAGTAGAGGCATGACTAGACACTAGTTAATACAAAAAAAAAGAGGGGGGGAAGAAAATATCTCTGAGCTTTACAGGTCTGCAACTTAATGTGAGTCAACAATACCCTATTACAGTCAAAAAGACCATGGAATTTAAGGTTGAAATAGAGAAGGCATCATGACTGGGATTAGGGAAGTGTCATTACACTATACTCTTCTCTGGCCAGCCTACTAGCCTACATCAAGAGTACTGTGTTCAGTTCTGAGTGTCTGATTTTAGGAAAGACATTGGCCAGAAGATGTCCAGAAGCCAATGAGATTATGCCATTGATGTATCAGTTGAAAGAACTGGGGATATTTAAATTGGAGAAAAATTTCCCAGGACAGTTATGAAAGCTATGGTCATATCTTTGGTGGGCTGTCATGTGGGAAAAAGATGAGATTTGTTTTACTTAATTTTGATGGACTGAACTAGAATCATGGTCAAAAGTTACATAGGGCCATCTTTTGGCTCCAGGTAAAGAAAATCTATCTAGCAGTTGGAGCTATCCAAAAGTGGGATGAACTGTCTCAGCATACTTCAGGTTTCCCTGCACTTTTTAGACAATGACTAGGCTCTCTGTGTTTGATATTCAAACCAGTTTCATGTCATCTTCAAATTTTTAAAATATGCCATACCTTTAGCAAATTACTGATTAAAAAAAATTAAGCAGCACTAGGCTGAGCACTGATACTTGGGACTTTTCACTAGAGAACTCCCTCTAAGCTGATACCAAGTATTAATAAGCACTCTTTGGGTCTGACTATTCAATCAATTCCAAGACTACTTAACACCAATCATCTAATTCATATCTATCCATTTTGTCCACGAGAACAGCATGAGAAACACTGCAAAGTGCTTTGTTGAATTCCTACCTTTACAACTTATTAGATGAATGATCTTGGCCACTTTAAGTAATCTCTTTGAACCTAAGTTTTCTATCTGTTTATAGGATCACAGATTTAGAGCTTAAAGGGATCTCAGAAGGAACCTAGTCCAGCTTTCTTGTTTTACAAATGAGGAAACTGAGGCCCAGAGACATAAAAGCTACAATGTTATTTAGCTGCTAAGTAGCAGGGCTAAGATGCAAACTAGTGCTTGTTTTTTTATTCAAAATCCACTTCCTTTCTACTGCATATGAGCTCTATTATCTACCTTATAAAATTATTGTAAGAATCAAATTAGATCATGTAAATAAAGCCCTTTGTAGTCATAAAGCTCTATGGAAATGTAATTTGTTACTGAATGAAGGAAAAAGAGAAAACCTAACTTACATTTATGTTCAACAAAGTCCAACTTGGATGCTTCTATCCTCAAGGCTATGCCAGTGAAACACAAGCTTTGGCAGATTCTGTCGTATTGGTACAGCCTCAAACATGACCCTGGCAAGAGACCAAATCTTATTTTCCAAGGTATGGAGAACACATTACTTGTAGGCTGGCCACTTAGTGATGAACTCATTGTCCATGGCAACCTATGAAACAATGAAAAATACAAAATGACCCTAGTCCTGCGTGGACCCCTTCTGTTTTTGAAGTAACAATGGCAGAATGGATGAAAAAGAAGACAAAACATCCTAAGAATCACACAGGTTTTCAGCCATCTATGAATTGAAATTTTGCTGTTGGTGCTTTGAATGTGAAATCCTTTTCTGATGACCAAGTCATTGCCCTCCAAGGTCCCTTCCAGCCCTAGATCAACGACTCTGTGACTCACACTAATGGAAGAGCTGAATAATATCAGTCACACAATTCTTGCTATAAAATGAAATGGAAGGAAGTTGCAGCTAAGGGGCAGGATGGCTGACAGATACTCCTTGCAAAAGTAAACAAGGGAGTTGGTTTTCATCATATACTGCAAAACAAAGAGAACCATTATTTTATGGGATAGCTGGCCATTTGTCTGTGTAGTATTAATGATAAGTATGCACAAAAAGACCAACATGAGGGAAAATTTAAATATATACAATATGCATATATACATATATACAAACACACGTACATAAATACACATATATGTGTTTATCATATTCAGTAATATCAGTTGTTGAGTAGAAAGTGTTAGAGGAGTATGATCTAGACTATATTTTTGATGTTTGTTGTTTGTTGTCAGTTTTCATTTGATTTTTAGATATTGTTTGATATTATATTTATAATGATAGGACTCCAACAGGGAGTCACTTAGGCTAAGTAGTCCTTATGTCCATGGAAACATATTGGCAAAACAGACAGTTATTACTTTTACAATGTTAATTCTATGTCAAGAGGTAAGGCTCCTACCTTTTTGATTGGATGAACTCTTGTCCTACTGCGGGGACCTTGGAAGGGTCTCCTTTTTCTGATTTAGTTAACAATAGACCCTCGCACCAATTTGTGGTGGAGATAAAGAAACTCCCCTTACCCAAACTTCACCAAAGTCTCTTATCTATAAGGGACCCCAGAACTTTCTACAACTTCTGGGATTGATTAAGAATGTTCCCTCCTACATCTGACACCAATTACCTGTTTTCAACCAAAACCATTCTTTAGAGGAAATAAACTTGCCACCTGAACCCCAACTTTAAGTGTGTTCCCTCTCCAATACATTTCCCTCATTCTCAGGCCAGGGGTGAGTTTCTTGTATGAGGGAACAAATCTCCTTATATCACCATATCATGTTTGCCTACTCTCTGCCTTACATAACACATAAAGCTCATGATTCCTGAGTATCAAATATCTAGAAATCCAGAACCCAGGTATTTGCTTTAACCTGAGCCATGAGTGGCCAAGCAAATCAAAGAAGGAGGGAAAATGTTCGTTAAAACAACCTTCAGGATCTAGATAGAGAGATCTGTCTGGAAAGTATGAAAGTCAACAAGAGGATGCTCACTGAGTGAAAGTTGTCAGGGAAGAAACTGGAAGGAGCAACCAAGAATACGACACAGACTTACTCTTGCTCCTGGCACTGTGTATCAGGTACCATAAGTGGGGGTACATCTAGTACTGGACAGGTAGTGAAGGATGCAATAGCTGCCATTTTTCTGGGTTGGAAAGAAGAAGGAACATGAGAGACCCAATATGAATGGCAGTTTGTTAACAACAGAACAATTCAAGAGAAGTATCAGTAATATTTATGGGCATGAGGGAGCTAGGTAGTATAGTGAACAGAGATCTGGGTTTGGAACCAGGAAGAAATAAGTTCAAATCTTGTCTTTGACACTTAGTAGCTGTGTGGCACTAGACAAGTCAATTAATTTCTCTAAGCCTTAGTTTACTCAATCATAAAATGAGGGATTTAAACTTCAAGGCCATCATATGAATATCTGAATTTCCTGTTTAATATGTTTGCTTCTGGACTGAATAATCAACACAAACAAAGGAAGCCCACCAAAGTTCCAAAGTGGCCAGAAAGGAGAACATACAAAGATAACTGACAGAGTGATTATAAAAAGAACATCAGTATTTAGGTTCCCTAGCCTGAGTTTGAATCCAAGGTCTCTGTGACCCTGGGAATATTGCTTCATATCACTATACCACTGTATTCTCATACTTGCATTATCTATTTCCAAGGGGTGTGTTGTAAGAAAGGTGGACCTTAAAAGGTAATAGACAAACATGAGAACTATGGTAATATGAGGAATTGAAAGATTAGTAAGAAAATGAGGGCATAATACATTAAGAATGTGAGGATTCTCCTAAATTTCAAAGTGTTTGGAACAATAAATATAGAATAATAGATCATATTACTCCCAGATAACATCCAGAATTCTCACTTAGACAACAGAAAACAAAAATCTGCCTATGTGGTAGACTTAAGGGAATGGAATATTGCATTTTTCCACATGATGAACTTGGATCCATTATGTCACTATATGGAAAATATCATGAGTCACATAAATTTTACTCTTTAAATGACCTACAGTTGTAGAGCAAGGAAAGTTAATTTTGACAGGCAGACTTCAAGGAGCTTAATAGTATTTACAGATGTGCGATCAATTACTCTGTTAAAATAAATGATTGAAATCCAAGCTTCCTCATTATGGTCCAGCTATTACGTAATAGTTACTTATTGAACAAATTATCATATAAATTCTTATGGTTGATGGTTTGTCAATTAATTGTGCTATAGTTTTAACCAAAGTGAGTTTTAGGCTCACAAAATATAGTAACATAGAAAACGAAACTCCTGAACTTTAGAAACTTAGAGTAAGGTAGAAAGAGTAAAACGTATCCAAAACCCTCTGTGCCTCTGTTTCTTCATATATAAAATGGGAATAATGATAGTACCTATTTTATAGAATTGTTGTGAGGACCAATAAAATAACACATGTAAAATGCTTTGCAAATTTAAAGCACTGCAAAAATGCTAGCTGTTATCATTATTAACATCATTATTTCTTAAAAACCTATCAATATTCACTATTATGATAATTATTTTGACTTCATGGACCCATTAAAAGCATCTTGGGAGTCCCCAAGGATCTGTAGGAATCTTCAGACCATACTTTGAGAACCACTGATCAAATATATGAATTGCATGTGGGTAAGGTGGAATGAAAATGAAAGTTATGAGAAGTGAGTTGATTGATGAACTAGAGCACCAGAAAGTCTGAGGTGCCATGAACATAGAGAAGAAGATGGTAATCCGGGTATTAAATGCATTGAAACAGAAAGAAGAACCACTGAGGGAGGCCATAGATAACTGTTAGTAGGACCTGGACAGGGTAATTTAGTCAGATGGAGTTAATGTCAAAAAGGAAGAAGGTTCTGAGTAGTGACAGCAGAGGGTGAAGGTCTAAAGTAACAATGAGGAGTAAAGAGTATGATCTCTCATTCTCCTATCCCAATATGTGTGTTGAAGACAAGGAGGGGGAGGTATGAGAGAAGACACATCTGCTGATGGAGAAGGTAATGACCTAGATATTTAGTGTCCTCTGAGGGGGAGCCAGGTTATCTTAAGTACAGGAAGATGGCAGAAGAGTGAGAGGAAGAATTCTGAGTTCCCACAGACAGGTTTCATTTCCACAAATACAGATTGCATCTTCTTCATATTTCATGAGCAAAATTCAAATTCAAAGATTATAATTCTTCTAAGTTCCTATCAGAAACACATCATTGCTTGCCAACCTTCTAATGATCATCCTCTCTGAATTTAGTGAAACCAGTATTCTTTCAGTAGACTTCACCAGTCTCATAGGACCACACTCAAAACTTGGCCAGCTTTATAGGTCCCACCTAAGTTTGTGCTTCAGTTGACAATTGATGTAGCCTTCAAGGACCTAGGCTCACAGTTATACCATTAGTATGCTGAAAAGGATTTTAGTGTAGGGTATATAATATAAACACATTTTTCAAAGTGGTCTTCAAGTATTAAATAACCCTTATGAATCCATGAGAAATAACAAATTTCTTTATTACAAGTGAAGAAACTGTTACAACGGCTTAATTGCAAGAGCGCATTTAGGGTTAGTCTACAATCCATGAACTTGTTTGTTTCTTTTGGGGAAGGAATGATTTTTCAATATAGTTTTCAACATAATTGATTTCCTCTGTAACAAGATATAATTAATTTTATACATGAAAAAGCATTGTTCTGAGAAAAGGTACCAAGCTTTACCAGATTGCCAAACGGATTCATAATCACACAAAAAAATAAAAATTAAGAACTCCTGTCTTAATAATTTGTTTAAAAGTACAGACACGTAATCTATATTAACTGAGATTAGCAGTCTCAGTCATCTGCCTTCCCAATCCTACTCGTTAGATTACAATGATATTTTTAAAAGATTTTTGAGACTTATTTGTGTCCTTACTAAATGGATCAACAGATCAATAAATTTTCTTTCTCATCATAGGGTGTAATTCTGTGGAGAGAATTTGTGATTGGATACTGAACAACAGGTTGAATCTTTATAAATGTATATTTGGACCTTTGTACTAACTTTAAGCTGAGGACATAACCCGTCTGTCTAGCTCTTGCAAAAGAAGGGCTAATAAAGACAATTCTGCTCAAATGTGCAATAAAAATGTTGATATTAAGTAGAATTCAATAACCTCAGATCGGCTCATGACCCATTTTGTAGTCTGGAATCCAAAGTATAAGGTTCAATTTAAAAAACATGCACATCACATGGGGTAGTGATTCCCCATATGTTACAAGAAAATACTCTCTTTTTAAAAGCTCTGTTTGTTTATCTGGAAGATGGAGAAGACATTGAGGTTACCCCCTTAAAAAAGTGGTCCTGCACAGGCTTTGAGGCACATGTGTGCGTCTGTGGACCTACAGTGTGGTGATTTCCTATACCATACAGAACTAAGCCATTCAGTTGTAAATGAGGCCTGGATGGCACTTCATAAACCATGTGCTCATCTCCCATCAGACCTTGGATTCTATTTGAGCACTCATGACATTTTTCTTTTTAATCTGGACCTATTCCATGCTGGCAGACAACCAAGTTCAGTCTGTTGAGAGTGCTAATAAAGCACATGGAAGAGCTGACTTTTTCAGTGGCTATACCTGCCAACACCTTGGGTTGGCTTCCAATTTGGAGGGAAGCCTGTGGCCTTAACATTTGGCTTTGTAATGAGAGAGAATGTTTTTCTCCTATAAACACTCCAATTCATCATTATGGCCTCTGTGTCAAGGCAAGCTTTTTTTCTTTCAAGCCATTATTAAGAAAATCACTGCACCTGGTTACCCAATTCTCCTCACTCCTGAACCATGGTAAAACTTTGGTTTCCCCACTTTTTCAGGCAAAATCAAGAGAGTGTTCTGGAGACAAGCTGAGGGGACAGCTGTGTCACACAATACAGAAAGCCCATAAGTAAAGAACAATTTTCTTTCATCATATTCCATGTGTGTATGATCATTTTCCTCCCTGATAAATAATCAGAATGTTTGGATCAACTTCCAAAACCAATTTTATTGTTTCTGTGAAGGCCTAAGAAAATGCAACCTTCTGTCTTTGCTCCATTTTTTATCATTTCTCCTCTTACATCTTTCTGGGACACCTCACAAGTATTTATCCCCTGATCTCTGGATGCCCATCAGACTAAATAAGAATAAATTACTTCCTGCTTGATTCATAGGGTGAGCTATTAAATGTGATTAAAATAGCTATCACTTCTGTGAGGAGAAATAACATTAGGATGACCCCATATGGCTTTCACAATAGAAATGAGAAAGGGCTGGAATGACTTTTTGACTTGGGCAGCTCCTTTGACTCTACCTTACTCTTTAAAAAATAACTATCTGTGTAAGACAACTGACTAATGGGATTTCTGTTTCTCTAGTCCCGTTCCTGATTCACTCACTTCTTGAGAGGAAATGTAATACAGTAGGAACAGTTCAGAATTGAGACTAAGGATTTGAATCTCCAATCTATCATTTGCTATTTTGTCTGACCTAGGACAAGTCACTTTACCTGCTGTAAAGGCAATCACACTGGCATACCCAGGATGGCTGCTAGTACAGGTTCTTAGATCTGCTTTACTAGGAAAGATAGCTATTTAAGGGGTCAACAGTCCTTTTAAATTACATCCAGAAAATACAAACAGAGAATATATGTGTGTGTATATACATACATACATATGTGTGTATACATATATATATGCATATATATATGTATGTATATGTACAGAAAATACAAACAGAAATAAAGACCAACACAGGGCTTCCAACTATCTGACCATAAGCAATATATACATCACAGATCAACTATCTAACCAACTATCTAACCATTACATACATAGTTACCAGAGAGAAAAGCACCAACATTTGGGTTTTCAAAGCCAGGGGAGCTCCTTAATGGCTACCCAGAGTCTCATCTGGCACGTAAACCTTCTTCCAAAGAATGAGCCCCAAAGCAAAACCTCACCTCAGAGTATATATAACAAAGACTCAATTCCTGATTGCTTCAGAGCCAGTAGGCATGAAACCTAAGTGACTCAGCACAAATGTGAACTATGAGGTTCAAAGGAGACTACGCCTTCAGATGCTCACAGTTTAGCATGAGCCTGGGAAACTGAACTCCAGAAAGAAAATTTAAGAATCCCACTTTGCTTGCTGTTACACCTGACTTTCATCATCTTTAATATAAATATCATAACACTTATATTATCTGCCTCATGGAGTTGTTATGTAGAAAGTATTTTGAAAACAAAGCACTGTAAAAATGCAAAATTGCTGTTGTTTCTAAAATAAGAACATATAATTGGGGAGAATCAGATAAAAAGCATTCTTTGGGCATGTAGTTTGTCCCAAACTAATGATCTCGAAACCTCAATCAGTCTGTGACTCCCTAGACTCCTTCTGGCACTTACCTATTTCATGATGCTAAGAATCTTCTTCTCTGACTCTTTGCTGGTACTTGAGAAACTACCTACGCCAGCCATGCTTAGTCCAAACTTCACTCGGTCCATGACTTCCCAGATTCTACGCAGCTGTGGCCATCAAACCTCCTTTCACCTCCCTTTTATAAGTTGTCTTCCCTAATTAAAATGTAAGCTTCTATAGGGCAGAGACTGCCTTTTTTTTTTTGAAAGTAGCATTTGTATTCCCAGCACTTAGCACAGTGGTCAGCACATAACATACTAAGCACACAGAATTTATGGGAGGTTTCTAGCACTGTGTGACTATGAAAATGTCACCCATAAATCGAGATTATCGTGTTTAGCTACGACCCTAAAGATGAAACCACTCTATCTATCTGGCAAAGACTAGGGTCTTTCTAGATTTCAGGGGCTTAGTTGAGAGAATCATTCAGGGTGGAGAGACAGAGACAGAGACAGAGAGAGAGAGACAGAAAGGCAGAGATATGGAGACAAAGAAATAGAGACAGAGAGACAGAGACAGAGAGAGAGAGACAGAAAGGCAGAGATATGGAGACAAAGAAATAGAGACAGAGAGACAGAGACAGAGAGAGAGAGACAGAAAGGCAGAGATATGGAGACAAAGAAATAGAGACAGAGAGACAGAGACAGAGAGAGAGAGACAGAAAAGCAGAGATATGGAGACAAAGAAATAGAGACAGAGACAGAGAAAGACAGACAGAGAGAAGAAGGCAAGAATGCAGAGATGGTTGCTGTCAAGTGATCAAAGATAATGGGAAGTTTTTTGTTAGAAGCCAACAGGGAGAGACTGGAAATTTCTGGGTTCATCTCAATATTCATAGCGCTACTTCTGGCATAGTCAGTTTAGTTGTTTATCTCCTCTTTTGCAAGAATCTTTAGAGCCTTTCCCTCTGCTGCCTCTTAGGATTGGAGGCAAAATCCCATCTTTGAAGGTCAATGAGAGAGTACTGCCCCCTTTTCTAAGGGAAGTGTCAGTTTTGAACTGAGAAAGCCCAAATCTGTTAACCACAAAAAGCCATTTTATCTAGTAGCACATTGTTCTAGGCTTTGGAGACATAACAGAGAAAAACAGCTTTCTCTCATCACAAAATTTATGGCCTCCTAGGAGACTGAGATGTATACAAATTTCTACAGTACAGAGGATAAGAGACTCACCTGCTTTGTCACCAACATTAACAACTGCTGACAAAATGCAAACAAGAAGAAGATCGGCATAGAAGCTTTGGCGGTGCCATCACCTTCCAGACCACCAGACCTACTTCTACTCCAGCTGTCTCAGCCTTTATGTCAGGAAACAATTCCAATGGAGAAGGGGATGGTCATCTCCATGAACTATCAACTAACTGCCACTTACAGTGAAGGCAAACTAGCCTAGCTGAAGCAGCTGGCCTCCTGAGAGGGAGATGAGTGTAGCATGTGCAAAGGAAGGCAAAACGCCACCACCTTGACTACCATCTCCTCTCAGACCTTGAAGGTGACAATTAAGGGCCCTGAATCTAAGAGCCATGGGAATAGCAGTACCCTCCAAACCACCACACCTGCTTTCAGCTCAGCTCCCACAATCACCACTGAGAGGAGAAATAAACATAGAGACCCACCTTTCTCATCACTATCTGATACAATTGTTGACCAACTTCTAGCAACAGGAAGAGGAGCACAAGAACCCTCAGAGTGACATCTATACCCCAGACCAGCATTCCTTCTTCTATCCTGTCTCTTAAAGGCATTATCTAGTGAAACAATTTCTCTGGTGAAGGGTCCAGTCATTCCCATTAACTACCAACTAACTGTCGCCCAAAATACAGATAAGCCAGACTAGCTGAAGCATCAAGGCACCCAAAGAGAGAGACAAGAGGCATCATGTGCCAGGCAAGTCAAACTACCACCATCACCATCTTAATCAACATCTCCTCTCAAACTCTTATGGAGACAAAGGTCTTTATATTCAGTATAATTTTAATGTTAATCATATTTTACCATAAGGGAAATCTTCATGAATTGTGATTTTTGGATGTTTTTTTATCTTTTTCTAATTTTTATTTTCAATTTTATCTTAATTGATTTTTTGTTTACATACATATACACCCCTTCGCAACATTTACCTAGCATATCATCTTTTGAAAAAGTAAAACAGAAAAAGCAGTTTTTATAAAACCAACCAATAGATCTATGGTAAATGACAAGAAATGCAATATTCTACACCCATAGCCCCTCACCTTTGCAATTAAGGGAGAGAGGGACATTTTCTCAACACTCCTCCAATGCCAAGCTTGATCATTATAATTTCATGGAGTACAGTTTTGTAGGAGTTGTTTTGTTTGGTTTGTTCTTGTTTTTCTTTTTTTTGTTTACACTGTTAAATTTATCTTTTATATTTTTTTCCTGGTTTTGTTTACTTTGTCCTGAATCAGCTCAGAGAAGTCTTCCTGTGCTTCTCTGAATTCTTCATAATCATCATTTCTTACAACTGAGTAACACTCCATTACATTCATGAACCAGTTTGTTTAACTTTTCCTCAAATAATTGGTATCTACTTGGTATCCACAAAAAGAAAATGCTGCTACTAATAAATATATTTTGGTTTATAGGGTACCTTTCTTTCTTTCCTTTGCCCTCTTTGGAGTATGTACTCATTAGTGGAATCTGAATCAAAGAGTATAGACATAAATGATTTATCTCGTAATACCAAGAACTTTTCAGAACAGTCAGTGTACCAGTTCTAGAAGCACACAGCTTGGGCTTCCCTCTGCAATTCCACTTCCTTAAAGTCATTTCAGTTTTCCTGATTACATGGAGTGAATAACTCTAGCAGGTGTTAATTTCTCCTTCTCATAGTATCTTAAAATCTGATCATTCAAAAAAATACTGTCCATTCTTAAAAATAGAGCTAACAATGGGTTTTCAAAAGCTATGCTCGTAGAGGGCAAACACTGGCCAGTCCTACTATATTGTAAAGCCTTGAAATATGGATGACTATGTATCTGTTCTCAGAGGATCAGCCACCAATGTTTAGAGAGTTATACCACTGGAGAGCTGGCCACACAGGATTGAATGCTTCTAACTGTAATAATTCATGAAAATACTCTGCTAAAGTAGAGAGGGGCTTATGAATAGCTTTGATGGAGGTTGAAGATAAAGGATTTTTCTGTGCAGAAGTTTTGGATCAATGAACTACTAAAATTGTTGTTTAATGAGAGTGATTCAATATTCTTAGATTTCCCAATGCATTCCCTTAGTATTTAGAGAGCCTCGTGTATTCTAATTCTCTGAAAACTGATAATATTCCATTAGTCAGAGAACTGCATTAACCAAAACACCTCATAGCCTGGATACAAAATTTATCCTTTGTAGATTTCTACAAGCCATACATTCAATTCACAAGTTATAATACAGTATTTCCAAGTTAGAAGGAACCACAGAGGCCAACTAATCTAGCCCAATCTGCAGTGTGCTGATAAATGTTTAACTACCAGATCTTGGGGGTGGGGAAGGAATGTACTTATATTTACATTTCATAAACATTATTAATACTTTCTCCAATACTTCCTTAAGTTTAACCAATAAACAAAACATTATATCAAGCCATGATCTGTAGTTTTTGCTCCTTTCCAAGGTATAAATGCTTACACTGAAAATTTAAAAATCAGCTCTGACTCCAGCATACCACTCATGCAATCTGAGTAAGAATGTTCCCCTGAGCAAATATTCTGAGTCAGTCCTAACTCAAGCCAGTCTAGCAATTCAGGCTCAGGGTTGGAATATAACGAGAACCCTGGTGGACTATAAAATTCAATATGACAACTTTACTTCAAAAGGGAAAAGAAGGGAAGGAAAAGGAAAGGAATTAGGGAATAAGCATTTATAAAGCACCTACTATGTGCCAAACACTGTGATGAGTGCTTTACAAATACTATCTTATTTGATCCTTAATAATGTTTAAAAAAGGATATAATTCTTAAAGTTGAAACTGATCATGACTGAATAAAATGCTTTTACCTTCCACTTCCTCAGTCATCATTGTAATCAACAGGGCTAGGTTAGAAAAGTGGCTCAGGAGGTAATGATAATCTTGCTAAAATCTCCAACTCCCTATATGTAGTGCTTTTTCTACCCTGGGCAGCAGGAAAGTCCTATAACCTCTTGGTTGCCTTAAAGGTTCCTAGCCTACATAAAATAGGCACCACTCCTAAGATAGAATACCTGAGAAGTAATTATTTGTCTTTTGTTTTTAACAACTCTATGAATTTGGGGATACTATATTTACAAAGTTAAAAAAAAGGATATTTTTTATCTAGGAATTGGTCCCACTTTTCCAAGAACTCTTCAGTTGCTACCCCACTGGCAATCCACCGATACCAACTTGTATTCCTGAATCTTCTTATGCATCCTAAGAACTCACGGCTCTGTAGCTGCCCCTATCCATTGCTATATCCATGCAGAGACTTCCATCCAGGTTCAAGATCCCAACTCCCTTGCTCTTGTCATTTATTCTCTATGTGTTTCTATCTGCAGCATGTATTCTTTCTAACTGTTTCTACTTTATCTTTTGAAGTCCATATGAAAGGTTGTAGCTCAGATTATGAACTACATGAAAGACTGTCAAATGCTTTCCTAAAATCTAGCTGAATTATGTCAACCAAATTTTCCTGGTCTATCTGTCTAGCAAATCTACCAAAAAGCAAAAACAAAAAAGAAAATGAAATTAGTTTGGCAGGAACAATTCTTATAGGCAAGCTGAATACCTTTGATCACCACTTCCTTTTCTCAGTGTCCACTAATCATCCCTTTAAAAATATGTTCTAGAATTTCACTAGGAATTGAGTCAAGCTCACTAGATGATTCTTTCCTTTCTTTGAAAACTGGAACATCTTGCATTTCTCTAGGCATATGATGGGGGTGTAGGGTGTGTTCAGAGAGGACCAGTACCTTTGGTGTGATAGCTGCTGGGCCCTTTTCAGGGCTCTTTCCACCTTTGGTGTTCATCTGTTCCACTCAATTCTCACCTGTGGCTCCAAGAAGCTGCAGTACATGCAGTGACCACACCCCAGTAAACCATTTCAGCAGACCAAGGGATCTCAAACCCATAGGGGAATTAGGAGGTGTCTACCCCAAGCATGTGAAGACTTCCTCTGGTGGAACAGGCTTATTAGAGATGAATGAACTATTCTGCTGGAGTTCCTGGTGGAGTTCTCATTTTTCATTTAGCAACTTCTGGATTTCCCCATCATTTTTATCAAACTAGTCTTGGTGTTTGTTAGTGTTCTGACCCAGATGAGCAAATTCTGTATGCCAAATCTGTGAGAACAATTTGTTCCAATGGCCATGAAGGCAGCTGAAGCAGGCCATGTAGAGCACTGAGAGCTTGGTTAGACATCAAAGATGCCAAGGCCAACCACTGCATCCTGAGCCATCACCAGCCATCTTGACTCTGTCCTGCCACTGGCCTACGATGACTCTGGAGGAGAGAGTGAGGCTGATGACTTTGTGCAACTCTGTCTCACTTAAATCCAATTTATGCATGAATCGGGGGCGAAGACAAGATGGTGGAGTAGAAAGACACATATACTCTAGAGCTTCCCTACAGCCCACAAAGTACCTGTAAAAAATGACTCTCAACAAATTCTAGAGTAGCAGAATCCACAGAACAACAGAGTGAAGGAGGTTTCCAGTCAAAGGTAACATGGAGAGATGACAGGAAAGGTCTATCTCATGGGATGCTGAGGGGAGTGGAGCCCAGCCCTGGTCACAAGGCACTGGGAGGAACAGGACCTGAACAGACCTCCAGGGCAGAACTCCCAGTAAGGAGGGTCCCAGATCCCTCAATCCACAAGCAACAAAGGAAGCTCCAAAGGTCAGTGTGGGAGGGCTTTCCCAGCTGGGAGAGAGGGGAGCAGGGTCCTCCCAGCATTGGCTTCAGGTGTTGGCAGTAGCTGTGGCAGCAGCAGCAGCAGCAGCGGGCCGCAGGAGGCTACAGTGGCCAAGGAAGCAGTCTGGGTCCATTGTCCAGGCAGCTCAACTTAAAGCCTCTGGGGGAATTGAGTTGCTGATCTAAACCTCAGCCCTCAGTGGCAGCCCTGCCCCCACCCAAAGCCCCTGAGGGAACTGAGCAGATGATCTGAATCTCAGCCTTGAGCATGGGTACTGGTGGGAGGAGGAGCACTAAGATCCTCCTCTCCACAAAGGATTCAGAAGTCAAGTAACTGTCTGGGAAAATGCCCAAAAAAGGAAGAAAAAAAAATAAGACCACAGAAGGTTATTTTCTTGGTGAAGAAGTGTCTCCTTTTATCCTTTCAGATGAGGAAGAACAAGACATACTGTCAGAGGAAGTCAAAGCTTCTGCCTCCAGTACCTCTAAAATGAATATGAAATAGGTTCAGGCCCCAGAAAAGCTTGAAAAGCAAGTCAGCAGCTTGCTAAAGGAGAACCAAAAAAATGCTGAGGAAAATAACACCTTTTTAAATAGGCTAACTCAACTGGAAAAAGAGGTCCAAAAAGCCAATGAGGAGAAGGAGGCTTTAAAAAGGAGAATTAGCCAAATGGAAAAGAAAGTTCAAAAGCTCCCTGAACAAAATAATTCTTTAAAAAAGAGAGTGGAGTTCAGGGAAGCTAATGACTATGAGGTAAACCAAGAAATTATAAAACGAAAACCAAAAGATTGAAAAAACAGAAGATAATGTGAAACATCTCACTGGAAAAACAACTGACCTGGAAAATAGACCCAGGAGAGACAATTTAAAAATTATGGGACTACCTGAAAGTCATGATCAAAAAAAGAGCCCAGACATTATCTCTCATGAAATTATCAAGGAAAACTGCCCTGATATTCTAAAACAGAGGGCAAAATAAATATTTAAAGAATCTACCAATCACCTTCTGAAAGAGACCTGAAAAGAGAATAGGAATACTGTGGCCAAATTTCAGAGTTCCCAGGTCAAGCAGAAAATATTGCAAGTAGTTAGAAAGAAATAATTCAAAGTATTGTGGAAATACAATCAGGATAACACAGAATCTGACAGTTTCTACATTAAGGGATGGAAGGGCTTGGAATAAGATATTCCAGAAGTCAAAGGAACTGGGATTAAAACCAAGAATCCCCTACCCAGAAAAACTGAGTATAACATTTTGAGGGAATAAATGATCATTCAGTGATATAGAGGACTTTCAAACATTCATGATGAAAAGATCAGAACTGAATAGAAAATTTGACTTTCAAACACAAGAATCAAGAGAAGCATGAAAAGGTAAACAGGAAAGAGAAATCATTAGGGACTTACTAAAGTTGAACTGTTTCCATTCCTACATAGAAAGATAATATTTGTAACTCTTAAGACTTTTCTCAGTATTTGGGTAGGTGGAGGGGATTACACACACACACACACACACACACACACACACACACAGAGTACAGGTTAGGTTGAATCAGAAGAGATGATATCCATTAAAAAATTAAATTAAGGAGTGAGAGAGGAAAATACTGGGAGGAGAAAGGGAGAAATGAAATGGGGCAGGTTATCACTCATAAAAGAGATAAGAAAAATCTTGTTCAATGGAGGAGAAAAGGAGGAGGTGAGATGGGAAAAGTGAAGCTTACTCTCTTCACATATGGCTTAAGGAGGGAATAACATGCTCACTAAATTTGGTATGAAAATCTATCTTAGGCTACAGGAAAGTAGGGGAGAAGGGGATAAGTGGGGTGAGGGGGATGATAGAAGGGAGGGCAAACAGGAGATGGGAGTAACTAGAAGCAAACTCTTTTGGGAAGGGACAAGGTCAAATGAGAGAATAGGAAAAAAAAGAAGGGACAGGGTAGAATGGAGGGCAATATAATTAGTCTTACACAACATAAATATTAAGGAAGTCTTTTGCAAGACAAGACCTATATAGCTTGTATTGAATTGCTTGCTGTCTCAGTGGGGATGGGTGGGGAGGGAGGAAGGGAGAGAAGCTGGAATTCAAAGTATTAGAAATGAGTGTTGAGAATTGTTATTGCACATACCTGGGAAATAAGAAATACAGGTAATAGGGCATTGAAATCTATCTTGTCCTACAAGAAAAGAGAGAAGATAGGGATAAGGGAACGGTGGAGTGTAATAGACGGGAGGACACATCGAGGGAAGGGGTAATCAGAATTCAAGGTATTATAGGGTGGGGGGAGGGGAGAGATGGGGAGAAAAATTGGAACTCAAAATTTTGTGGAAATGTTGAAATCTAAAAATAAATAAATAAATAAATAAATAAATGATGAACATTCACTATGTAAAAAAAAAAAAAAAAGAATTGATATATATGATTGGTGAGGCATTCTCTATGATCTTGAAAGTTTATGGAGAATGGAAACAGTGTCCCAAGACCAAAGTGACATGGTACTATGGCAGTGCGGGAGGGCGAAGGTAGGTGATGGAGATATCTGAGGCCATGTTTTTTCTTATTGGCTCTTCTTGGACTTTGTGTACCTATTGTTCCCTGCAGTGGAACACAAGCTCCTTATTTTTGTATATTCAGCACCTAGGTAGGACAATACCTGGCAAATAGTAGGCACTTTGTACTTGTTGATTAAGTGACTTGTCCAAGTACCCTTCAGCAGTCAAATCCAATTTAATGCAAGTCACGTCATTATCTCCTTAATGTCACAGTCCTCCTCAAGAATGAAGAACAAACCACAACCTGTGGGTAGTCCCAGAGGACTGAATGGGAACCCAGCTGACCAGTTATAGTTGGGCAACTCAGCTCCTCCTCCTCTCTCCTCCCCTCTTTTCTTCTTCCTCCTATCTTCTTCCTCCCCTCCTCTCATCACCTTTCCTCTCTCAAAATGGGTTATCATACCCTTACTTGAGAGTATTCAGCCCAAAGTAAGTGGTTGAAGTCTATCTTGGGTTTTACTGGCTAGATTTCTTTCTCAAAAAACATGCCTTAAACCTCATTCATTCTGAATCTCACTGATTGGACAACAACAGGTCCTTGTCCAAACACTGCTTAATGGTTATTTTTTGGTTCAGAGTGAATATAAATAATAATTGTTTCTCTTTTGGCCAGCAAGCCAGAAGATCTTCCCCTCCCAGTTTGATTTTTTTTTTTCTTTTATTAAAGGGGCCATCCCTTGACTCACTTCTTTAACAGGCCTATTCCTTGAATGG